>NC_140948.1:28607836-29112836 GCF_014529385.1 Adiantum capillus-veneris | reverse complement strand
GGTTGTGTCTGCAGCATTGGCCTCTGTGTAGCAGAGTTCTTTCTGTGATGAATATGAGGCGCAGGGCTCCAGATCATAGAGAGAGTCAGGAGGAGGGGAGGTGGAAGATGGAGAAGGGGCACTCATGGAGGGCTGATCTTCAGCTTTAATGTGTGAAAAGAGGGGCCTCTTGAGGAGAGAGAATACCGGGGTTGGCCTGCTTGAAGGCTTGAGATGGGCAGCGGCCAGGGAGAGCGAGGCTAAAGGGGGGCAGGGGGGTGAACAGCTGCCGCGGCCTTTCACCATGTCACAGACGTATTCTAGAGAGAGAAGCTCACTCGCGCGCACTCACTCACTCATTCTCTCTCTTTCTCTCTCTCTCTCTCACACACACACACAAGGGGCGATGGAGAGCTAGTAGGGTACCTGTTTTGGCCGAGTGAGAACTGTGGAATGCCTGCTAGAGAGAGGAGTTGGCACCCAGCCAAATGCATAGGCAGTGACGGAGAGAGAAAGGGGAACAAGAAGAACTGAAGAAGAGAGAGGGGGGAAGGCGAACAAGAGAGTAACGGTGCAGAGAGAGAGAGAGAGAGAAAGAGCTGCGTGAAAAACCAGCGGCAGAGCGGCTAGGTACGAGAGGTGAGAGCACATAGAGCGAGAGAGTGTGTATGAGAGAGAGTTACTGTTGGCCAATCGATAGCGGGTAGAGAGAGAAAGCAGGGAAGGGTGGTAAGCTGGTGGCCACAAAGACAAGCGAGGGAGCACCAGACACCGAGGCCCTGCTGACGTGGACTACTCTTTGGCCACAATTGGATTCTGCCCCCTCCAATCCCTGGCCCTTTTCAGATCCCGCCCGACTCACACGGTGGGCCCCGATCCCTCCAACCAATGTCTCACGCGTGGACCCTCCCCTCCGCCTTCCACGTTTTCTCTACAGTTGATTCCAAATTAGCACATCAGGACAGTCATTGGGCCCCACCGTTTCTCTGCTCCGTTCACATTTTGCTTCACCATGCTCCAAGAGCGCATTCTCACCAATCTTTACTATAATTAGTAATCAATCTTCACACTCAGTACTTTACTGATGTTTGCCTTTCATCATGAGAAATGACCCCCTTCTTTCAGCATGGAATTGTCTACTTCTTGATTGGATGTCAAATGTACACCATCAGAGTATATTCACGCATAATCGATGTGAATTCCAAATAACCACAGTGTGAACTTACTATGAATTGCGAGAGGTGCTCATCCGTTCTTGTTCAAACTGTCAATGAAGAATGAAAATCGTTGACCTTTTTCATCCGGTTTTTACCATGTATTTTCTTTTTCCCCACGTATGCCAAAAAGCTGCAATATTTTATTTTCAGACCCCACTTATGTGCTTGAATGGTCGGGGTTAAATTTCCCTCACCTCCTTGAAAAATGCATGACACACAGTGTCTAATGATCGTGGGTCGTTTCATGATTCTAAGTGTTACTTCTTGGGATATTGCATAAATTGACTCTCCAATCCAACTGTGTAACTCAAATGTGGTCATGAGATTGTCAAGTAGATGAAGCTACCTACAAACTTCTGAGACATGATAATTGTCTCAAGCACTTCATGTCCATCAGATCTTATTTTTAAATTCTGACCTAAGGGAAGAGCAACAAGTTTACAATCAGCCATACCATGCTTTGACAACAAATTTATTGTACACTCCCTCTGTGACAACCACATTTCATGTTTCATGATGTGGTCATGCAAAGCGTAGTTGGACCGATGTCACTCCCAGAGGGGGCACTGTTGAGGAATCACGGGATTCACATCATTCCAGTCATTCCAAGCGAAGGAGGGCTGAATGGGTTGAGAGGAGGAGTAGGTCTCATGGGTCTCAAAAAGGTCACAAACATACTGATGAAAGTGGTAGAATAATTCATTGACCAGCTTGCTAAGTCATCAATAAGTCATCGACCATCACATAAGCTCGCTAAAAAGACAATAGAAGACATAGTTTTAAAGACAAAGACTGAGAATTGTGATGCCAACACTGGCCATTCTAGTAGGAAGAAATCCAAAGACAAAAAGGAATTACACAAAACCAAAACCAGTTGAAGCAATGAACATTCCAGCAAGGGGAAGACTTCTTTTTTGGTATGCAAAGGTGGCAAAAGGGATGATCATGATGTACACATTCAAGCCTTTGAGTAATACCAAAGCTGAAGGACATTGACGGAGATGAATGGGGGGAATACTTCCCACAAACATTGAAGGAAGCAACTCGGAAATGGTACTACCATTACCCAACTTGCCGACTAAAATCATACAACAAGCTCATTAAGGCATTTAAGATGGAATATGCAAATAACACAACATTCTGTGCGAGATTGATAAGATCAAGCAAGGGAAGTTGTTAGTCAAGAGCTATGTTGAAAACATCAAGGAGCTGACAAGACATCTACAAGAACCTCCCTCGGAGAAACAAATGCGATCTTGGTTCTTGAATGGATTATGGAGTAAGAAATGGTGAGAGCAAAAAGTACCAATGCCAACTAAGAAATTAAATGATCTAGTACAAAGGGCACTAGAACTGGAGCAACATGCTAAGAAGGAAAGGGGCCATAAGAGAAGACAGTCCAGTGATAGTGAGTCTTCTACTAACAAAATCTATGGGTCCAATTCCAGCTCTAGTTCATCTGACAATGAATTAGATGATAAGGGTAAAGGATAGTAAAGAAAGCAGCAATGGTGTTCCAAATGTCAATTAAAGGATCACATGTCCAATAAATGCTCCCAATGAACATATTGTAAGGATTTTGGACATGTTTGAAACAATTGAGGAATCAAAATTCACCGTTTTACGAAAGGAAAGGATATGTTGATGATTGCATGCACCAATCCTGAAGCATCTAAGCTAGATGGAGCCAATGGGTCTAAACATAATGAACCAACACAAGTATTGGGGCTGGTCAAGACAATACCAGAATGGCACTGGCAGGGACAGAGGCAGGTGAGCTTTTTCAAAGCGGAATTTGAACTATTACCATTGTGGCAAGTACGGCCACTTTGCAAACCAATTTCTAGATTCACCTAAGCCAAAGGTGACTGACCAGAAAATACCAGAAGTAGGCAATCACTAGAAGTAAGGGGGTGGTCATTGAAGAGCTTCCAGATGAAGGACTACTAAAGCCAAAAAGTGGAAACAACAGAGAAAGGTATTGAAGGCTAAGGGAAAAGAGAAGGTTGTAGATGAATGGCAGGAATAGAGGGAGCTTGCAGAGAAAACCATTTATAAATTTTCAAGTAAGCTTCCAGAGAAACCAAAATGTTTTGAAGCTCAAACTATTCAAAAGCTATCACCTCAATCTTTGGAACCTATGAAGGAGAAGGTAGTACATAGCCTCAAGGAGACTATGATTGTTGTAGTGGAGAGTCTGGTAAATGAGACAAGGCAAGTGAGAGAAAACTTGAATGAGGCTAGAGTCAATGGTCTCATGAAACATTGAATGGACTCATCATAGAGCCTGTCAGCCATTAGATGAGCGAACACAAGATGGAGTTGTGAAGATACTCAAGGGGAGAAACCTTCTGGTTTGGATAGCAATAGCTCTAACAACGAATAGGATGAAATTTTTGTGAAGGTCTATGAACGCATTCATAAGTTGATAGTAAAACGAGATGACATTAGACACACACTACCAGAGGCCGCAAAAATCATCAAGCAAAATAAGAAAGTTGAGGCTCAAGATAGGACTATGGACTTGGCAGCTTTTTAAGACCATGAGGTCCTCGTAATCTAGATAGATTACAACCTTTGCAAACAATGGGAACAATTGTCTAGGGTAGTTTTGGATGGTGGAGCAGGAATCAATATTCTCAATGAGCATCTAAGGAAAAAACTGGGAATAACAAAGATGAAGCCAACTCCCTTCAGGTAAGGATGGTCAACCATGGGTAGTCCAAGCTATTGGGCTTATTGAAAGCATGCAAATAAGAGTCAGAAAAAGAAAAGTTCAAAACCAGATCTTTGGTACTAGATGTACAAGAAGCCCATGGCATGTTTCTAGGAAGACCTTGGATTAGGACTGTTGGAGCGGTTCATGACTCAAACCCCGACAATTCAAGGATCCAGCATATGAATTTAGATTAAGATAAATAATAGTAGAAGCTGGAGGAAGGTGCTAAGACCAGAAGTATTATGTAAGAAATATCGGACTAAAATGATTTAAAACATGCTCGCATTCATGAACATATTTCCATTAACAAAAATTGATCTAGGTGCGATGTTGATGGATAAAGAGTAGGCTAAACGGGAAAAGCAACAGTATCCAAAGAAATTCACTGAGATAACCTCTAGAGAATAGATAGTTCAAATTGATGGTCGCCTACCAAACAATCAACATCAGAGAATTTTTCCTTTACACAGGAGGAGGGAACCAGTTCAAGGAACTCTGAGGAGGGAAATCCAGTAGCAATGGCATTAGATGTTTAGAATGATCTTCTAGAAATCAACAACCCTTTCAATGATTATGTTGTAGGCATTCAAATTGAAAAAGAAGCAGAGTCGTGGCCAAAAGAAAGGAAGGTGGGCCAAACTAGCTACTTCGAGATGGTAAAGAATTGGAGGACTAGAATCTTGGCTCAGAGGAAAATCATAGAATGATCAAGATCAACAAGCATCTGAATTCTAAGATTAAAGAAAAGGGCAAGGCATTGTTCCAAAAGTATAAAGACATATGCACATGGGAGCATACGAACCTAAAAGGAGTTGATATAGAAGTTTTCCAACATCGGATACCACTGAAGCTAGATGCCATACCAATTAGACTACAAAGGTACAGAATGAGTCCCAACTATGCTAAAATGGTTAAGGAAGAAATTGACAACCTTCTCAAATTTCGGCTCATTTACTATAGAGTTAGCATGTAGTGACTAGTTGCTTCCCATAGTAGTCCCTAAGAAGAATGGAAAACTCACGGTGTGTATTGACTATAGAAAGTTGAATGCCCAGGCCATTAAGGATCCTTTTCCATTACCATTCATAGACATGATGCTAGATGAGATTGTAGGCCAAAAAATGTATAGCTTCATGGATGGCTATAGTGGCTACAATCAGTTAAAGATTGCACCAAAAGATAGGTCCAAAACAATGGGGAGTGTTTATGTACTTAGTGATGCCATTTGGGATTTGCATGATAAAGATTTGCAGTGAATTTTTATATAAGTTTTTGACCATCTTCACGGACGAGTTCATTGTCTTTTCTACAAAATAAATGCACTTATTATACAAAGAAATGGTCTTTGAAAGGTGCAAGGAGAAGAGGATCTACTTAAACCAATGCAAATTTTTATTTATGGTCTAGAAGGGTCAGCTACTAGGCCATGTTGTATCAAGGAACGACAAGATTTTGAAATATACTTTGTCAGTGGATCATCATGATAGACATCTATAGCATAGTTATAGACATATGTAGCATATATATACATGTCTATAGCATAGCTACTTAACACCAATATATACAATCTCAAAACTTAAGAAATGGACTTAGATGGGGCACAAAGATGTAGCATTGAGTTTTTCAGGCCCAACAAAATGAACCTACATATAGGAAGATGTATAAGAGACCATGAACCAACAATCAACAACTAGTACTATCAGGCATATAATCAGTCCTCACACCAACCAATCGTTGATGCTCTTTTAGCTAAATGATCTTGAAACTCTACAAAACTCTAGGAGAATATAGGCAAGGGCTAATAAAATATATTTGGACCTTGAAAATCTAGTTCCTGGAGATACACAAAATTTAATTTATCATTGGTAGCTAGGTCATCTAACACCATCTTTTAAGGCTTAGGAACACCCTCCTAACAAAAGATTAGCATTTAACCTTGAAAATATCATTAAAAAAGTAAATTAAGGCTTACAAAATGTAGATATGAACCTTCACAAAACTAATAACGAGTACATTCAAAAGATAGAACATGAGGAGAATAACACAATATAGTTAATGGAACTTGATTTGGATTACAAGATATGTCAACTACAAAGTAGCTATCCTCACTTCTTTCTTTGTACATATAATGAGGTATCAAAATTTAGGCTTATTGCTTACATTTTGACCTTTATAACTAGGTCTTATTAAAATTGTCTTTACATTTAATTTCCATGGGCAATATACAATTACATAGTGACTAAGTTGGAAAAATCTACTTATATAAAATCTATGAGCTTCACCTATATTTACAATATGTAGAACTAGAATAGGATTACAAATGAGGACTATTGACCGTTGGGTCAACAACACAACATAACTCAAGTTTCGTACCAAAGTCTTATCTTTTGCGAGTTATGAAATGCTACGGATTATGGCTATAAACGTCATTTGTAATGAGTAGTTATTCTAGTTTTAGAAGCCGGGGTGCAATGGCACTTCCAGATTGTAAATACAAAGCCATTTGACCCTTTCAACCCCATTTTTGGTTAAACCTAAGGTAGCCTTAGTATATAAGGTACCTAGGTCATTTTGTAAAAGGGAGACTTTAATCATAATCAAAACTTTAGCGCTGCCGTCTACTGTGTGTGAGAGAGAAAGAGAGTGAGCGTGAGCTTTATCCTCTAGCTACGCCCGGCTCGCTCAACACATTGGAGATCCGACTGCACCATTGCTGTAGGCTCGAGGAGAGCTGCATGACAACGCCAAGCATTCCACGCGAGACCAAGCGCACACGCCGACGCATCTACGAGCTATTTGTGGCCGTAAGTGTATCAAACGATGTCTATTTTCTGCGTGGTAGTAGTCTATAGAATCGTGGCGACATAAGCTATGCATAGGTACTCATAAATTTCAGTTTCGGGCACTTTCAAAATTTTGCTCTGTCATCCTACGCGTTTTCCGCAGATGGGTTTAGAGTGAGGGTTTTGAGTGTAGAAGCTTAGGGACAGGTGTATCCTAGTGAGGGGATGGTGTTCCTTAAGTTTCGTACGAATCTGGCATGATTAGGTGAGTTACCTTCTGTATGTGTGTATGTGGCTAGGTGGTGTAGTTGAGAGCAGTGAGGTTCTTGATTGTGGTATACTTGGCCTTCAAGAGTGTTGTATGTGTAGGATGGTCTTAGCCTGACAAGCTAAAGAGATTTCCTCCGTGTGCCTATCGTGTCATTTGTGTCCTCGATTGACATTATGTTGATGTAGGTAGTGTTTGCATGCACTTCATGGGTGTGTGAGTCGCTCCCGCAACATTGGCGCCGTTGCCGGGGACACAAGGACCTAAGTAGGTTTCCTACTAACACTCGTGTGATGGTTGCTTGATTTAGTTTTGGCTAAAGAAAGTGTTTTTCTTAAGTGGATCTGGAAGAGAATATTCCGCGATCAAGTGGATAGCCAGGAAGCGTGTGTCTTGCCGAGGGTTTACGACTAGATAGGTTTAGTTAGGATCTATGGATTAGAGTAGTTGTTGGTGGTCGAGTGAGCCTCCTAGGCAAATTTGGTCCAATTTGGAGTTGATTTGACTTAGGAATTTATTAGAATAGAGATCAGGCTTTTCGAACAGATTCTTGATCATTTGACCAACTTATAGGTGTCAGAATCAAAAAGTAAAAATAGCTGTGAGCTAAGCACATCAAGGGGAAGCTACAGTGCAAGTTTGAGCTGAAACAGAGCAAAAAGACGTCCTACGTGTAGGATGTCTCCAGGGTCATAAAGTGGTCAAAATTCTACTTTGGCCATATAGGGAGGTTCTAAGTGCCTCAAGGATTCCAGAACTTTTTTCAAAAGTGAATTTGGACCTTGTTTGGCCTATTTACCAAGCAAAGACAAGAATTGTCAGACATCCTACTCTTGGAGTACACTAAGAGCTTATGCAGCCCAAATCTTGACCTATTGGCATCCAAATTCAATTTTGAGCATACCATTGGTTGCTGAGCACTAGGAGAATCTTGGGGTCAACTTTGGACAAAATCTGAGCAGTTGGACATTCTACGCGTAGGATGTCTCCAGCTTGATTTAGGACTCCAAACCAACCTATGAGCACACCACTGTGATCAGCACATCAAGGAGAAGCTGGGGTGAAAATTTCAAGTCATTCTAAGCAAAAATACATCCTACGCGTAGGATGTCTCAAGGCCATTTTTAGGTCCAAATGAAATTCTGAGCATACCATTGTGTTGCTGGACTCAAGGAGAGTCTCTGGACCAAATTTTGTTAAATTCTGAGCATATAGACATCCTACGCGTAGGATGTCTCCAGGCCAGTTTTAGGGTCCAACTATAATTTTGACCATACAAGAGTGTTAACAGTGTCGTAGAGATCCCAAATATTTTTTCAAAATTGAATTTGGACTCATTTTGACCATTCTAAACTGCATTTTACTGTTTTGGCCATAACTTTCACAAACGGTATCGGATTGGAAAAGTTTTTATATCAAAACGTAGCCTGAGAGCAGCTCTACAGATCTCAGAGCAAAACTTGAACTAAATGTATGTCAACGGCAACCACTTAGTTCTGTTGAAAAAAAACGTCGTTTGAGGCCTCAAAATACATCTGCAAGTTATGGGTGTTTGAAAGCGACAATTTGCGAGAATTGTGATGAAACGGTTGCGGTTTTGGACATAGTTTTGACTTTTCCCTAACCAAAGAACTTGAACACGATGGACTAAGTCTACTTGAACCAAGCAAAAGCTCTTAAGCCTAGAAATCATGTCTACCCTAGATTCAAACGCAGCTTACACAAGCTTGGAGATCCTGACGATAGAGGAATATCCTCCCACAATGGATCTTCCAAACTTGCAATTGATAAAGATCCATCTTGTTGAGAGAGTTTGGATGATTGGTCATGAGAGTGAAGGACTATATAGATACATTTACGACAATGAGTTCAATCTTTATAGGTGCTCAGATCCATACCTAGAAGAGATAAAGTATTACAAGCTCTTCTATGTCTACACATACGGACTCGACTGTCAATGGAGATCTATAGTGGTAGACAAGTATGGACGAGAATACAGAGTTGTAGAAAGCACAAATCCACAGACTGTACTAGAAAGAGGTGGATATTTGGTCAATGAAGGACCACAAATGCCTCCACCAAACATGAGAATTCCTATAGGAATTCCAAGAAGAGAGCCACCATGATTCCCTTCAAGAGCGATAACGAGAGAAGGATTGGGAGAGTCTCTCGTTAGACTTGTAGACAATCGACGAGTTAGACCATCCCAAGTCCAGAAATGGGTAAACATAAAATACTCCGGAGATAAAGATCAGAGAGATCACGTAACAGCTTTTAGAAGAGTGATTAGAGCAGAGGAAGTTTCAGATTTTGCGACACAGTTTGCGGGATTTGGATTGACTCTAGAAGATGATGCAGCTACATGGTTCGACTCGGTGGAAAAATGGGATTTTGAGACCCTAGATGAGCTGTTTGAGGAGTTTATTGAAGAATTATCGCCAAAAGGCATTGCTCACAACACGGTCTCGCAAATCCATAGATTCAAACAGAAAGAGAATGAATCAGTACGCAAAGCATCATTACGGCTCAAGAGATATGTTAAGCTCTGTCCGAGAGCGGAATTACCTACGCAAGCACGACTGATGCTGATCTTTATCCAGGGAATGAGACATGCGAGCCTTCAAAAGGATCTACATATGATAAGGAGGATGACGCTAAACGAGTTGATCAAAGAAGCTCTTTATCTAGTGGATAACTGTGAGGCATACAAAGAAAAGGACTTAAAGAGTCAAGGAGATGACACATCCTCTCAGCACAGTGTTTCACAAATAAGTGAGTCCATTGCCAAGCCAACGACACCTATTGATCAAGAAAAGCTTATCGACGACTTGGTCAAGAGGTTGATTCCTCTTGTAAGGTCTGATTCGGGAGAGCCGAAGTGGTGTGAAATTGAGAGAAAATGGACGAACCATACGGAGGAAGAGTGCTATTATAGCATGGAAAATGCTAGGGAGAGGTATGTACAACCTGTTCCAAAGGCACCTACTCCACCTAGATACATTACGGGGAATGCGCCAGGACCAGTAGGAGTTTTAAGGCCACAACTTGTCTTAGGACAACAACCTCTGCTGCTAGGTGCTAGAATGCACGTAGACATGAGATACATGCCAATGATGGAAGCATCAAATAAACCAACGTCAGTACCAGCTACAATGTGGTATAGCAACCAAAGTGAGTACTACCCTTCGGAGCAACAAAATGTGAGAGAAACACAAGGAGTGGTGAGGCCGGTACAACCTCCACCTCCTGGGTTTCAATCGAGAGAAAGAAGGTATGAAATGGATGAAAGGACATTGCGATTCATTGCAAATAGCAGCTTATCTAGGTCAAAGCTTGCTTATATCCAAGAGGAAATGCTAAAAGAATCTCCTCAACCAGAGACAGATTGTCACAAAAGTCGTGACAACCACTTGGTCAAACAATGTCCTCATACGGAGATCACTAAAGTAAATGCCTATTGTCTTGAGTGTGGCATCACTCACTTGATCCCCGATTGCCCAAAAAACCCAAACCAAATCAAGAAAATCACGACAAATGTATTAGGGATTGTTCAACTACCTAGTAGCTCAGAAAATGAAAATGTCGTACCAGTTCAAGTGGTTACGAGAGCACAAGATCAAAAGAAAGCTGATGAGAATCCAGAGACAAAGAACACGGAAAGTGACACGAGTCGCACCTAGTCAGAAAACCAAGAGCAAACAAAATAGTTGGAAAGCTAGAAAGACTAGGATGAAAGCACGCAGGGAACGAGAGAAAAAATCCCTAGCTGAGAAGCTTACCGAAGCTGAGGAGAAGATAAAACAACATGAGGAAAAGGAGGCACCTTCTCTTACACATATGGTTAAACCTCTAGAAGAACCATCCACGAATGAAAAATCGAGAAGTGCTAGTTCAGGAGGATCTGTGTTGGCAAAGAAGGTTAATGAGACATTAGATGCCCTCTTGAAAGCCTATGATGTGAGGCTCAAAAACAACCAAACCCAAGAACACAGGTGGATGACATATCCCTATGCGGAACTAGAAAAGCAAAGGTTTGAAATGTGCCAGAAAATGATTCAAATAGCCCAAGATTTACTAGAACCACCAGTTGCAAAACCTGAGGATGTGATCCGTGTCATGCCTACACAAGTAATCCCACCAAACCAAGAACTAAAAGAGCCAGGTTCTAGTCATGAGCACAGATCAAACCTCAAAGACCCAACATTAGAACCAAGGATAGTACCGAATACCAAGTGTTACGAGGACTCCCGGGACACTCAAGGTGAACACCTTCACCAAGAGGCCAAGGGCCCGCAACTTAGAGCTAACATGCTGGGAGGCTCGCATCCACTGACTTGAGTCCCCTTTGTGGGCTCGTCCAGAAAATGGCCCGAGATCACGTCTTGCTTGACGCACGCGGGAGCCTTGGTGGCACCGCGCAGAGTTGAAGTTTAGTTGAGTGCGGAAGCGTATTTATGTTCAAGTTGAGCAAACGGGGCTATTTGGGCCTTGAGCGCGTATCTAAGAGGTCCCTCTGGAACTCTCTCAGGCCACTTTGGGCTATGTTGTACCACGGATAACTCTTCCGAGGGATTTCACCAAGCTATACCAGAGGATTGTAAAGAGATAGATGGTCTTCACGAATTGTGGAAACAAGTCAGAGAGGCCAATGAAGCCGATGACCTAAGAAGATGAGTAGACAAGACTGGTGATGAACGAGGAGTTTTTCTACCACTAATAGAGGAATTTGAGATTGGATCTCAAATGAATCTAGACGTGCGATCGTATTGGGGCGACAAAGGATCTGTACAATCTATGGATAGTCAACCCCATTCGCTAAGAACACTACCGTCCTACATGGGAGAGTACGAGACCAAGTCAGATGTGGTTGCAGTCCCATCATAGAGACTGTCTCCCAACAAGGCCATCGATTCAAAGGGGCTAGTCGATATTCTATCTACCCCAGTCACCTGTACAATAATGTTAGCTGAGTTGCTCAAAATAAGACCAAACATGTGGGCTAATGTGGGTAAATGTCTAGAGAAATTTGGTGTAAAAACCCCAATGACTCAAATCGAGGAAGGCATCAAAGAGCTTGAAATACCTCAACTAAATACTAGGCCAGTGCCATTAAACAAGGTAGGCGAGTATTACGAGGGAGAAGATGGAAACACCACCCTTCCTGTGGAATTCAATAATGTAAAAACCATGGCAATCCTTGACAGTGGAGCTGGTGTGGCCATTGCAACCAAAGAGATTTGGAAAAAATGGGAAAAACCTGCCTTGATATCCACACGAATGACCCTACAGCTTGCAGACGGACACAGGGAAAAGCCCCTAGGACTGCTAGAAAAAGTACTTGTTACTTCTTGTGGCATTGAATATGAACACACTTTTGCTGTTGTTGACTTTGGCAAGAAGAACAACTATGACATCATTCTGGGAAGACCATTCATGCGACAATTGAAAATGGTCCAAGATTGGGGTTATGACCATATATACCCGAGACATATGGAAACCATAACAAAGATAAACTTGAGGGACCATAGCTATAGGGATGTGACGAGAACACCGGTTGAGGAGTTTGATTCCGCCACAATAGCAGGATCAGAACTTCCAGCTTGGTTAGGCAAGCCTAAAGAACTGTGGATGTGTGGAGTTTCACAATGTGGTAGCTTGACCTGTCATGGTTGTTGCTGAAGAGCTAACAATTCTCTAATCAATGGGCTAGAAAACTCCTCCAAGAAACTACCACCCAGGAGCAAACAGACAGTAACTTTCCACTACCAGCCAAAAAATCAATGGAAAGTACAAGAAGTCAACCTTGCTGAGGATAGTAGCGATAGTGATGAATCTTACAAAATCCCCTATCATCAACTCAGGCCATCACTATCACCAACCCCTTCAACAACAACCATGACAGGTCAAAGAACAGGACAACAAGTCAAAGCCAAAAAGCTCGACAAATCTGGATACCAAAAAGCCAGATCGGCCAAAAACAGATATGGATCAAGAAGACAAAGATCTCTAATGAAAAATCACAAGATCCAACACCAAAACAAAAACAAGGAAAGCGTGCACAAACGGGTAAGAATATCACAAAGTCGCAAGCTTTCACAACTCAGGTTTGGGCTCCAAAGAAGTTGATTCAAGCACAAAAAAGTTAGGAATTCATTTGGATTTCAAAACAACCATAGTATCAACTTTCAAAGCCTGAATCCCATCCCCAACCAAGCGTACAAGGGCTGAAGCAAAGACCACTGTTGACTCACACAACAAAAAGGTGGATCCCAAAGAAGTCTCTTCAAACACAAACGAAGCACGGGCAAGTATGGGTTCCCAAACGAGCGTCAGCAACAAAACAGCCAATAATCGCAAAGAAATGGGTCCCAAGGAAGAACAACAAAACTGCTGTCAGTGCATCGCCGCTTGAATTCTTACAATTCTTCCTACGATTACTGTACAGTTAGAAGAGAGCAAGTCGCTTCAATCAAGCAACGATACAGGAGCTTCAAAGACCATTACATTGCTTAGAATAGGAAGCCTCGCCAACAAATGCCAATAAGCAAATTGCTTATACGCACATCTTGCACAACATAAATCTTTTCCATGCATTGACTGTGTATGCATAATAGGGCTACATTACAAGTCCTGCCTAGGCACAACTTTTAATTGCCCAAGAACAACACATACCCTTTGTGATACCCTGTCATAAAGGATGACTCCAAATCAGAAGGGGGGAGGCATTCTGAATGCGGACCTAACATTATGACTATTAGAGGGCAATGTTTTGTGAGATGCATTGAATTTTTGCATTTTATTGTGATAATGTTTTGACGAAATTTAGAGTATATGCCCTCATAGTAGTGTTACAGAGGAGTATGGGGACAAAATCCATATATGAGCCCCTAGGGACATGCGTATAGTGTACATGGCATTTAGATTTCTATTTGAATGATTTTTCTTTTGTTAAGTTTTTTTAAAGATTTTCTTTGTTATTATTAAGAAAAAATAAAAAAATCCATAATCCGCATGAAGAAAAGACGGACGAGAGGCCTGAGCACTACAAAGAGAAGAAGGTACAGGGAAATGATGAAACTTCACAAAGTATGTCTCAGCAGCCACTACAACAGCCGAAGAACTTGTCACAAAGCAGTGTCAACAGGCAACCGACAAGTCATAAAAGTCAGAGTCGAGTAGCTAAGCCACAAAATGAGTGAGGTATTAGTCCCAAAGCTTCAAGTAATATTCTCTGTGGTCTAAGCGTCTTAGCTATTCTAGGTACTGCTCAAGCTAGAAGAGTTGAGCATATTTACGTTGTGTCGCTCATGCTGGTATAGGTGAGCAAAAGAGTCGAAGTCTAAGTACTTAAGTCTGGTGAAGTGAAGGAGAAGGTCCAAAAGACACTCACGTACTGAGCATAGTGAGATACGAGTGGAGAAACTTCTACATCGACAACCCTTCTTGGAAAGGTGGAAGCTATTGAGACATCTTTTGATGTCACATGTGCTACATTTATTCCTCGAAACACCCATCATCTCCTTCTTTCACATTGCATGCTTTTGGTGACAAATTTCTCATATGCATATAGAGTGTCCCATAATTGGCACTTGCATCAGGCACTCTTTCCGTGTTTCACCCAAGCACTCACCTTTCATGAACATGTACTTCACGTTCAACTGCTCAACTCCAATAAGAGCGTATACCAAAGGCATTTTTTTCCCACCGGTTTTTTTCCCTTTGGTCATCTAGGTTTTAGACCTTAATCTAAAGACACCTATCACCATCCTCTTGTACATATTCCTTCTACATCAACAATAAGGAAATGCTACTCAAATCAATTGACAAATGAATTGGAGCACCAATTTCAGATCATAGCATACTTCTTCTCAATGGCGAGTCGAAGAATGGCCTACAATGACAAAGCTGCAGACAACACTAACAACATGATTGCATAGGAACAAAGAAGTCCCCAATGAAGAAGAGCAGACATAAAAGTAATCAGAGGATCTCAAAAGATGAATGGTTATGATGATAGATGTCCGCTCTAATGGATCATAGTTCTTGTTGTGGTTCGACAAAGTTACAAGTAGTGCAACAGATGAAGCCAAAACGACAGCAAAGACCACATCGCCATCGACAATCAGGTCATGTCGGGGACGACATGAACGCGGAAGGGGGGAGTGTTGACCGCTGGGTCAACAACACAACATAACTCAAGTTTCGTACCAAAGTCTTATCTTTTGTGAGTTATGAAATGCTACGGATTATGGCTATAAATGTCATTTGTAATGAGTAGTTATTCTAGTTTTAGAAGCCGGGGTGCAATGGCACTTCCAGATTGTAAATACAAAGCCATTTGACCCTTTCAACTCCATTTTTGGTTAAACCTAAGTTAGCCTTAGTATATAAGGTACCCAGGTCATTTTGTAAAAGGGAGACTTTAATCATAATCAAAACTTTAGCGCTGCCGTCTACTGTGTGTGAGAGAGAAAGAGAGTGAGCGTGAGCTTTATCCTCTAGCTACGCCCGACTCGCTCAACACATTGGAGATCCGACTGCACCATTGTTGTAGGCTCGAGGAGAGCTACACGACAACGCCAAGCATTCCACGCGAGACCAAGCGCACACGCCGACGCATCTACGAGCTATTTGTGGCCGTAAGTGTATCAAATGATGTCTGTTTTCTGCGTGCTAGTAGTCTATAGAATCGTGGCGACATAAGCTACGCATAGGTACTCATAAATTTCAGTTTCGGGCACTTTCAAAATTCTACTCTGTCATCCTACGCGTTTTTCACAGATGGGTTTAGAGTGAGGGTTTTGAGTGTAGAAGCTTAGGGACAGGTGTATCCTAGTGAGGGGATGGTGTTCCTTAAGTTTCGTACGAATCTGGCATGATTAGGTGAGTTACCTTCCGTATGTGTATATGTGGCTAGGTGGTGTAGTTGAGAGCAGTGAGGTTCTTGATTGTGGTATAGTTGGCCTTCCAGAGTGTTTTATGTGTAGGATGGTCTTAGCCTGACAAGCTAAAGAGATTTCCTCCGTGTGCCTATCGTGTCATCTGTGTCCTCGATTGACATTATGTTGATCTAGGTAGTGTTTGCATGCACTTCATGGGTGTGTGAGTCGCTCCCGCAACAAGGACTTTTATGATAAATTGACCAAACGATGTATCCATAGTTGGCATCTAAACACTCCCCCCTTTCAAGCTTGTGTCATCTCTTTACACGCTCATTTGTAGGCTGGCCTTCAATTGGTTATCTTTGGGTGAAGAGCTTTAATAATACTTTTTAGTTGAGGACACTTCCCCCTCCTTCAGTGAGTTCTACCTTGGTGTGTTTTGGTTTCTAGACATTTTTTTTCTTCAAGGAATCCTTTAAGGTACATTCAAAACTAACCACAAATTAAGTGATTGATAACCACTTTTGCTTCATGGATGAGCATAACTTGACCATAAATAAAATTAGACATAACTAGTGAAATTTCAATCCAAACATGTTTAAACTTCAAGAGTAGACTTAGACTAGCCCTAGAGACAAGTGAACAAGCTAGCATGTGAAAATAGACTTGGGAGTACAAGAATTCTGATTCAACATTTTTTACAAAATTAACTTTTGATGATATGGTTTGGATCAACACAGTTAGTATATTTTCTAGGCATGATACTTTTGGGTAAAATTGTACAATTCTTAGAACTTAAGTCAAGGATTAACTTTTGATTGGGTTCTTGGCTTCAAAACATGAGAAGATCATAGGGTTGGGTTTTCTTGACACTTTTGATCAGGTTTGTGAAGTCAAATTTTGCAAAATTTGAGGAACATGGATGGTGATCCATGATTAGTCGCATCTCAAGGTGAGACTTATACATCTAACTCTAGTGACTAATCAAAGTGACTCATAGGGTTGGGTTTTCTTGACACTTTTGATCAGGTTTGTGAAGTCAAATTTTGAAAAATTTGAGAAACATGGATTGTGATCCATGATTAGTTGCATCTCAAGGTGAGACTTATACATCTAACTCTAGTGACTAATCAAAGCCTGTTGGTAAAGTTCAATGCAAATTTACATCAAAAGAAGACAAGTTAACCCTAAATTTTACTTTAAGACCATATCATGCATTTTTTTATCATAATCTTGTTTAAATTTATTTGAACTTTTTTTAAAGCAAATATGTTCAACTCTAGTTCTTGATCTTGCTAGCATAGATTCTCTTTGATTATAAGACTTTATGATGGTGTGTGTAGTCCAATTCCTCTACATTTTGACTTCATTTGCTACTACTTCCAACTCTCTAACTTTTTCATCAACTATGAAGAAATTTTTAGCATTAGGTGAAATTTGGACTCACAAAGGGGCCCTTTAAGCAGTTTGACTTCACCTCTTTCTATCAAAATGGGCGCATGGATAAATTTTTGCAAACAAACTCCAAAGTTGGCGGAGGTTTGACATTTAGAATGTCCTCTTGAAGCTCTATCTACTGATATATAGCACGCTATGAGATTCCTCATATTTTAGAAGATTCTTTTTTTTGATTCACTTAGATTTTGACAGAGTTGTCACATCATAGGTGAATCACAAAAATAATATTCTAAAATATGAGGAATCTCATGGCGTGCTATATATCAGTAGATAGAGCTTGAAGAGGACATTTTAACTCTCAAACCTCCGCCAACTTTGGAGTTTGTTTGCAAAAATTTATCCATGCGCCCGTTTTGGTAGAGAGAGGTAAAGTCAAACTCCTTAAAGGGCCCCTTTGTGAGTCTAAATTTCACCTTATGCTCAATGTTCCTAGTTTTGTGGTCTCAAAGATTTTGTTACCTCTCCTGATCAACTTATCACAACTTGCCAAGAGTGGAGGTATCTAGTAAATGTGATGTTTCTAGTGGCCTTTTCTTCCTTCTACCACTATGTGGTGGTACATGGATTGTGATCCATGTCCTAAGAGATGTGATAATTTTGATGATAAAGCCTAAAAGACAAGATTGAGATGAGACTTTGGTGTTAAAATTTTGTGGGTTTGAGCCTCTGAACTTGTTGTCTTTGAAGATAGTTGTTGAACGCTTATAGGAGTTTGCATTGCTTGGAGGTTCGAGGGGTTCACCGTTCAATGACCCCCTATATAACGTGCGTTCGTGGGGTTTTAAACAAATCCCTCTTTCAACATGTTTGAATTAATAAAATGACCCCTTGTTTTAGGAATTTTCTCCAAAACTATTTATATAAAAATCTCTTAGTTTAACCCTCCTATCGAACTCACGTTATACTTTAACATGATTACATAGTGCACCCCCCCCCAGTTTAGAACACTAATTCTTATCTTCGACATGGCAAAAGCCATACTCAAGATGAGTTCTAGGGAGTTTAAAGATACATTCTACATAATAGATTCCCATCACATCAAAGAGAGTCTAGCCCTAACAAAAATCTCTATATGAATATCTTCTTTGGACAACAAAAAAGAGAATCAACTACCACAACATGACAATCACAAAAGCATCTCAAGCCAATGCAAGAAAGAGACAACCATCCATGACATTGATGAGTTAAGTCCAAGTCACCTTTAAAAATGCATGGTGTAATAGTGAGAGAGTTGGGTAGCTATGCCAATAAATGAGCAAGGCATTAATCTCAAAGGTTTAAATAATACTTTTTGTTGTCTAAGACTCTGAGCTATTCCAAAGACACTCACACACTGATCACAATGAGATACGAATGGAGAAGTTTTAACATCAAAAACCCTTCTTGGAAAAGTGGAATCTATTGAAATTATCTTTTCATATCACGTTTGCTATATTTTTTCCCTAAAGCACCCATCAACTCCATATTTTTGACAATTTTCTTGTATGCATATAGAGTGTCCTCTAATTTGCACTCGCATTAGGAACTCTTCCTTTGTATCTCCTAGAAACCCACCTTGCATGAATAGGTACTTCAATGCCAAATTATGAACTTATATATCAAAGGAAATTTTTCCCTTTATTCATCCAAGTTTTATACCTGAGCCTAGCAACACTCTTCACCATCCTCTTGTACATACTACCTCTACGTACTACAATAGTAATATAGAACTTGCTACTCAATAGTCAAAGAATCAATGCATAGACATATAGGTATCAGTAATCAATTTTAAGAGTAGATAAAGTCTTCAAACTGAACAACAATGCTCCAACAAAAAGAATGAAAAAAAGATGAAGAACAATTAAGGTCAACTTTGAAGTCAAGGAGTACATTTTAGAGGCCTCCAAGCTTGGGGGGTGCACTATGTAATTATGTTAATGTATAACGTGAGTTCGATAGGAGGGGCTTTAAAATACAAAATATTTAGGCAATTTAACAGAGGTACATTAAAATAAGGGAGTTTTATATTCAATTTTGAAAAAATATCTTAACATAAGGGGTCATTTTATTCATTCAAACATGTTAAAAGAGGGGTTTTATAAATACCTCGTGAACGCACGTTATATGGGGTTTACTGAAAGATGAACCCCCTGAGGAATCATCTCATTATTTCAGATTGGTTGTGGGCAATTAGGTTCCTCTTGCTCTGTTGATCACACATAGTGTGTGTGATTGAATGTAGAGGTTTGCAAGAGGGCTAAGAAATGCAAGGGTCTCTCTCTCTCTCTCTCTCTCTCTCTCTCTCTCTCTAGCACCGCCAAAGGTGGTGCTATTGTACTTTGAAAATCTCTTCTTATTCTCTCTCTTCTCAAACTAACGTCCACGGCCTTGATCCAAAATTACGCTCTTTCAACCTGCAGGAAACTATGCTCTCTCTCTCTCTCTCTACCCTTGAGCTGAGGTTCTCGATCAAATCGAGTTGAGGTCCACACATGTATTTCTTTTAGATTGAGTTGCTATCCTCGATCAGTTGCTTCAATTCTCTACCGCACATGGGAGAATAAATTTTTTTAAAACCCTCACTTAGCTCAAATTGAGGATAGCCTCTGCGTGGAGATGGGGCCACCATCCCTTGACACGCGTGTACCTCTTTTGAGTCTCTATAAATGAGCAGGCATGAGCTTTGTTATTCTTTTGCTTCTTCATAGGTCTCTCTGCTGCTTGGTGTCACGGTAACGATCATCCATTAGATTCTTAGAAAGAGAGAGAGGCTATATTGCTAAGGCTAGGCCAAAGGAATTATTCTATCCCTATAGCTACCTATGGTGACCCTAGAAACCCATTACAACATTGAAAATTGAAGCCCCTTCCCCCAAATCCCCATTGCTTGGTTCTTCTTCTTCTTCTTCTTCTTCTTCTCTCTCTCTCTCCAAACCTTGAAAACGGTTACCTTTTTTAAAATGGTAGAGGAGAAGATTAAATGTTTCTTTTGTTATATATTCATAACAAAAGAAACATTTAATCGTCTCCTCTACCATTTTAAAAAAGGCAAATGTTTTTCAATGTTTGGAGAGAGAGAGAGAGAGAGAGAGAGAGAGAGAGAGAGAGAGAGAGAGACAGAGAGAGGTGGTCATTGGTGTCTCAAAAGTAACTATGCCTAATATCACACCATTGTTGTGGGCGACAACAACAAGATTTTATTACTTTGATAGCCTTTTTGCCATTGGAGGCAGAGGGAGTCTCACTTGTGAATAATAGAAGATACCTAATTCACCTAACAAAGACACTATTCTTGCGTAAGTGCGGGCTCAATTAAAAAAGGGTAGGCTAGTTTTGCATCAATATGAATAGTAGAAGTGCATGCTTGATTCCCTCCATGTGCTCATGCCCAAATTCTAGTATTTTAATTGATTCTCTCCACGTGCTCATGCCCAAGTTCTAGTATTTTAATTGATTCTCTCCACATGCTCATGCCCAAGTTCTAGTATTTTAAGCATAACTTTTGGATGTGTCTTTGTCTCGGAGAGTCATATTTGAGTTAAAAATGCTAAAAATATTTTTTATTTTGATAGAAAAGTTTTTTCATGTAAAATTATAACTGACTACTTAACTTGGGCGAGTACTAAATGTTGTTAGTCTTTATGTAAGCAACATAGAAGTGTGATAGGCTCATTACATACCTATTGAGGGACGTTCCAAAGAATTTTGAGTTTGTTTAAGAAAAAAGGTCTACTGTTGAGTAAATTTAGTAAAATTGTACGCATTTGATTAGATTAGTCCTTAGAGATGGCCATACAAACCCCTTGATTTATTTTCTCAACCTATACTATGAGTTGAGCATATTTCCTTGAGAGGGTTTTTTTATTAGACATTGAAATAGATGCTGAATTAGTTTTTTACAAAATCTTCTTAAAGCCAAAAAAGTGGCTTTTTTTACAAGACCAATATAAACATATATGACACAAAAGCTAGGTTCGGATGGCCCAGCAATAGGAGAAGGTGTTCTTGTGTGTGTGTCTTCTATTGGATGTGCAAAAAAAGGGCCTATCACACTAGTTTGGTACCAAAAAAGAACTCTTTAGTGTCCTGTTTTCATGAATTTAGATAAAATCGTGCATGAAATCTAGAAAACATCTCAAGAAACTCTTTTGAAAACTTATAAAATTTTATCCAAAGTACCCTTAAAAATTATAATCCATCACGTTTGTAAACACCTCAATAGTAACTATACTCATGAAAAGCACCTATGCAAAAATTATAATCCATCACTTTTGTACACAACCTCAATAGTAACTACACTCATGAAAAGAACCTACTCAAAACAATAGTCAATACTTCATCAATACTCGTATTCTAGTTTAAGAAAAAAATTATCTTAGTGCATGGAATAATCCATGGTAGCTACTTTTACATATGTTTGAAATTTTTGTAATTGTCATGTTGTGAAACAAAAATTCTTTGTGACTAGAATTAAATATAGAAAGTCATGTGGATCAAATATGCAACATTTATAAATTCAATTAACACTACATAAAACATTTTGTTGATCTAAATTTTCAATGTCTTATGATGCATATATACTAGATCCACAACTCCATTACTTAAGGTGATACTATTTGATGGTTATGCAAGCCACATTTGGTGATTTATATCATATCCCAAAAATTGTGCATATTGTGATTCTTATTTTTTATTTATCAAAGATTAGCCTTAGAATGAAGTCCACGTTTGGATTTTTCCATTCATCTCACTTATTTGTATACAAATACCTCATATGGACACAATTGGAAAATTTATATACACACTGTCATTAGTTTTTCATAACAACTTTTTTTAACAAGGAATCACATACTATAAATTCTTTTAAATAATATTAAAGTATAAGATACTTGTGAGTTTGAAACGTTGAAAAATGCGTAGCTAATGGGTATTTGACTATAGATATAGTATAGACCTTAAGTTTTTCCCCATAACCTTGTCATGTTAATGAAGAGGCCTTGAAAGACCAAATTTTTTCTCTTTGTTAGCATTTCAAGTTTTGGGTTTTGTAAGTGATTTTTGTGGAGAAATGTCCACCTGCATCTCCATTATGAGCCTCAATGAAGACTTGCATCGTTCCTTGCATTGGCACACGCCTTCAAAGCACACCATCAGTACCCAATCTGTAAAGGGCTCCTCCAATGATAGTAAACTTTAGACTTTTTATATTCAATGCCTTTATCTTTACTTGATACCAGTCTTTTGCAAATCCTCCTTTCTAAAGGAAATCATAAACTTCTTGCCATTCTGGATTGGGTCCATCCTTAGCTCTATTTTGGAATAGTTCAACTTCCATTGGTTATCTCTTGGTGATTCTTTTGAACACCCTTATGTGCTTCTGGAACAAAATTCAGCACCACAATGGATATTCCTAGGCTTATGGAAGATCTTGAATTCAAATTCCATCAAAAACATCATCCATATGATCAATATTTTGTGAATAGTGACTCTTGTTGATCAGAATCAGCAAAGCCTTATGATTCACATAAACGTGAAACAATATTCCCAATAAATAATGTATGAATTTGGTGGAACTTAATACCTTTCCTAGTGCTTCTCTTTTAGTGGTAGAGTATTCTTATCTAGCCACACTAAACGTGTGAGATAGAAAAGTAGATTGGGTACTCTGTCTTCCCATTAGGCTGGGCCAACATAACTCCCATCATCATTCTAGATGCATCAACATGCACATGAACGATCACATCCCAATATGGATGACGAAGAAATGTCTTCTTGGTGAATGCATCCTTTAAACACTAGAAACTTTGCTCACATTCCTGGTCCACATGAACTTATTTCCTTTCTTAGTTAATTCATATAAAGGAAGTTCATTGGCTGCAAACATATGAATAAACTATGTATAGAAGTTAATGTACCTAAAAAAAGAGCTCAGTTTAGCCACTCGCATTGATGATTTGGCTTGCCAAACACACTTAACCTTATTATTGACCATCTCAATACCATTATTGGAAACAATATGTCCCAAAACTATCCTTTCCATACCATGAACGTTGATTTGAAAGGAATTAGGCATATTCTTTTCTCTCTGCACCTCTTAAAGACCATCTCAAAAAAAAACAAATGCATCTCCTTTGTACAGACGATGGTAAAATCATCTACAAATATAGCCAAAAATTTGTGCAAAAACTCATCAATGGTTTTATTGCAGAATCCTTCATCGGCAGCAGCAAAAACATGTATTGGACTGCTTGGAAACCGCACAAGCAATTAGGCATTTGCAACAAAAGAAAAGGAAACGAGTAGAGGCATTCAACAACTCCAATGCTCGTGAAGGCCAGAGAAAGTGGACAGAGAAAATGCAATATGTTAACCATAGGTGGATCGGAGAATTTGATTTTAGGTCACAGCATGTACAAGAGATGCCTAATGATATAATAGATAAAGTACAAGTCACAAGTCTCTCAACTTGATGATAGATAGTGGATATATTTTGGCACATTACATTTGTATCAGATCATTAAATGTTTTCCATAATTAAGAGTTCATTTGGGTTTTGTTTCGCTAAAATGAGTGCCATTGTTGTGTATGTGTAAAAATAAGCTGCACGACTAGGATAGTATCCAAAACATTCTGTAGCAAAAACTTTGTCAATGAGGACAACATTGTTTGCATTTTGTGGTAGTATTGGTCCACCTAGGAAGCATGATAGCATCTTGAGGGTGAACGTTGCATCACTTCCCTCTTGGGACATTCCACTGTGAAAGATTAGTATGGGTACCTCATGGAGTCTGGCAAGGTATTGTCCTAGTGTTGCATCCCTTCCACGATACTCTCTTGTTTGAGGATGAAGGAAGTCATCCTTTTCAGAAATCCATGATTGTACACAAAATAATCAGTTAGATAAATACAATGAGAGCGAGTTTTTTATTGGGGTGGGGTGGGTTGGAGGGTGGCCTATCATGTAGCTCTCATCTTAAATATATAAATCATCCTTCCATAGGTCCACTGACCTCGTGGACCGTTGTGGAGGACGTGTAAACCGGTCCTCTGCTTCTTGATTATTGGTTGATGCCCACAGGTTGTTTCTGATAGCTTGGAAGGTAGCTTCATTTGGGAGTGTCTCTCTATACTTTTTTGCCTTGTCAAAGTAGAGTTTGAGGCACTCCATTGGGTTACTGGAGGTTTCCATTGCCTCATCATCGTCACTGCTATTATCAAATACAAATCCACTCCTCCCTCTTGAAATTTGGAGATGGTGGCAAGTGCAAAGTCCTCCCTTAAAGAAAATATACTTTGAATGTCTTGATTTCAGATGTTTTAACTGAGATTATTTTGCTTCGTTCCACCTCTATAGCCTCTACCTCAAGATTAATATCCTTGTGAATCTCGGACACATCATTGGACTCCATGTCCTTATCATCTTGTTCATCGGGTGGTAGATCCTCCTCCTCTATCCTTCAAAAGACTAACAAACAGAGAATTTAAGAATAGAAGTAACCCAAAGGATTCTTTGATTAGCTTGCAATTTCATTCGTGCATATGACACCATGAGGGTCTATAAAGGATAGGCAATTGATGGTACTTCTTGTATGACCGTCTTGTGGAATCACAATATTTTAAGTGCACCATCACCACGTCAACAAGAGCCAGTCTGTCCCTTTGGACCTCAAGCTTAAACCTATCTCTTTCACACTTGAGGAAATCATTGTGCTGAGTTATAAGGTCATCAAGAATGAATGGGGCATTAAAGATAGAAGAGACTCGAACATTTCAGTAGCTCCTACAGACACTGCAACATAAAAAAGTCTTTCATCCACACATGCAGGATTTTCAACACCATTTACCCCTTCCTCCTTACATTTTGTAGCTGGCTCACAGACAGCAGAAAGATCAATTTCTCTCTTTTAAATGATAGTCACTTGAAGCTTCAGGATTACATGCACTTCTTCATGTTCTGAAGCTTCTGAGTCATTGGGGTGCTCCTATGTCCCCATATGTGGGACGCGTCTCTAACCTCACTATCCTATCTTATTGCAGTATTAGCGAGAACCACGATTAAATCATCAATCCATGGGATGAAGCTGACTCGACTAGTACATAGAGGCTACAAGTGCATAGAGGCTACAAGAGGGTGTCAATCCATGGGATGAAGTTGACTCGACTAGTGCATAGAGGCTACAAGAGGGTGTCAATCTCTCGAAAAGCAAGTAACAACTTGCATCTAGCTCATGCTACACTCAAGTGACAAAATCATCAAAAGCCAATCGCTTGTCGACAAAAAAATCCCATCCGTTGCAGCATCAAATGACATCCAAACGTAACGAAGCTTCTACGACATGTTTATAAGACCTAAGCACACATGATTATGGTCTCAAATCCCACTTTAGGTCAAGTGCCAAAATCGCGATTATTAACAACAGTGGATTTTTGACCTAGTCGTTTTTGACCCAGAATGCAACTAAATGCTTAGCAATGATTTCCCAATACACCGCCTATGCTTAGTTTTTTATTTTGAAGTGTAAATTCCTAGTTATGATGAAATTAGGCTGTGGGTCTGCAATGCCAAAAGCTAAAAATTACTGTGAAGTGCTTACGTCAATGTATAGAGCTCTTACATGCGGTTGCAATGCAACAAACACGACTGCAATGTGACAACCGGGGAGGGAGTAGGAAGCGCGAGAAGGAGAGAAGTGAGATTTGTTAGCTCACGCTGTATATTATTATCCAAAACTTAATAATAACTTACAAAAACTGTCTTTTATACCTTAGCCAAGGTTTTTGGTGGTCAAAACTAATAATCTGGGAGTTCTACCAAAGATGGGTAATAAGAGGTTGATATAATCCGGAAGCTTGTAGACCCTGGCTCATCAATAACAAGGTTTATCTGAAAAATAGGAGTTAAAATATTCTCGATATATCAAAATAATAAGTGTTTTTACAATGAGAACTCCGAAAAATGGTATCCGTGGTATCTGTGTTTGCTTACTGCTAGCATTGCCCCCCTCGTCTCCTGTGTCGTCCCTTGACACAACTTTATGGGCTGAGGTAGTCTTCGGGCTGGCGGCTGGCGAGGCAGTCTTTAAGCGCTGTTAGAGCCTTTTGATATCTGATTTTCCGTTCCTTATCTGGCACTTGCAAGAACTACATAGTTACTCTGTTTTTCAGCTCCACTGCTGAGTAGCCTACAAACCTTGATGTCAGGTTGGTGATGACTGGTGCAAATATTTTTGTTCGCCAAGTGAAGGATCCCATGTAGAATGCTTCCTAGAACGCCAGTATATTGTGAGAAGGTAGAAACATGCACCTGACGTAGAAGCCATAGAGGACTTCTTTGGAAGGTTGGCCACTGAGATTATAGCACAACCCTTTGTTACCCTCGAGGAATGACATCCAAGGGGCGCTTGCTTGCTCTGGCTCATTGAACACTTCGATGCAAGTGAGAAACATTCGGTAGATTTTGTATAACATAGCACATGACAAATCTGGTAGACGTTTAATGAATGACATGGCACCCTTTACGGTTTTCACCATGTATTCCTTAGTCGGCTGTCCTTTTTTTGGAGCAGGCAATCTGGGGTAATTTAGCCAAGTTGGCTACTTATTTTGTAGTGCCTCATGTGCTATCTAGGTCCTTACTCTTGGTACATGACAGACAGGGCCGTAGGTGCTCTTGCGAACAGAATCAAGTACCTGGGATTCTTGTTCAACCAGCTCAACCTCCACTTTGCGTGGTATTTATCTGCACCCTCAACTTACATGTTGGTGTAAAGCCTTTCTTTTACTTGCAGCAACTCAACTTTAATCAGAGGGTAGGGCAGGGATTGTTGGTGCCATTGCGCATTTATTTGATTGGCAGTGAGTTGTGTGACATTGATGGAATGAAGTACTCTCAGCTCCCAATCCATTGCTGCCTTCCACTACTCATCTACCTCTTATTTAACTTTTTCCTTCAATGCATCTTCTTTAGCCTTTGAGAGCTGGACCATGGGCACTGTGTCTGCTTCGTTAATTGGTACTTGAAATTATTACTCGCCACTCAGCTCTACTGCAGATTGTGTCTCCATGTCAACAAATGATACTGAGGGGATTTCTATCTGAGGTTGCTCCGAAGTGCCTGCCTCTTCTTGCATTTTTGTGCTTCCCTCTCTCAGTAGTTGGTTGATGCATTTGAGTTCAACTATCTCCTTCAGTAGCTCATCTTCTCTTTGGACCCGCATCAAGGCCAGGTCTTTGCACTGAGACTGCTCTAATTTCAGCTCCAGCTCGAGGTCTTTATTTTTCTTTTTGAATGCCTTGTAGACTTTGTCTGTTCCCTAGCTTGATTGAGGCGACAACTGGATTTTCTCGTATTTGCCGCAAGAATATCACCTAATCATTGATTATTTGTTCTGAGTACTGTAGGGAAGCGTTGGCTACATCTAACTGTACCTGGATCTTTTGAGCTGATAGGGTGGTAGTTAGAAGCTCATTTGTAACTTCCATCAGCTGATCATCCTTTGCTTTGCACGCATTTGACAGTTTTGTGAGCAACTCATCCAGTTCCTCCATTTCTTTCTGTTGCTTATCTCTTGCGAGCTGACGTTGTTCAGCTTTCGCTCTCAACTCTTGCACTTGCCTCTGTAGATCGATGATGACATTCAGTCTATTGTCCAACTCCCCTTGGAGTGTGTCAATCACCATCTCTAACTCTTTGGCCGGTGTGCTACAAGTGCTGTTGAGCAAAGTCTTTTTGTCATCTCCTGCATTTGCTTAGCATATTCGTTCACTTGCAGAATGAATTCATCATTCGATTGTCAATCTTCACTTTGTGTTAGTTGCCTTGATGTTTCTGCAGATTCTTTTACCTCTAGCTGTGTCACGGCTGTTGGTTTTTGCTGTTGCCTTTGTGGTTGCTGATCTTTTTCAGTTAAGGTAGAGAGGGGTGCCTTGAACTTATCTTGATGTGTTGAGGTAGAGGATCTTTCCTTGGCCTCTAGTTCTCTTGTGTGCTCAAATTTTGCAAAGTCCTCTTCTGGTGTAGAATTGGCTACCTTTTCTGTCTCTGGCTCTTTCTCTATTTGCTTCTCTTGAGTAGAGACAACTGCTTGTTGTGTTGTTTCTGCTGCTTCTTGCTGTTCATATTCTTGTGTAGATTCAACTGCTTTTTCCTGTTCAGGTTCTGCTTCTTTTATTGGCTCAATTGTTGTGGTTCTAACTGTCGGTGATGGTGCTGGTCTCGGCATTGGGTGATCCTGGTGTTTAGAAATAGGAGAAGAGATGCGGGGAGACACATCACCTTGAGCATGCAATGGATTCCTCTGCATGCTCTTGATGTTCTTCCACCTCTTTCGCTTTTCTTGCCGCTTCTTCAGCTTCTTTCGGCTTTAGAGCTTCTTCTTCTTGGTACATCCGTTCCAGTACTTCCATGGGTTCTTCAGCCTGCTTCCTCGTGTGATGCTTAGTTCTTGGTCCCTCAAGCCCACTAGGCACCCACTTTTTCGGGCCCTTTCCTTGTTCTTGGCGGCTGTGTTGGTGCATGTTTCTCTCTTTCAAACCGGGCTTGCTTTTGAACAGGCTCTTCTTGGTGTGCTACCATGGCTTTTCTCTTCATTTCCTCCCGTCGTGCTCTTTTTTCTTCATTATCCGAGCTCTCACTGTTGTGCCGTTCCGGCGAGCTTTCAATAGACTCTTCATGTGACTTGTATGATCTTTTAGTAGATCTTGTAGCTCGAGGAGATGGTTGAGCTGACACTATCCAAGTGTTTTGATCTGGGGCAGGTGGTAGGTTGTCGGCAATGCCAATGGCATGGTATGCAATCCTTGTCAACACCTCTAGTGCACCCAGGTATGTAATCTTTCCTTCTTTCTTTATTCCTTTCAAAGTGGTCAAGAGATATTGAGCATGGTCAACCGGTTGCCTGGTTGTTGACTTGAGGACTTGCGTGAAGGTGGTGGCAACATCATGGTTTGGTGTTGTATAGCTCGGCGGCCTCTTAACAAGGAAATGGAAGTGTTGGTGGTATAACATGGCTGGCTCTTCAACCTGTTTGTGAATAAGGTCTGCAAAGGTGGCCGCGGTGGTTTCTTTTGTGAAAGTTCCAGCCATCTTCCTATTCCTTGCCCTCATTGTCATTCCTTTTGTGGGCAATCTAAGTGCTTCTGCCACTATTTCCTTGTTGGTGATCACCACTTCAACTTTATTCCCTTGTGGGTCAGAAACCTGCACAGTTCCATCTTCCTTGATCGTGGACAAAAGCTCGTAAGATTTTTGGAAGTCCACTCCGCACGGCTCTTGTTCATAAAAATCTCTGAGTCCTAGCCGTTGGTTGGATTCTTTAGTTTCAGGCTTTGCGGAAACATCATACACTTCTTTTGGTAGGAGTTGCAACTCTACGTGCTGTCCTTGCTAGCTCTTGAATCTGCCAGTGAACACTGTGTTGTGATGCTCTTCAAGCTGTTCTTTTGAAAGATAGGTTACCTTGGTAGTTTTGATTGAATTGGGGTCCAGTTGGTATGCTGGTAGTTCTTGCAACTTCTCTTTCTGGTTTATCTTCTTCTTGGCCCTCTCTGCTGCTTGCATGGCTCGTGTTTAGTGAATAGAGTGTCAAAGTTAGCAAATTTGACAATTTTTTTTCGAAATGCCCTTTAGTCTGAAATGCTGACAATTTTGGTCCAATTTGCTTCAAATCAATTTTTGAATAAGCATAGATGCATAAAAACATGCAAGGTACAAATTGTAAAGTTCAAACAAAAATTTGCAACCATAGTAAATAATTGCGATTATTTACAATTGAGTGATTTCTCCAACTTTTTGCAAACTTGGCATCACAGGCTTGAAGTATATACCAAATACATGCTCTGAGTGAAATATGGCTCATTTGGATGCATAGGGTGAAAATGATACCAGATTTTGGCTTTAGGTCTTTGAAACAGTAGATAAAAAGAAAATTTGAGATTTTGAGCTCCAAATTGGTTCAAACTTGGCTAGTGGGCTTAACAAATCATGTACTTTGGATGTATGATGGCAAAATATCAAAATTCCCCTATTTTGGCTAGAAAGTAAATAATCGTGATTATTAACTTTTTTACCAAAATCAACATTCTTTGGTACAAATTGGTTCTAGGCATTGTATAGGCCTTGTGTATGTGATATGAGGTGATGTGGATCAAGAATTGTGGTCCATATCTTAAAATTTGGCTTGCAAAGATTTCTTTGTGTTTTTTGGCAATTTTCCAAGTTATATGTGATCATTTTGGCTCATACTTGATTTTTGGCATGTAAAAGGTGTGTACACATGATAGGTGAGGTGATGATACAATTTGCAAGAAAAAATATTGCAAAAGTAAATAATCGCGATTATTTACAGCAATCACAATTTTCTTGCAAAACTTAAAACTTTTGACCTAAACACATTCTATACACTTAAAACAAGTCCTAAATTTTAGTCAAGTTTGGTCTTGTCGACATAACTTTGTGCTTTGTCGACTCTGAAATCACCGATTTCTGTGACTATACTGCCTGTTGAGTTGCTTTGTCACTCATGAGGCTTTGGACTCGTTCGCAACATATTCGTGAAGCAACTCATCCAATTCTGTCTCATTTGGAGTCAGTTTGACCTCGTATGTCGAATTTGATGCTTTGTAGCCTTCAAGCCGTTTTCTGCTTTTTGAGGGCTTTTCTTGATTGATTTCACGAAACCAATCATATACATCCTATATAAACCTCGTAGTAGGCAAGCTGTCTATGGAGTCAGAACCAAACTCTGGCATCTGCGAAAGACCTAGCTTTTCTACTAGGGACCCCCTCGACCCCAGTCGAATGGTCAACTGATGATATAGAAAGGTTCTATTAAGTTAGGGCATGCTATAGTTCACATCCCATCGATTTGGTCGAGCTGACATGCCGCTATGGTCAATTTTTGGTCATAGATCTTTGTGCACTGCTCGGATTCTAGGGTTTTTTCTAGGGGTTTAGACTAGCTACTACTCGCTGTACAAAATGGATCATTGATGAGTAAAGAACTTACCCCTCATGTTTCGTGTGAGACGGCGCTCAAAACGGGCAACTGTAGACTCCGGAAGGTATGCGCGAAAGAGGTCGAAAAGCTCTCTGTGCAAAGGTGACAAGTGGAAATGAGGTTGTTTTAGCCTACCTGGGATATCTATACCCTGACTTCCCGAACCATTTTTTCCCCAGATTCCCCCGTTAGTCCTACTAGGCCGTGAAATCTATGTTAGACTTAAAAATTTCCCCGATCGGATTCCTGTAGCTCAATCTGCAAGAATTTTGCAAAAGTAGACATGGGTGCCTAATTTAAGCTTCCCGCTTCCATCTTCCGATTTCATTGAAATTTTTTGTGCTTGTCCCCCTTGTCTTTCTGATCACCATCGCGACTTCCGTTTTTCCATCTGAGCTCCTTTGCTATTTATTATTAATTTTTGACCTGTTTATTGAAAAAATCGAAGAAAATAACAAAATGCGCTAAAAAAGCAAAGTAATAATCCAATAATTAAGAAAATCCATTGAAAAACACAGCTTTATTGTTTTTTGGTTGGATTTTTCCATTTTTAAGTCTCCTTATCAAGCAAAATGATGAAAAATAACCAAAAAGGACTATTTTTTGATGATTTTCTGATAGTATATACAATATTTACACTCATGGGGAAGATGTTATCAGTGAAATTTCCCTTGATGATGAATTATAAGGGCATTATTAGGTAATTTTGCAAAAAATCACACGTTAATATCGAAATTTTTTCTCCCTCTTCAAACATTGTCCTTAATTACTTAGTGCCCTTCCACCCCTCTTAGATGGCGTACTCCGGGACGACTGTGTGCATGGATTGAACAATCATGTCTTATGCATAGCCGTGGTTGACTCTACCATGCTTTGAAGATCAATGCAATTGAAATCACTATGCTGTGCAAGAGCTGGGTCTTGAGTAATTAACTCAAGGGTTTCTGATGTCGAGGCTTTCTGATGCTGTCTTCTAAAGAGAAAATATTGTAGCTTGTGTGCTCTCTGTTTGATTGTACCATCAGGATGCTTCAGCACGTTGATTGCTTGAGCTGTTGGTAACACTTTTGCCTGTTGTCGAGCTTTTTCTCGCCATTGGTAGGTTGGTGTGCTTGGTGTGAAATGGTGTGGTGGAGTCTTTTGAGACTTAACTCTCCATTGCTTGATTGATTTTACAATTTGTAGGGAAGATAAGTGCTTCTTTTTCTACCAAATCCAATTCACGTTAGGTTCCTTGCTCGGAGATGCTCATCTTTGTGTTTTGACCCTTGGAACCTTCTTTGGTTTTGTAGGTGATGTTTTGAGCACCCACATTTGAATCGGCTTGTCCTTAAGCTGTGCTTTTGGTACCCAAATTTTCTTGACTCCTTGCATGCTGCTTGTAGCATTTGCCCTTTGAGAGGATGGACAAGATTGATTACTTTGTAGTTTGTTATGTTGATTACTTCCTTTCCATTCCTCCTTGCTTGGTGCAATTGGAACAATGAGTTGCCCGCCTTTAGGTGATAGCTTGAGCTAATTTGTATCCCAATCTAGTACTGCTTTGTATGTCTGCATCCAGGGAATTCCAAGAATCATCGTCTCATTCATGTGTTCATCTGGTAAGCATAAAAACTTATGAGGATATGAACATCCATGTACTATCACGTTCAAGTTGACTACTTCCGATGTTGGGGTTGGGTTCTTGTTGCATCCTTTGATTGTCGCTATTCCTGTTGTTAAAGACTGACTTGTTTCTTTCTTGTACGTGGAATAACTGACTAGATTTAATCTAGCTCATGTGTCGATCAAAGCATTTGTGCTATGATTCTTGAGCTGTACTTTTATGCGTAGGTCCATTCCGTCTAACCATTCATCATCTATTGAAACTGCATCTTTAGGCAATTCCCATTGTCAATCATCTATTTCCAGAGTGTTGATAGGAATCGGTATCTGTTGATTCCTTAGAGAAAATTTCCATTTAAGTACCCGAAGCTAAGATTCCTCTTGGGCTTCATCAATAACCTGCTGTCGTTTAATCCTCCTTTGCTTGGCTGCATGCATTCTTTCTAGCAATTCATTGGTTAGCGGAAAATTATATTTCTTTAAAGGGCATCCACTAATCCAATTAGCAATTGGTTCACCATCTAGGGTGGACAGCTTTACTACTCCACTTAGAGATACCTCTTCAATGATAAACGGTCCATTTCTCTTTTTCTTAAAAACTTGGGAATGTGTTGCTTAAGGAAATAGACTAAAACTAAGTCCCCTTTCTTGAAGATCTTTGTTATTAGATGGGAATCAAAAAACTATTTTTGTTTCCGCTTTTGTGCATAGATGTGAGCTACGGCTGTTAGCCTTTGCTCATCTAGGTTTTCTACATCTTCAAGTCTTTCTAAAAATTCATGTCCAGTCTACTCAAGATCCTTAACTACCCTTAATGTTGGCAATAGAAATTCTATTGGCAGTATGGCATCAAGACCATAAACAAAGTTAAAGGGTGTAGCATTTAAAGCCATTTTGAATGAAACTCGATAAGCCCATAGAGCTGCATGGAGATTCATTTCTAGTCTGTCCTTTCTCAACTAACCACTTTAGTCGCGAGCTAAGAATTTTGTTCGTATGCTCAACTTGTTCATTTTCCTCTGGGTGATAGGGAGCTAATTTGTTATGGATGACCATAAACTCATTAAGCAAATACTCGATTACCTCATTGAGGAGATGATTTTCCCGATCACTGACAATTTCTATTGGAAATCCATATCTCGTGAATACATACTCATGTAAGAATGCGGTAGTGGTTCTGGAATCATTCTTTTGAGTTGCTTTAGCCTCGGCCCACTTGGTCAAATAGTCCGTAACTACAACGATATATTGAGCTTGGGTTCTATAAGTAGGGGGCTATATTGGCCCAACAAAATCTATACCTCACTTTGCGAAAGCTCTAGCCCCTATCATTGGTCTTAAGGGCATGCTATCTACACGTGTTGGCATTTTTTGTCGTTGACAAGCATCACCCCTTCGAACATATTCTTTGGCATCTGCAAAAAGTGTTGGCCACCATATGCCTGCCATTAAGATTGCTCTTGCGGTTATCTCACTAGAAAAGTGACCTCCAACTAATCCAGCATGTGCTTGTTCTATAACCGGAATATAATCGTCTTCATTTACACAAAGACACAAATGTTGATCTTTACCTCTTCGATACAATTGATTCCCAATAAGAGCATAGTCTCTTGCTTCAGTTTCAATTGCTCTTTGATGGCGTTTACTCATATCCTCAGGAAATGTTTGGCTTGATAAGTAAGTAACCAGATAGTTACTCCATTTAGGAACAAGCGATATTTGGAACAGAGTTACATAAGGTATGGGTGTCTGCTTTTGACATTGAGGACAATCCTTTACAAAAGATCGAACATCACTCCTCATAGTCGGCCAAAATAGCCCAAGTCTCAAGATTCTTTGCATAGTTTGGTCTTTTGCAAAGTGAAGTCCTACTATGGTAATATGTGCTTGACTTAGGTGTAACTGGTTTTTCTCCTCAGGTTTAATGCATAAGAGCAATATTCCATCTCGATTATTTTGTATAGCCTACCAGCTAGTAATTGATACATAGCCGCTGCTCGATTAATTTGATTGTAATAGGAAGTGATATTTGTGAATCCACTTCAGCTATTATCATCAATGATACCATGTTTTTCGACCATCGAGGTATCATTTCTACGGAGAACAAATAGGCATCTGGTAGATCATCGTCTATCCCTTTTTTACAACCACAATGAAATCAAATCCAGAAGAATGATGAACCATATCACTATTCTTCCTGTGCTGCATGGCTTGTTGACCAAATACAAAAAATCTTGGTGATCTACAAAGAACACAAACTTGTTGGCTAATAGGTAATATCTATACTTTTTACCGGCATAGATCATTCCTAACCCTTCTCTTTCAGTGGTAGTGTAATTCTTTTTTTCCATGTTCAACTATTGGCTAGCATAAGAAATAGGAAAGTCAATTTTCCCGTCTCCTGGTTGAGCTAGTATACAACCTATGGAAAAATTAGAAGCATCTACATGTATGTGGAATATCTTATTCCAATATGGTGCTTTCAATATTGGAACTGAGGTTAGAGCTCTCTTAAGCTTCATGAAGGATTATTCACATGCCTCGGTCCATTCAAAGTGTGTAATCAAGCTATACATGGGTTTTGCAATTATAGCGTATATGTAAATGAACCGTCTGTAATATCCACAATGCCCCATGAAGGCTTGAACCCCCTTGACTTTTGTTGGTCTAGGCAAATCAGCAATGACATGATTTTTTTCAATATCAGTACCTATGCCATTTTTAGACACTATATGTCCAAGAAGTTTTCCTTGTCTACCCATGAATGTGCACTTTTCAGGATTTAGGCAAATCTTATAAAGTCGACATTTTTTTAATACCTTTTTGAGGTGCTCAAAATGATCACCTCGGATTGATATGAATGTACGCATAGATCATCTATGTATACTTCCAAGAATTTCCTCAAATATTCTTTAAAAGCATGTCGCATCAATCTTTGAAAGGTGGCTAGAGCATTAGTTAACCCAAAAGGCATAACCCGATAGGAAAAAATACCCCATTTTGTTGCAAAAGCAGTTTTATGCTGATCTTTTGGGTCAACCAGAAGTCGATTGTATCCCGAAAAGACATCTAAGAAACTATAAGCTTCTTTTCTTGCAACTCATTCTAAAACATGCTCAGTGATTGGAAGAGAAAAGTTGTCTCTAATGGTAGCTGCATTCACATTTTTGAGATTGACACACACTCGTAATTTTCCATTCTTCTTGGGTACTACCACAGTTGCAGACACCCAATCTGTGTGTTCAATTTCGTAAATGAATTCGGCTTCCTTTAGTTTCTCAATCTCTTATTTGATTTTCCTGGAAAATGTTTCATTATATGTGTATGGCCTTTGTCTACTTGGTTTCGCATCATCTCTCATGGGTATGGTATGTTGACAAATTTCTGGATAAACACCCTTGAGATCCTTGTAAGACCAAGTGAAGATATCTCGGTATTCTTTTAGAAAGATTAAAAAAAGCTCTTCTTCTTCCTTTGTTAGGTCATTTGCAATGTAGGCATGCCTCGGTTCTTCCCCTGGTTCAGCCAAGTCTATCTTATTCGCGTTCTCGGACCCTTCGTAGGACTCGCCTTGTTTTTGTAACTCCCTAACAGGTTGTTCGACTATGATTTTTTGATCTTGGAGAGTATACTTTTTGTAATGGGAGGGAACACTCATTACATCCTTACCATCCTCTTCCGTGGTTTCCATTTTGGTCGTATATATCTCCTTTAGAGCTTTTTTCAACTATTGATATTTCTTTTTCTGTTGAACTCGTGTCATGGTTGGCTCCTTGTCCTGTTTGTTTGGCTTTGCTTGAGTATCCTTCCTTGTTTTTCTCGATTTTTTTGACATTTTTGGATTTTCATTTGAAGGATATCTTCTAATGATCTTGTCCTTGACACAATCATGTGCCTCGATCTGCATCATGAATTGTGTTCTACTGGAGACTGATGGAATAGGTCGTGTTTTCACGTTTTTGGTGTCTCTTTTTCATCTATACCATTTTTTTCTTCTTGATTTCTAGTTAGGAAATTCAAAAAACTTTTCCTCCCCTCCTTTCAAGAGTAGCTTAGCCCTCACATGTTCTTTTTATGACCCCGAATCTTCTGAGGTAGCTGAGTGTTCATGTAACTCACCTATTGCATCGCAGTAGAGGTCTGAAAAGACTTGTTGAGATTTCATCAAGTCCTTGGGTTCCTCATTTTCATCTTCATTGTTGAGGGTTGAAATCATTTGGATGGGAGTTATGTCGTAGCCATCCTCATTGCAAAATTGAGTAGGCATAGACGTCATACATCCATCGTCGCTAAAATTTGAGTTCACTCAAATGGCTCAAACAAATGCTCTGGAAAGGGTTCAGGTACATAGGCTTTGTTTGTGCAATCCCTTTCTAGAATACATTCTTCTCGTTTTAAACTCCCATTTTCTAAAGCTCCACACATCCAAATAGGAGTGTCTTTGTTAAACCAGGATGGAAGCTTAGTTTCAGCCAAAGAGACTGAATCAAACTCTTGTATGGGTGTTTTCAAGACATCTCTATAAGTGTGATCTTTTAGATTTAGCCTTGTTATAAATCCCACTTGCTTCAAGTACAGATAATTGTTTCCCCAATCTAAGATAAGCTGTACATGTCGCATGAAAGGTCTTCCCAATATGAGTTCATAATTGAGTTTTTTCCCAAAGTCTACTATGGCAAAAGTGTGTTGATATTCAATTCCACAGGAATTGACTATCACTTTTTTAAGCAGTCCTAAGGTTCTTTTAATGTGTCCATCAGCCGATTGCAATTTCATTCGAGTTTGTCTAATGGCTGGTTGTCCCTAGGATTCCCATACTGCTTTCGTAGCTAAAGCTATGCCTGCTCTACTATCCAGTATTGCCATGGTTTCAATGTCATTATATTTCACTGGAAGGGTTGTGTTTCCTTCTTCTCCTTCGTAATATTCTCCAACTTTGTTCATTGGAACATATCGAATCTCTTTGTTGTCCATTTTGTTTTTTCATTTTTCCAATTTTTTTGAGATTAGCCCCATTATCACTATGACATTTGGAGCACATTGCCGCTCAGATAGACGCACAAAAACAAAGGAAAAGTTCAAGTCAAAAAATCTCAGAGGCGGTAATGCTAGAGTCAATGCTCGCGGTAATGGTCCTTCAGCAATGCGCGCGGTAATGGTCCTTCAGCAATGCGCGCGGTAAAAGGCCCAGATATATTTCCGTGCTTATTTCCGATGGCGTTATCGTTAGAATTACTGCTAGCATTATCGCACACGTGAGTATTTTTAAAAAAAGCAGATGACCATTTGGATGGTCCTTGGTAGGACCCATCCAAATGGTCATTTGCCTTTTTTTTCCTATACATTTAATAAATAAAAAAACAACAATTTCATTGCACAAAAACTTTGGGCCGAAATCAAATGTTTAATTATATTGGAGAAACTGTTCAAAATTGCCCAAATACGTGATGCATGGCGGCTATACAACTGTGGACAAAAGAAGACTTTGGGCCAAAAGAAGACGGACCCAAAAACACTCGGAGGATTGAGCTACTCGGATCCTGGGACCTCTCGAGGGACTCCCTGACTCCGGAAAAGAAAAAAACAACCAAACCTTTAATTAATACAAATGGATACATAATTTTGCATGCACTCATTTTTAAAAAAAGTTCACACTTACAGGCTGTAGTGTACATTTTCAAATTCCTCGTGATTGATTTTGTTGTTTTCATACAGCCAGCACCATGTCTGATATTCGGAGTGGCTCTCTTTGTATCTCTGGATCTCTCGGCTTGGGCGGGTCATAGTAATAGTTTTCTATATATCAATTAAAAAATATCACAAACCTAACCTTATTACCACAATTAAATCAATTCAACTGAAAATACATGCACTCGCAAATTTATCTTTCCATGTTGCTTTTCCGCCCGAGCTGTAATGTGTGGGTGTTTGCTACGCCCTCGCCTCCACCTGCCGAGTGTGCGCCCTAGCACCTGCCGCTCTCTCGTCCTCCAGCTCGTCCTGGGCTTTCTCCCACTCCTCGTTGTGAACATTTCCAGGGCGATAGTTGTGACCCTCAGATTCAAATGTTTGCTTTGCCGCCCTCGGCACACTGGACTTTTTATTTTTCAAGAAATTCTTGACGTACTCCTTAAGCCACTGCATGGAGAACTCTTCCACTTCCGGATTCCGGAACCGCATGAGCAATGTCGTGTGAATGTACGTCAAGTCAACTGGGTCCTAATCTTTGAAAGATTTAAAGCAATCTTGGTATGTCGAGTGGACCACCTGGTTAAGGCGCCCTCGAAATGTGCTCCCCAAAGAGGAACCTAGATCCACCTCCCCACCTTGATGTATATAATAGTAGTAGCCACGAGTGTCAGGGGCGGGCGCATCATGGTCCTCATCCTCATGTGGAGCTCCAAGGGGTGAGCGGGGAGGTTGGGGTGTAAGAGGAGGTGAATCTGTAGCACTGCCCCCTCCACCACCAAAGCAGCACGAGCCACTACCTCGACGAGAGCGTGAGCCACCACTACGGGAAGAGCACTGGCCACGCGAAGAGCACTGGCCCGAGCTCGAACAGTTGGGTGGTGTAGGAGATGGATAACTCGATGGTGCGGGTGTGGATCGCTGCGAATGCAAGGTGGAGGGAGGTGCGGGTGATGGGAAAATCGAGGGTAAGGTGGAGGGAGGCGCTGTGGGAGGCACACTCTGCACGATCGGAGTGCCGACACACGGTGTCGCAAGCGGTGAGAGCCCATAGGCAGCCAACTGTGCGGGTGTGTACCACCCTAGAAGACTCTGCTGCGAGGAGAGCCACTCTGCTTGGGCGCGGTATGCCCTCTCGAGGTCGGGGTTGTGTACTACATCTCCGAACCATCCAAAGCCGAAGGACGATTGTGACTGGTGGGAGGAAGACTGCGAGAAGTAAGCGGAACAAGCGTCCTCATAAGAGAGGCCGTCGGCGAGAAAGTCCTTTATGGTTCGATAGCCGGGCGTGGAAGAGGATGCCATATCCTACAATTTCACAAAAAAAAGGGACCCTAATTAACATTGGATTCTAGTCAAAGTGAGATTCTTTATTGCATAGGATTCCTCCCTGCATAGGATTCCTTTTATCTCCTATTTAAGAAATGGTTTGTGTGCTTATTTTTTTTGCATCCATTTAGAGAGTGTGTGTGTGTGCTTCTAATTAATCTATTGTGTGTGTGCGTTAGTGTGTGGTAAAGAAATTAATCGAGTGTGTGTGTGTTGTCCCTTAATCTACCGTTGGGCTTCTCGGTGACCATTGGGGTCTCAATCAACATCATCGCACACCCACATGGAGGTATGTTTTGGTATTCTTGTAACACATACACACTAGTACTTACATTAGTGTGTGTTTTGGCAAGCATTAGTGTGAAAACAAGCTAATGCATGCCCAAGCACACACTAATGCAAGCATTAGTGTGTGCTTGTAACGCATGCACACACTAATGCTTGCATTAGTGTTGCTTATGCACAAATTAGTGTGTGAAACACACTAATGCATGCACACAAACACTAATGCGAGCATTAGTGTGTGTGTGCATGCATTAGTGTGTTTTCACACACTAATTAGTGCACAAGGACACACTAATGCTTGCATTAGTGTGTGCAATTTTTTCACACACCAATGCTCACAATAGTGTGTGCTTGTGCATGCATTAGTGTGTAGACACACTAATTTGTGCACAAGCAAACACTAATACAAGCATTAGTGTGTACTAGAGAGGTATGCACACACTAACGCTTGCATTGGTGTGTCCTTGGGCACAAATTAGTGTATGGAAACACACTAATGCATGCACACACTAATTCTTGCATTAGTGTGTGTGTGTGTGTATAATGCATGCACACACTAATGCTTGCATTAGTGTGTTAACACACTAATGCATACACACGCACACACTAATGCAAGCATTAGTGTGTGCTTGTAACGCATGCACACACTAATGCGGGCATTAGTGTGTGATTGTGCACAAAATAGTGTGTGAAAACACATCAATTTGTGCACAATCACACACTAATGCAAGCATTAGTGTGTGTGTATAATGCATGCACACACTAATGCAAGCATTAGTGTGTGCTTGTAACGCATGCACGCACTAATGCGGGCATTAGTGTGTGATTGTGCACAAAATAGTGTGTGAAAACACACTAATTTGTGCACTATCACACATGAATGCAAGGATTAGTGTGTGTATACTGCATGCACACACTAACGCTTGCATTAGTGTGTGATTGTGCACAAAATTGTGTGTGCGTGTGCGTGTGTGTACAATGTGTGTGTGCATGTTAGTGCATGTGTGTGTATGCATTGTGTGTGTGTGTGTGTGTGTGTGTGTGTGTGTGTGTGTGTAGAAGAACGAGAAGAAAGAGAGAGAGTTCGAGCACTTATAGTCGTGATCCGATCGTTCGGATATGGTGGGGATGGAGATGAAGAGAGTAATAGAGCTTGGAGATGGAGAGGGAGAAGGAGAAAGAGCTTGAAGATGGAGAGGGAAACAAGCCCGCGCAGAAAAGGAGCTCGCTTTTGAATTTTTGGCATTCAATTTCGCGGGGGCACGTAGGTGCCCCCTTTATATAAAAAACTTTGCTGTAAATTTTACCGCGTCTATTACCGCATCTTTTCCCGCGCGTATTACCGCAAAAAGCTGTGATGAGCCATTAAGGTTACGCCGATTGGATGACCTCTTGTACCCACGTCTTTACCTTACAGTCCCCTCTATCCTTAATAAGCGTTAGTCTTGTCAGTACCAACATTCTTGATTCTTCTTTTTCTTATTTTATTTTTTCTTATTTAGTGTGTGGTCGTGTGTGCAGGTTGATTGGGATGACGTGGGTCCGCCGGTTTGCGCGGAACAAAAAACTCGATGGTTGAGCGAGCGACTACCATGTCCCTGTACGAGATGTAAGCGTGCGATTGCACGGCTTCGGCGTATATGCTTGGCTCACGTGGATGATTATGGACTATGGGATGATCCAAGAAAACGCGCTCGAATGGAAAGTAGCGATCCGAGGGTTTTAGCATCCATTGATGTCGCTCCCCATTGGAGTGTGATCGGGGGCGAAGGCGCGAGGAGGACGGAAGAGCGATTGCGCCAGGAAGCAATCATGGGAGGGGGGTCACACCCGCCGTCCGATGTGGGTGGGTCCACACCAGCGCATGCGCATCCTACATCCACCACATACGGGGATCTCCCCACCACCCCGCCTCACATGGCGGTGGAGGAAGATCATTTGCTCAATATGGTTGAGGATCTTCTTGCACGTGAGGCGGCGAATGAGTGTGAGCCTGAGTGTGCATGTGAAGAAGCCGCCCAAAAAACCAAAGATTCATTGCTAGAGGCAGCACTCACAGCTCTTTACGAGGGATGTTCCTACTCCATATTACGAGTGTCTCTTGAGATCTTGAATATTCAAGCAATGGTTGGATGGAGCAATGCAGGGGTCGATGCACTATTGAGGTACGTTTAGGTGTAATAAGTGTTAGTTGTGAGTTTTTTTCGTGGTTATATGCAATAACGAGTGGTCTTTAATTATGTCATAGGCTTTTAGGCAAGATGATGCCTAAAGGCAATCATCTTCCAAAAAATCGAAGGAAGGCACGGCAGGTGGTGACAGGGCTTGGGATGGACTATGATCGCATACATGCATGTGTCAATGATTGCGTGCTATTCCGTATGAACATGCAAGGCTTGATGCTTGCCCCGAGTGTGGAGAATCAAGGTACAAAGAGGGAATGCAAGGAACCACAATACCTCGCAAGGTTATTCGTCATTTCCCCTCATTCCCCGCATCAAGCACATGTTCAACACCAAAGGAACATGCGAGCTTCTTACATGGCATATGACAAATCGCTCCACCAATGGGGTTATGAGAGTACCAGCTGACTCGCCGGCATGGCAACACATCGAGCAGACATGGCCGGAGTTTAGAGAAGATACTCGTCACTTGAGGCTTGGTCTGGCTAGTGATGGGGTAAACCCATTTGGGAATCGTTCTATCTCATGGAGTACTTGGCTAGTGGTTGTTGTGAACTACAACATTCCACCATGGGAGTCAACCAAGAAGGGGAACATTTTGCTCTCTCTTCTAGTCCCAGGAAAACACAAGGTGAAGAACATGGATGTATATTTAGCACCTTTGATTGAAGAGCTTCAAGAGCTATGGAACGACATAGATGTTTTTGATGTATCAAGACCACTTCGTGATCAAGTGCATTCTCATGTGGACCATGCATGATTACCCCGGGCTTAGAGAGATTTCTGGTAAGCTTATACTTTGTGATTCTCTTTAATGTCTTTGCATTGGTCACTTATATGTGGTTATGTCCTTGGTTTTTGTAGGACTATCGACATCTTGTGGATCCCTCACTCGTGACAGAGAGACCCGCTCTACTTGGTAAGGTGATCTACCCCAATAACCATCACTTCTTGCCGCCCACACATCGATCTTATGCTCCACCGTGCAATGGGATGGAGCCACTCCATTGGACCATCGCCGATTGGGCAAGACTTTGGAACAAGCATCGCAACACATTGCCTCCTCCCAATGATCCACCTACGGGTATGTCTAGGTACTCTATTTTCTTAGCACTACCCTATTGGGCTTCATTGAAAATCCAACAGCTATTGGATCCAATGCATGTGTTCAAAAAGGTTGGGCAAGCTATATGGGATCACATAGTAGGCAAGAAAGATTCATTGGGGGCTAGAGAGGATATGAGGGCCATAAGGAGGCTCCCTCCTTCGGTCACACCTCGCATGGGGCCTCGGGGGAAGATGGTTCTTCCAAAGGCACCTTGGATTCTATCAAGGGTGGATCAAGATCGGATGAAACAAGTCATTGCATCCATCCGTACTGCAACAGGTTATATGCGTTCGCTCAAGGGTGCCTTCACTAAAACTAAGAAAGAAGGATCCACACAACTGTATGGGCTCAAATCCCATGATTGGCACAAGATTCTTAAGGTAATATGTGTGTGTGTGTGTATGTGTGTGTGTGTGTATGTGGTTTAGGGTTCTGGATACTAATAAGTCTTTTTGTTTGTGCAATAGTTTGTGCTTTCAATTAGTATTAGTGGATTTGCGGACACGAAGATAAAGGCTGCAATATTCAAGGTGGGAGAAGTTGTCAGGTATAACACATTTGCTCCTCCCTCGTAAACTTTACTTTAAAGACTAACTTTACTATGAAGATTATGAAGGGTTTTTTGGTTACACGTTTGTGAGTTCCAAAGAAATCGAAGTTTCAGCCATTCCAATAGCTCGACTTCTAGCGATTGAAGCAACTTGTGCTATTGAGGATGCATTCCCACATTCTATCCTTGTTAGCCAAGTTCAACTATTGCTCCATCTTGTTGAGGAGATAGCCATTTGTGGTGTGGTTCACTCCTGGTGCACTATGACATTTGGAGCACATTTCCGCTCAGATAGATGCAAAAAAACAAAGGAAAAGTTCAAGTCAAAAAATCTCGGAGGCGGTAATGCTAGAGTCAATGCTCGCGGTAATGGTCCTTCAGCAATGTACGCGGTAATCGGCCCGGCTATATTTCCGCGCTTATTTCCGCGGGCGTTACATCAAGAATTACCGCAAGCATTACCTCGTACGCGAGTATTTTTTAAAAAAAGCAAATGACCATTTGGATGGTCCTTGGTAGGACCCATCCAAATGGTCATTTGCCTTTTTTTTCCTATACATTTAATAAATAAAAAAACAACAATTTCATTGCACAAAAACTTTGGGCCAAAATCAAATGTTTAATTATATTGGAGAAACTGTTCAAAATTGCCCAAATACGTGATGCATGGCGGCTATACAACTATGGACAAAAGAAGACTTTGGGCCAAAATCAAGTGTTAAATTATATTGGATATTACAAAATTGCCCAAATAGGCGATGCATGGGGGCTATACAATTGTGGCCAAAAGAAGACGGGCCCAAAAACACTCGGAGGATTGAGCTACTCGGATCCTGGGACCTCTCGAGGGACTCCCTGACTCCGGAAAAGAAAAAAACAACCAAACCTTTAATTAATACAAATGGATACATAATTTTGCATGCACTCATTTTTAAAAAAAGTTCACACTTACAGGCTGTAGTGTACATTTTCAAATTCCTCGCGATTGATTTTGTTGTTTTCATACAGCCAGCACCATGTCTGATATTCGGAGTGGCTCTCTCTGTATCTCTGGATCTCTCGGCTTGGGCGGGTCATAGTAATATTTTTCTATATATCAATTAAAAAATATCACAAACCTAACCTTATTACCACAAATTAAATCAATTCAAATGAAAATACGCGCACTCACAAATTTATCTTTCCATGCTGCTTTTTCGCCCGAGCCGTAATGCGTGGGAGTTTGCTGCGCCCTCACCTCCACCTGTCGAGTGTGCACCCTAGCACCTGCCGCTCTCTTGTCCTCCAGCTCACCCTGGGCTTTCTCCCACTCCTTGTCGTGAACATTTCCAGGGCGATAGTTGTGACCCTCAGATTCAAATGTTCGCTTTGCTGCCCTCTGCACACTGGACCGAGCTCGAACCGTTGGGTGGTGTAGGCGACGGATAACTCGATGGTGCGGGCGTGGATCGCTGCGAATGCAAGGTGGAGGGAGGTGCGGGTGGCGGGAAAGTCGAGGGTAAGGTGGAGGGAGGCGCTATGGGAGGCACACTCTACACGATCGAAGTGCCGACGCCCAGTGTCGCAAGCGGTGAGAGCCCATATGCAACCAACTGTGCGGGTGTGTACCGCCCTAGAAGACTCTGCTGTGAGGATAGCCACTCTGCTTGGGTGTGGTATGCCCTCTCGAGGTCGGGGTCATGTACTACATCTCGGAACCATCGAAAGCCGAAGGTGGATTGTGGCTGGTGGGAGGAAGACTGCGAGTAGTAAGCGGAACAAGCGTCCTCGTAAGAGAGGCCCTCAGAGAGAAAGTCCTCTATGGATCGATAGCCGGGCGTGGAAGAGGATGCCATATCCTACAATTTCACAAAAAAAAGGGACCCTAATTAACATTGGATTCTAGTCAAAGTGAGATTTTTTATTGCATAGGATTCCTCCTTGCATAGGATTCCTCCCTCCATAGGATTCCTTTTATCTCCTATTTAAGAAATGGTTTGTGTGCTTATTTTTTTTGCATCCATTTAGAGTGTGTGTGTGTGTGTGCTTCTAATTAATCTCTTGTGTGTGTGCGGTAGTGTGTGGCAAAGAAATTAATCTAGTGTGTGTGTGTGTGTGTGTTGGACCTTAATCTACCGTTGGGCTTCTCGATGACCATTGGGGTCTCAATCAACATCATCGCACACCCACATGGAGGTATGTTTTGGTATGATTGTAACGCATGCACACAAATACTTGCATTAGTGTGTGCTTGGGCAAGCATTAGTCTGAAAAAACACTAATGCATGCCCAAGCACACACTAATGCAAGCGTTAGTGTGTGCTTGTAATGCATGCACACAGTAGTTCTTGCATTAGTGTGTGCTTATGCACAAATTAGTGTGTGAAAACACACCAATGCATGCACACACACACACTAATGCAAGAATTAGTGTGTGCTTGTAGCGCATGCACACACTAATGCTCGCATTAGTGTGTGTGTGCATGCATTAGTGTGTTTTCACACACTAATTAGTGCACAAGCACACACTAATGCTTGCATTAGTGTGTGCAATTTTTTCACACACCAATGCTCTGTGCTTGTAGCGCATGCACACACTAATGCTCGCATTAGTGTGTGTGTTCATGCATTAGTGTGTTTTCACACACTAATTAGTGCACAAGCACACACTAATGCTTGCATTAGTGTGTGCAATTTTTTCACACACCAATGCTCACAATAGTGTGTGCTTGTGCATGCATTAGTGTGTAAGCACACTAATTTGTGCACAAGCACACACTAATGCAAGCATTAGTGTGTGCTAGAGAGGTATGCACACACCAATGCTTGCATTAGTGTGTGCTTGGGGACAAATGAGTGTGTGAAAACACACTAATGCATGCACACACTAATGCGGGCATTAGTGTGTGATTGTGCACAAAATAGTGTGTGAAAACACATTAATTTGTGCACAATCACACACTAATGCAAGCATTAGTGTGTGTGTATAATACTTGCACACACTAATCCTTGCATTAGGGTGTGCTTGTGCATGCATTAGTGTGTGCTTGTAACGCATGCACGCACTAATGCAGGCATTAGTGTGTGATTGTGCACAAAATTGTGTGTGTGTGTGTGTGTGTGCGTGTGTGTACAATGTGTGTGTGCATGTGTGTGTGTGTATGTGTTTGTGTGTGTGTGTGTAGAAGAATGAGAAGAAAGAGAAGAAAGAGAGAGAGAGTTCCAACACTTACAGTCGTGACCTCGATCGCTTGGATATGGTGGGGATGGAGATGAAGAGAGTAGTAGAGCTTCGAGATGGAGAGGGAGAAGGAGAGAGATCTTAGAGATGGACAGGGAAACACGCCCGCGCAGAGAAGGAGCTCATTTTTGAATTTTTGGCATTCAATTTTGCGGGGGCACATAGGTGCCCCTTGATATAAAAGAAATTGCTGAAAATTTTACCGCGTGTATTACCGCATCGTTTCCCGCTCCTTTTATCTCGTATATTACCGTGAAAAGCTTTGATGTGCCATTAGGTTACGCCGACTGGATGACCTCTTGTACCCACCTCTTTACCTTACAGTCCCCTCTATTTTCAATGAGTGTTAGTCATGTCAGTACCAACATTCTTGATTCTTCATTTTCTTATTTTATTTTTTCTGATTTAGTGTGTGGTCGTGTGTGCAAGTCGATTGGGATGACGTGGGTCCGCCGATTGGCGCGGAACGAACTCGATAATTGAGCGAGCGACTACCATGTCCATGTACGTGATGTAAGCGTGCGATTGCACGGCTTCGGCGTATATGCTTGGCTCACGTGGATGATTATGGACTATGGGACGATCCGAGAAAACAAGCTCGAATGGAAACTAGAGATCCGAGGGTTTTGGCATCCATTGATGTCGCTTCCCATTGGAGTGTGATCGGGGGCAGAGGCGTGAGGAGGACGGAAGAGCGATTGCACCAGGAAGCAGTCATGGGAGGGGGGTCACACCCGCCGTCCCATGTGGGTGGGTCCACACGAGCGCATGCGCATCCTACATCCACAACATATGGGGATCTCCCCACCACCCCACCCCACATGGATGTGGAGGAACATCATTTGCACAATATGGTTGAGGATCTTCTTGCACGTGAGGCGGAGAATGAGTGTGAGCCTGAGTGTGCATGTGAAGAAGCCGCCCAAAAAACCAAAGATTCATTGCTAGAGGCAACACACACCGCTCTTTACGAGGGATGCTCCTACTCCATATTACAAGCGTCTCTTGAGAACTTGAATATTCAAGCAATGTTTGGATGGAGCAATGCAGGGGTCGGTGCACTATTAATGTACGTTTAAGTGTAATAAGTGTTAGTTGTGAGTTTTGTTCGTGGTTATATGCAATAACGAGTGTTCTTTAATTATGTCATAGGCTATTAGGCAAGATGATGCCTAAAGGCAATCATCTTCCAAAAAATTTAAGGAAGGCACGATAGTTGGTGTGACAGGGCTTGGGATGGACTATGATTGCATACATGCAAGTGTCAATGATTGCATGCTATTCCGCATGAACATGCAGGGCTTGATGCTTGCCCCGAGTGTGGAGAATGAAGGTACAAAGAGGGAATGCAAGGAACCACAATACCTCGCAAGTTTCTTCGTCATTTCCCCTCATTCCCCGCATCAAGCACATGATCGGCACCAAAGGAACAAGTGAGCTTCTTACATGGCATATGACAAATTGCTCCACCAATGGGGTTATGAGAGTGTCGGCTGACTCGTCGACATGGCAACACATCGAGCAGACATGGCCGGAGTTTAGAGAAGAGCCTCGTCACTTGAGGCTTGGTCTGGCTAGTGATGGGGTAAACCCATTTGGGCATCGGTCTACCTCATGGAGTACTTGGCCAGTGGTTGTTGTGAACTACAACATTCCACCATGGGAGTCAACCAAGAAGGGGAACATTTTGCTCTCTCTTCTAGTCCCAGGAAAACACAAGGTGAAGAACATGGATGTATATTTAGCACCTTTGATTGAAGAGCTTCAAGAGCTATGGAACGGCATAGATGTTTTTTGATGTATCAAGACCACTTCGTGATCAGCACACAATGATCAAGTGCATTCTCATGTGGACCATGCATGATTACCCCGGGCTTGGGGATATTTCTGGTAAGCTTATACTTTGTGACACTCTTTAATGTCTTTTCATTGGTCACGTATATGCAGTTATGTCTTTTGTTTTTGTAGGAATATTGACATCTGGACATAGTGTATGCCCAACTTGTGGACCCTCACTCGTGACAGAGAGACCCGCTCTACTTGGCAAGGTGATCTACCCCAATAACCATTGCTTCTTGCCGCCCACACGTCGATCGTATTCTCCACTGTGCAATGGGATGGAGCCACTCCATTGGACCATAGCCGATTGGGCAAGACATTGGAACGAGCATCACAACACATTGCCTCCTCCCAATGATCCACTTAGGGGTATGTCTAGGTACTCTATTTTCTTATCACTACCCTATTGGGATTTATTGAAAATCCAACACCTATTGGATCCAATGCATGTGTTCAAAAATGTTGGGCAAGCTATATGGGATCACATAGTAGGCAAGAAAGATTCATTGGGGCTACAGAGGACATGAGGGCCATAAGGAGGCTCCCTCCTTCGGCCACACCTTGCATGGGTCCTCGGGGGAAGATGGTTCTTCCAAAGGCACCTTGGATTCTATCAAGGGTGGACCAAGAGCTGATGAAACAAGTCATTGCATCCATCCGTACTCCAACAGGTTATATGCGTTCGCTCAAGGGTGCCTTCACTAAAACTAAGAAAGGAGGATGCACACAACTGTATGGGCTCAAATCCCATGATTGGCATAAGATTCTTAAGGTAATATGTGTGTGTGTGTATGTGTGTGTGTGTATGTGGTTTAGGGTTCTGGATACTAATAAGTCTTTTTGTTTGTGCAATAGTTTGTGCTTCCAATTAGCATTAGTGGATTTGCGGACACGAAGGTAAAGGCTGAAATATTCAAGGTGGGAGAAGTTGTCAGGTATAGGAAATTTGATCCTTCCTCCTAGACTTTACTTTGAAGACTAACTTTACTATGAAGATTATGAAGGGTTTTTTGGTTACAGGTTTGTGAGTTCCAAAGAAATCGAAGTTTCATCCATTCCAACAGCTCGACTTCTAGCGATTGAAGAAACTTGTGCTATTGAGGATGCATTCCCACGTTCTATCCTTGTTAGCCAAGTTCACCTATTGCTCCATCTTGTTGAGGAGATAGCCATTTGTGGTGTGGTTCACTCCAGGTGGATGTTCTTTCTTGAGAGGTTCTTAAAGACCTTGAAAGACTTTGTAAGGCTACGATCACAACCAGAGGTTTTATTGGTTACTTTAATCACTAATGGTTTCATGTGTTCAGGCAAGCATGGCAGAGGGTTGGATTGTACAAGAGGCTTTTGTGTATGTCTCTCAATATCTTTTCACAATAGACCCATCATTGCCTCGTTTAAAGACGGAGGAAGAGGATCCAAAAAAACATGCAAACATTCCAAGTGGGAAAGGTTCTCTCTTGTTTTTGGATAGGGAATTTCAAGCCATAGTCAACAACCATTGTCTACTCAATGCTCCCATCACGGGCAAATGGGTGGATATGTATGTGGAGGTGCGTACAACGAGAGAAAGGGAGAGGGAAGCATGCAAGAGGTCGCATGGCGGTAGGCGAGCACCTCACTCCCTTTCCTAAAGAGCTTGCCAAATACCCTGATCTAATTCCAGTTGGGTGGATACACAATGCCATGACCAAGGCCAAGGCACAAGGAGAACAAATAAGCCCTAAAGAATGGGAGTACACGCGAGGATGTCTACCAAGGGTAATATACTCAATGTGTTTAGTGTGTGTGTGTGTGTGTGTGTGTGTGTGTATGTGTGTCATCTCTCTCTCTATCATCTATCCTGATTGGTTTTTGCAGGCCTTCACATTCAACTCTATGTGGTCCGAAGGACGTCATTTTTGAACCCGCAAGATAGATGAGCGTCGAACCACTCATGATAGTGGAGTTATGGGAAACTTTGACACGACAACACAAGAGGTGAGGGAATGTGGAACAATAGAGAGGATAATCAAAGTGGATTTCAAAACATTTCACAAATATGTCTTTGACTGCCCCGATGGTTTGCGGGTGAGGTTAAGAGACATGAGAATGGGCTCTATATGGTAGACTCCGGGCAATTTCATCGCGGGAAGACCGACAACTTGGTGCAACCTAGTAGTTGTGAGCAGGTAAAGTCCATGTGCAACTCACTAAAACATTATATGATACATATAGAACTACATTCATGTCGTTGTTTGCTTTGTGACCTACAGGTGTTTTATGTGCCTTGTATGTATCGAAGACGACTTTGGTATGTTACTCCAGTCACACCACAGAGCAGATCTATCTTTGCAGATACGAACATAGAGACTTTGGCAGATCCCACCATACCATATCAAGAAGACGCCAATGAAGATGATGCAGTTGAGGTCGAGGAGAACCAACCATTCCCAATAACCAACCATAGTGAGGAGGAGGACGAGGATGGAGAGGATGATGATGATTCAATAGGAGAGGCTGTAGAGGATGAATCAATAGATTTATTAATTTGTTGATTTAGCTACCATGGGGTTGGACATAGATGTAAGCACTTGTAGAGATCTCTTGGAGGATGAAAATTAATAAATATCTTTTGGATTTTTTCTTCTTTCTCTACTTATGCTGTACAAAAGGGCTATTTGTTTATGAACACAAGACAATACAATTTTGATCATCGTTCGCTTGCCATTTCCATATGAATGCATAGTTGACATATGATTTTGAGGTGGAAACAAAATATTTTTTGATATAGAATCTCATGGAGTACAAATGAGTAGAGTAGGAGAATCATACCAATAGATGAGGCAAGCAAAGAGAAGAGAGGCACTAAAAATCCCAATGAGAATGGGATTTCTTACACTCCATGCAAAAAGGGGGTACCAATTTCTGAAAAGTAACAAAATAGAATAGAACTTATAGAAAGGGAAAACTGGGAGAGGAATGGGGGCGGCCGGCTAAGTGGATTCTTTTTTTATTGCGGTAATACATGCGGTAATACTCGTGGAAAAATTAGAAAACCCGCCAGCAGGGCTGCACCATACAATCTCTCTCTTTCTTAAACCTCTCTCTCTCCTCTTATGCGGTAATGTTGTGTGGTAACAACAACATTCTCCCATAGTGTATCCCCACCTTCTCTATGGTTTTCTGTAGATCATTCCATAAATATGGTCTGAGTTTTAATAGTTCTCCCAAAGTAAGAGTGCATTGGATGGGTGTAGACATGATTGAATGAATGTTGTCTACTGCTAGGGTTTATTTAGCTCTTTTTACTTGAGTGGTCTTACACACTATTGATTCATCTTCATTATCTCCCAAGTAAGTGGGTAATGTTTTCAAGGTCAATGGTTTAGACATTCCTGAAGCTTCAGATCCGCAATCCCCATACAAGGATTGTACATCCATGTTCATCTCAGAAGGTAGGTTGTCCAACCAAACTTCCTCTATAGGAGCTGACTTTAAAGTTAGGATCCCATCATTGATCTTTCTAACTTTTCCCATAGGTGTCCTGACCAGTCTTCCTCTACGAATGGAATTCCGTCTAAGGCATCTTCGCTGTCTGGCACTACAAGTCGTGGTTCTTTTTTTTCAAGGTGGGTTTCTACCACCACTTCGGATCTTTCTTTAGTGTCCCTTACCACAAGCTCCTCAAGTTTTGCCATACTTTTGAGCTTGGGTTTTTGTTTTTCTAGCATTTCTTGCGTGATTCTTACCAAATTTTGATAAGCTTCAAGCTTAGCTGCTTCCATGTCTGGAGAAGGATAGTTTTTCCATTTGTTTTCCATGTTTTGGCCTGATTTAAGTCCTGCTTGGTAGGCTTACAAGGCTGCATTAATAGCCTCAAAAATTTTATCAACCAAAATTTATCCTCCAGATTTCATGGTTGTTTTTTTTATTTCGCTTCCAGTTTTTTCACCTTTTCCTGGAATAGCTTTTTTGCTTTCTCCTCGATTTCAGCCCGTTGGTTTTGTTTTCTCATCTCATATCTTTTTCTTCTGCTTCTTTTGATCCTTTGAGAGGAAACTTTCATATTTTCCGAATCATCAGAGGAGTTGTGTTTCATTTTCTTAGCCTAGGCTCTAGTGATTACCTTGATTGGAACAATCGGTTCACTCTCAGATGAGATACTAGGTATCACTTAGACTATGTTTACTACCATTTTACCCTTGTTTAACCAATTTTTAGGACAATCTTCCAAAAAGTGTCCTCCCTTTTTGCAACATTGTCTGCAATAGGCTTCAACTGGCTTAAGGTTTTTGTCAGGCTTTGGGCATTCATTTTTCCAATGATCATCTACACCCCAGTTGTGACAGTTTCCTATTCTTGGCTTAATCAAGGGTCTTACCACGGGAGGTCTGACACCTTGATTAGCTACATAATACATTGGTGCGAGCTCTTGTGGAGTATAAGTCACAAGTTCTTCCATTGGTGGTGGATGTGAACTATACCAATCTCCCTCTACAATTACTGTAGATGGACTAGGTTCAGCATAGGGTGTAACAGGCACTAATGCTTGTTTATCTATGATTCCTTTGGAGTGCATGTACTTTACAGACACTGCATTATGTCTTGGATACGGAGGTTTTTGACCCAACACAGGTTGAGGTCTTTCCATACCCATCGATGGTCTTTAAGCTTGGGCCATATTAGGCTGATATCTATACATGGGTTGTCCTTGTGAACTCATAGGCACGTACTAAACATTCCCATCATACTTTGGTCGGAAGTAGCTCTCATGGTTGGTCCATTTACCCTTGATTGCACACCATTTTTGTGGCCTAATTGGTTGTCCCTGTTGAGGTATCCCTTGTCTTGGTCCCCTCATAGGTGCTTTTTGCATGTTGTTCATACTTTTGAGCATATCTTCTATGGTTGAAAGTGGTGCTGCAGTAGCTGTTCCCACTTGTGCTGGTTTAGTGGATGCTGTTTTATCGCTTTGGTTATCCTTAGGGACATCTTCTTCATTGAAAACATCACAATTGTCTACTAAGTCAATAGCATCTGAAACACACTCTTCTAGGGTTGTATGCTTCTTGCTATTGAGTATAGCATGAAGTTCTTTGTTTAGCAGTCCCTCTAGAAACAAAGATATGAGTCATTCTTTTGTAGGTATCTCTAGCCCTAGGCATCTGGCAATGTATTGTTTCATTTGAGTTGCACAATCCCTAATAGACTCACCATGTTTCTGTTTAAAGCTGTAGATTTGAGCTACTGTATTATGATTGATCCCCGTTTTGGAACAAGCAGCTACAAACCCTTGAGCTAATGTGTTCAAGTCCATGATTGACCTTGCTAGTGGAATTTTTTGGAACCATGTCAATGCTTTTCCTTCTAATGTCATTCCAAACCCCTCGAATTGAGTATGAAAATCGAATATATGTTCTGCTCTTAGCACTTGCTTAGAGCTTGCTAAGTGGTCTTATGGATCCCTTGATCCACTGTATTTTTTATTCCATTTTTGAAAATCATCTGGTTTGATGCGTTTGTTTGGTTCAACTCTAGGTCTCTTGGCAGTTGGTCCTGTTACGAGTCCTTCAAACCACTCTGTTGGAAATAGTGACTCATGTAGCCCTGTACTGGCCTTAGTGTCACCCGGTTTTCTACATGATGAGGTGGGTTTTGGTTTCTTAACATTACTCTTAGATGATCTCTCACGGTGTTCATCTCTTGGAATTGTTTCTGGTCCTTGTTCCAATATCCAATCCCTTATGGAATACCCTTGGTATTTGGTTTGTTCTACCTCCTCATGAGTCATCATAACAAAGTTGTTGTTATAACAATCCCTAAATAAGTAGGTTGGTAGGTCTGCTAATCCCTTATCTTTGATCTTGAAGATATAGATAATCTTCATAGCCGTTAGTTGTTTTGATTTGGCATGTGAAGTCCATAGAAGATCTTTTACATTTCTATCCTCCCAACAATAGACTCCGATCCTAGGATTATCCGTACTAAGACGTTTCAAAGACTTCAAATCTACTTGGTCGTATCCCTCGAATTCTAAAGTTGGTGGTCCTTCTTTTGCTAACCTATCTGGGATTATGGTGTTTACTTCTAAACCCCATTTGTCTATCACGTCAGGGTTTTTGACTTGTACATTTTTCCTTATTTGTTTGCCTTGATTTCTTCTTCGAACTCAATATCATGTTCATCAATGCGAATAGCATATATACTCTTGGTTAGGATCCAGGTAAACCTGAGCTCCATGGCGATTAGTTTTATAAAATGAGAGTATATGCTTATAGCGCATTGTTGTTCCGATTTCCGAGTGAGTCGAGTAAGAAGACATTTCAAATGTTGAATCTGAAAAAGTGTATGAGACTTCTTCAAGAATAGTGTGCAAGGAATTATCTTGATTCACGCTTTCTTCGGTGGATACTCTATTAGAGGTTTCTCCGAGTATGCCTTGATTTCCTAGTACACGGCCAGATCTAAGGTTCATATAGACTTATGAAGCCCTGGATTGAGTACTTACCTTTGGATTGACTTGTTGTCAATTTCCACTTGATTCGATTGCAACTTTCTGTCAAGCTACCGATTCCTTTTCTGCAACCTGATTCCTATACAAATTTGATCAAGTTAGCTATTCTTCTATAAAGACAGTAGAGTTTTTTGCTAATTGTTGTGATTGGTCTATGTGTATCACTTCAAATCTAGCTATGGGAGTCAGCAATTGACTTTCAGATTCGACTTTGGCAAAAAATCAAAGGAATAATCTGCAACTTAGAACTGGGTGAACATGTATCAATTTGGATCCGATTGAACCCAAAATTGCCCGGTGGCTTTGTATTATGCTGGTCTAACACTATACAAGTTCAAAAGTCAAAACTAGTGTCCCTATGTAGTAGATGTAAATAATCGCCATTACTTACTTTTGCTAGTTTTTTGCACTTTTTGGCTTGGTTTGGCAAGTATACAACCTGTTAAAGTCCCTGGAAAAGTTTCAACAAGTTTGGACAAATTCTGATCAAGTTTATCAACTGTTTTGTGCCCGCAGCCTTTGATTTCAAGAATTTGGCTTAAGTCTCACTTTTGTGATCCAAATTTCACCAAAATTGATTTGTGGGGTCTACTTGATATGCTTGACCTTATGGTATACTCAAATTTGCAAACTTTCAATTTTTGAAGCAGATGTAAATAATCGCGATTATTTACTCCAGCTATAATGTTGCAAATTTTTGTCCCAACTTTGACACAGATCTGTTAAGCACCTCAAGTTAAGATCTCTAGCCAAGTTTCATCAAGTTTGGACAAGTTTTGATCAAATGGTCATCAATTTTCTGTCTGTAGACTAACTTTGCAAATTTGGTCACAATTTTCAATTCAATGATCCAAATCTTACCAAATTTGTTTTGTGGACTAATTACAACATGGTAAATCTAGTGGTATGCCAACTTGGTCAAAAAAGTTGAAAAATGGGTCAGATATAAATAATCACGATTATTTACAACTGGCAATTTTTTGCATCTTTTTGGTCAATTGAGCATGTACACATATTTATCACATCAATATAAGCCTTTGAATCAAATTTCAACAAGTTTGGACAAATTTTTTCCCAATTTACACTCAAGATTCAGAAAGTCAGTACAAACTTTAGTTTGTACCGAGTTTTTTGCCAGTTTGGTGATCCAAATCTTTTGTGCCTTTACAAAAGTTTTGTGTACACATGCAATGAGTCAATGGTATGAACCTTGGTCAAATCTGAGCTGAAAGTAAATAATCATGATTATTAACTTCTGACTTAAAATGAACCAAATTTTACAAATTCTCAATTGGACAGTCTTTTTATGAGCTATTTTAAGCCTATGAATGAAGTCAAAACTTAATTTGGCCTAAAATGTCAAGAAAAAGTAAATAATCTGAGTTTTTCCCAACTCTTAAAAGTTTTACCTCGAAGTGTCCTTGAGCTTATCCACTAGTTCAGACAACTTTTAAGCTTACTCTCCAGTTGGATCGAGTGGTTTAGAGTCTTTTCGTGCTATTTCTAGCCGTAGACTTGAAATTCTGCAACTTCCAATACAACTCACAATGTTTCTTTCAGGAAGAGCAATGTTCTGAAATCCACCTTGGATCCTACTTACCCTACTCCTAGATTCTCCTGCAATGGGGTTGTGGAAAGTGTTCACAAACACTCGTTTTCTTGTCTTTTATGGTTTTTTTGAGCATTGATCTTAAAACTTGTCTCGTCTATCAATCATCCTCAAAATCTTAATCTATTTCTACAATCCTACAATCCTAAAGGCACTCAGCAAGTACGATTACTTCCAAGCTACCTCTACATAGCAAAAGACGACAAACTTAGGCTATGTGGTTTCTAAAAGAAAGTCTTGAACTCTAGGCGATCCTAGAGGAAGTTAAAGGATAACTTCATAAGACGCTCGTGTTTTTCCCTAGTTTAGGTGTCTTCGATCCTCGGCAACGGCGCCAAATGTGGGACCTGTGTCTAACCTCACTATCCTATCTTATTGCATTATTAGCGAGAACCACGATTAAATTGTCAATCGATGGGATGAAGCTGACTCAACTAGTGTGCATAGAGGCTACAAAAGGATGTCAACCTTTTGGAAAACAACTACCAACTTGCATTTAACTCATGCTACACTCAAGTGACAGAAATCACTAAAAGCCAATCGCTCATCATCAAACAAATCACATCCGTTGCAGCATCAAATGACATCCAAACATAACGAAACTTCTAAGATATGTTTATAAGATCTAAGCACACATGCTTATTGTCTCAAATCCCACTTTAGGTCAAGTGCCAAAATCGCGATTATTAACAACAGTGGATTTTTGACCTAGTCATTTTTGACCCAGAATACAACTAAATGCTTAGCAAGGATGCCCCAATACCCTACCTATGCTTAGTTTTTTATTTTGAAGTGTAAATTCCTAGCTATGATGAAATTAGGCAGTGGGTTGGTGACACCAAAAGCTACGAATTACTGTGAAGTGCTTACGTCAATGCGTAGAGCTCTTACCTGCGATTGCAATGCAACAAACATGACTGCAATGTGACAACCGGGGAGGGAGCAGAAAGCGCGAGAAGGAGAGAAGTGAGCGTTGTTAGCCCATGCTGTGTATTTCATTATCCAAAACTTAATAATAACTTACAAAAATTGGCTTTTATACCTTAGCCAAGGTTTTTGGTGGTCAAAACTAATAATCTGGGAGTTATACCAAAGATGGGTAATGACAGGTTGATACAATCTGGAAGCTTGTAGCCCCTGGCTCATCAATTACAAGGTTTATCCAAAAAATAGGAGTTACAATATTCCCGATTTATCAAAATAATAACTGTTTTTACAATGAGAACTCCGAAAAATGATATCCGTGGTATTTGTGTTAGCTTGCTGCTAACTCTATACCATTATCTCCAAGAAATATATCTGTGGCCTCTGCAAATTCCACATCTCTCTTTAAAGAGCCTCTCGGCAACTGAGGTGGCCTCCCTTCTACCTCTTCATTTTGTGAGATTTCAATCCTAACAAAAACATAATACATGCAATAATAGGCAAGTATTGGGACTAAGAAGCTTCAACAACATACCATAGACACACCGGCATTTAACTTTTTTATTATAAATTAGAACACATTTCTCAAAAATTGCAAGTTGTTGGTCGCTCCCTCTCCCTCTCTCTCTCTCTCTCTCTCTCTCTCTCTCTCTCTCTCTCTCTCTCTCTCTCTCTGATAGATTAGTTGCATAGGTCATGTTGGCATTTTAAAGAGGTTTATAGAGAATTTCATTTTATTTGAGTGCCAACTCCCCCCCCCCCCCTCTCTCTCTCTCTCTCTCTCTCTCTCTCCCCCTCTATTTTTCTACCCCTTATATGCTCTACGGTGCATGAAGGACAATCGGCAAACCAAAACTACATGTATGCATGCCATAGAACAACAAGAAATTTTTGTGTGTGTGTGTGTGTGTGTGTGTGTATTTGTGTGACAGATTGGTCTCATAGGTCATGTCCACATTTTAAAGAGGTTAATAGAGAATCTCCTCTTATTTGAGTGCCTACCCCTCTCTCTCTCTCTCTCTCTCTCTCTCTCTCTCTCTCTCTCTCTCTCTCTCTCTCTCTCTCATGATTTGCTACCCATTTTGTGCTCTACAATGCACGAAGGACAATCGATGGACCGACAACACACATACGTGCACCATAAGACAAGGACAAAGTATCATCTCTCTCTCTCTCTCTCTCTCTCTCTCTCTCTCTCTCTATATATATATATATATATATATATATATATATATATATATATATATATATATATATATATATATATATATATATATATATATATATATATATATATATATATGTACATATATAGACATCAAAACCATGCGTAGAAGAAATAAACAATAGTAGGTGATTAATCGTGCAGTGTAGGTCCTAAATGAATGCTCACATGTGTTTATCATGAACAAAACAATTTTGAGAAAATTTTTGTTACAAAGTTGTACATATTTGTTACCTTTTCCTGGGCTTGGCATGCCAACCTTCCACAAATGAAAACCTCACCGGTTCCTTGGGCACAATTCAAGCCTTCACACTCTACTGTATCACAACATTTTTGTGTACCTCTCTCTCTCTTTCTCTCTCACCCTAAACCATGTTGCATCTCTCTCTCTCTCTCTCTCTCTCTCTCTCTTTCTCAGTTTCCTTATCATTGTCCTTCTCTCTCTCCCTCCCTCTCTCTCATAATCTAAGTATTCATATTACCATTGCTTCCATGCACGATAAATAACAACTACATGCTTTACACTTGTCAAAAAGCTAAATGTAACTAGTGGGCATTTATTGCACCATATAATTTTAATAGAGAGGTCACTTTCACACTTTATGGGTTGTACCACATTCGTTGGTATGCTTATTGTAGCACCTTACAGAGAGACAGAGAGAGAGAGAGAGAGAGAGAGAGAGAGAGAGAGAGAGAGAGAGAGAGAGAGAGAGAGAGAGAAAAGAAGAAGAAGAAGATAGAGCCAACATCCTTCATTGTGTGTGTGTGTGTGTGTGAGAGAGAGAGAGAGAGAGGGGGGAGGGGGACTGAGACAGAGACAAAAACCACTGATCAAAAGAGCATCGCACAAGGTGACAATGGTGATGGTCTTGCTTTCCTTCACAGAAAACTAAATTCTACATATACTTGCACGTAAGAGATAGATACATAGAGAGGGAAGTAGATTAAGTGCGGAGAGAGAAAGAGAGAGAGAGTAGAGTTGTGTGTGTGTGTGAGATCCTAAAGAGGAAAATGGTATGTTATTGGGACTACTTCATAAGCCAAAATGACAATTGCCCATGATTTTGTCCAATTTGCACAATGGCCTGGCGGAGACGATTCTATTTTTAGCAAAATGTCATACGTGCACCATAATACCACTTTCTCACAGAGAGATAGACAAATATGGGAATGATACGAGGCAGCAGAAGTAGAGTCAAGTTAGAGAAAGTAAGAGAGAGAGAGAGAGAGAGAGAGAGAGAGAGAGAGAGAGAGAGAGAGAGAGAGAGAGAGAGAGAGAGAGTTTGTGTACATGTGTGCTATAAAGAAGAAATGAAATGTTCTATTAGTTAAAAATGATATATGATAATGACTTGGACCAGTGTGCGCAATGGCACGCAGATATCAATCTATCTATCACAAATGGCACCCGTACACCATAATACCGCTTTCTCAGAGAGAGAGAGAGAGAGAGAGAGAGAGAGAGAGAGAGAGAGAGAGAGAGAGAGAGAGAGAGAGAGAGAGAGAGAGAGAGAGAGAGAGAGAGAGAGAGAGAGAGCTTGTTAAAGAGAGTGAAAGAGTGAGAGAGAGACATGGAGAAATAGATTGCTTTAGATATATATATATATATATATATATATATATATATAAACACAGATAGAGGCTATTGGCTTACAGGTAAATGGCAAGAACAAAGGCAACTATGTGAAAGGCAGGTAAAGGTCCAGTTTTGGCTGCTAAAGCAGGAGGAGGTTCTGCTAGTAAAGAGAAGAGATAAAAAAATCCCATGAAAATTTTGACCTATTCATGGAAATCAGAAAGGCTAAAAAATGTATTGAGCTTCTTGTACCAAAGCTTCCATTCCAAAGACTAGTCATGTCAATATGTGACGAAGCATGTTTTGGCACCATGAGGTGGAAACCTGCTGCATTGCTGGCACTACAAGAGGCAACAAAAGGTTTTTTGCTAGTGTGTGCATCTGTTGCACGTGTCAAAGCAAGGGACTTTCCGTACGTTGTGTGTGAGCCACAAATGGCTGCAAGCACACAACCAAACTAATTTAGCAAGCTCAAGAGAGCAAGGGTGTGTCACTCACCGCCTTATGCTCGCCTTCGTGGAGGATTCCTTGCCACGAAGAAGAGGGAGCTATCGCAGTGCCGCGCTCAACTGCCTCGCCGCCGCCGTGCCATCGCAATGCTCGATCACTCTCTCTCTCTCATGCATACACACACACACAAGGAGATGAAGAAGAAGATGGAGATGGCGCAAGAGCACTCTTCAATTGCACAAATGAGAGAATGAGTGATTTTTATGTTTAGGTGACTTTTATATGATCTCACCCATTCACACTTGGGCGCCCATGCTTAGCCAACTAACACCCATGCTTAGCCAACTAACCCTTCAATGTTCCAGTTAGGATGCACCTCTCATCGGTGATCACTCTTACCCTTTTGCTATTGGACTGGCAAGCTCGGACCATGACTACTAGAAGTGGACACCGGTGGTTAGCATGCCTCCCTTCCTGATGTAGATTCCACCCTCGGGATATAACAGTGTAGCATCGGGATCCACGATAGGAGTACCTAGTAGAAGAAAAACAACATTGTGAAAGCTCACAGGAAGCATTTGCAGGTGTGCAATAAGTGAGATGCATACATGATATTCTAGGAAATGCAAAAGAAAAATTATGAATTGTAACATTGCCAACTAGAACAAGCGTAGTACGTGAATGAAATGCAATTGAGTTCAGGTCTATTATGTTGACTCTAAGAGAAGTACACAAGATCTAGGGCTAAAGTAAGTACTTGAGCAACGTTAATTAAAAAATGTCGACTAAAGAGTAGTTAACCCTGGGAATGCTCGTCGGGGTCTAAAGACTAGTGATCTTGTCACTTATACCACTTAAGTGTAATCAACATAAAATACAAGGAAGTTTGTGCTATTTGCTTTCTCTTTTTTTCTTTTTTCTTTCTTTTGTTGTTGTCATAAAAAGCATAGATAAAAGGAAGTAGTACACCTGATATAATGGAGAACATCCGTTGTAACATGTAAACATCCATTGTTGTTGTCCTGCGAAGGTATCCTTATGTAGTCACAAACTTCACAATAGTCACCACCAAACATCCACCTTCCAGACGCACATCAGTGGGAAAAAAGAACTTTGCTTATCACTAAACTCTAAAACAGAAACACTCCTATCGTACTAATCCTACCTAACCTCCATACTCGAGTGATGAGGATCAAATTAAGTGGAGGTTTGAGAGCTCGGTCAGTAGCTTTAAGGCTAAACCGCCATCCTCATCATCAAGGTAGGTGTAATCCTCTTTGGTAAGGGCGTGTGTCTCATCTGTCCAATCACCATTATCATCCTCATCCTCTTCCGTGCAGAATAGTATTAGGAATGTCACGAGGCATGCATACTCAGCCTAGGCAAAAGGGTAAACTTGGGAAAGCTTCCTCGATAGAATAGGGATCCATCGTAGTCAAGAGGCAGACTAGCCACTCTAACTCCTCAACATTTCTCTCACAAGCGAGTGTTTCAACCGAATCCCATTAAAGGGAAATATGAGGATAACATAGATGCATTACTTGGGACAAGTAAGAAGAATATTCATAAGAATCAACCATATCTGTGAACACAAATAGAGGATGGTTAGGTGTTTGGTGACATAGGCTTTTGTTTCAATGTACCTGATGTGACATGTGTAGGTCTGGGTCAATGATTTTGATTAGTATTGTTCACACTCGTTTGCTAATTGCTCTTGCTCTTTACTTTTTTTTAAAATAAACTAGGGTGGTTAGTTAGTATATATCTATCTGTATACAATCCCTAAAATCGAAAAGCTCAAGGGTCAAGGAAAGAAGAGTAAGAGGGAAATAATTCAATAGGCTGACGTCAATGAACACTCCCCCCTTCCTTGGGTAGATCATACTTTAAAAGGATGTCATCACCTTTTGGAACCAGTTATTCCAATTGATAATAGGTGAGGATTTTAGCCAATAGTTCTCTATTACCTTGGGTGCCTCATCGAGTTGCAAGGGTGGTAAGGTACTCTCTTATGAACAAACTTGAAGTAGTGCATCATGTAATAATTGAACAATGGGAGGTGTCGAATCTTTTGTAGTTTCATGGAGGCTGCCTAGTGGAGGTTGTGTAGAATTTTTGACCTCTATGGATGCATTACATGAGGAGCTAGAAGCTTCATGGAACTCCCCCTTTCCTGAGCTAAGCCAAATAGATTGGTTTTGCCTTGGAACCCAAACTAGCTCTGGAATAGGCAGGTAGAATTTTGTGATCTTTCCCTTCCCACGGTCTTCCATCGACTTTGGAATCACAAGGTTTGACTCACATGGTTTTGTAGTGAATAGGGAAGGACACGATTTACGTTTAGTTACCCAAATTTGATCATTTCCATCATAGTAGCCTTGGGATTCTAATAGTTGTTTGGGAATCCAATATGATTTGGTTTTCACCTTCTTAACATGAGTGGACGCCTTCCTTCGAGGTTTCCTTTGTGAATTAACTTGAACCATGGGGACCCATTGATATGTACTCTTGGTCAGATCACGTGGAGCCCTTGATGTAGCACTGTCTGTCGTAGCCATAAGTTGATGCTTTAAAGGGTTGTGCTATTGGCAAGGATGTTTTGACTTTTTGGATTGGCAATATTTTGTCATTTTTTGTGTTATGAAGAGGTGAGATTTTAGGTGTTATTCCTTGAGCCGTAGGGCCATGAATTGGTTTCTGCATTGTGATACTCCCCGTCTCCCAATCGATATTACATTTGACTGCAGACATCCATTTGTGCCCCAAGTTTATATTACCCTCCATAGTACCAACATGCATGACCAAAAAGCTTTGAACCACGGTTCTATTTTCATAAATAACAGGATGTGTAGGATTCCAAAAACAGTGGTCTTCTTCTTATTGACACCCTTGACTTGGATGGGGTTTGTGGATAGGGGTGGTTTTCCTAACTGACACCAAATTCCATAGGATAAAAAATTATGTTGAGCTCATGTATCCAATAATGCGTTATATATTACTTTCCCATAAAGGCTATTTAGTTCAATTGGATATAGTAGAGGTGGCTCAGATTCCAATGAATCATCTTCAATGTCTTCAAAAAGTGCTTCCGTGATTCCCAGATTAGCCTCTCGTTGGCGTCTAAGATGTTGTTGTCTTTCTCAAGCCTCAACTCTTGCTTGTATCTTTTTAATCTCTGAACGACAAATGTATAATATATGATCTCAATTTTGGTGATGAAATTGTTGCATTTGGCATTTTATACTGTGGGATGTATAATTTCACTTTGTATGTGAAGCATGGGAATTTTTTTGAAAATGAAGTTGTGGATACTAAGGCTATTTTAGATGCAAAACTTTGGCATGCACATTTTGGGCCTCTGAATTATGTCAGTTTACTGCGTTTGCAAAAATCTGATATGGTTCCTTCTTGGACACCTCTTGAAGCACATCTCAAACATGTTTGTGAAGGCTGTATTTTGGGTAAGATGCAGTGTTTAAAGTTTTCAAAGGATGGTTTAGTTAGGGCTATAGGGGCCATGCAAACTCCGTCCTTGGGAAATTACCTATATTTTGTGACTTTCATTGGTGATTACTCTAGGCATGCATGGGTATATCCACTCAAATCTAATTTCAAAATGTTTATGTGTTTCAAGCAATTTCTGGCTATGGCTAAAAATGTCTCAAAATGTATTATGGGCACCCTCCGTTCCGATCAGAGGGGGAGTATATGTCTCTTGAATTTAATGGATTTTTGGCTAGTTGTGGGATAAAACACCAATGTACAGTGCCATATACACCTTAAAAAAATGGTTGCTAAGAGGAAAAATAGGTCACTTACGGAAAGGGCACGATATATGGTCAAAAGTCAAGCTTTGCCACATTTTTTTTGGCATGAGTCCATCATGTGTGCGACTTATGTGCTTATTAGGTGTCCTAAAAAGGATTTTTAATCTGTGACTCCATATGAAACATGGCATGATAGAATGCCTTCTATTGAGCACATGCGCGTTTTTGGCTATTTGGCATATGCTTTGGTGCCACAAACGTAGCGAAAAAAATTGGGTGATAAGGATATCAAATTCAATTTTGTTGACTATAGTGCTAAAAGCAAAAATTATAGTTGTACCATCTATAAACAAAGCGTATCTTGGTTTCACGGAATGTTGTGTTTGTGGAATATTTTGTTCATCCCTTGTTCTCATGTACTAGAGACATCAATCTAAGCTCACAAGTGGAATTTAAGACAATTTGTTACCTTTGTTTAGTGGTGGAAGTTCCAATGTAAAATCAAATGAGAAAACTGTACAGTCTATGGGGGTTTTGAAAAGTGTGACAGATTAGTCTATTACTAATGCAAATGTACACGATGTAGTTGATGAGGAAAGGGTTGAGAATGAGCAGGCTAGAGGTATGCCAACATGGTTGGTGCATACTTTGTGTGACAGTAAACTGGATGCACCTTCGTCTAGTTGTACTTGTTGATATTTTGCGGCTATGCCTAGCTTATGTGATGTTGAGGAACCTAAATCTTTTGATGAAGTACAAAATTCAAAAAATTGGATGGCTACCATGCAATTTGAATATGATGCACTTATAGAAAATGATAGATGGACTTTATGTGAATTGCCTCCTAGCAAAAAGACCATTGGCACAAATTAACTTTACAAGTTGAAATGCAACCCGGATGATGATATTGGTCGCTATAAGGCTTATAAGGCTCAACTTGTTGCAAAAGTTTATGCACAACAGAAAGGCATAGATTATAAAGAAACTTTTACTCCCACTTGTTGTATGAGTACTGTGTGTTTTCTATGTGCATTGGCAGCTCATTTTGGTTGGGATGTACATCAGTCAGACATTGTTACTGCTTTCTTGAATGGTGACATATTTGAGGAAGTTTATGTAACGCAAGCTCGTGGTTTTGTCAAGAAAAGACAAGAGGATAAAGTGTGCAAATGTAAGAAATATTTGTATGGGTCAAAGGAATCTCCTTGTGCTTGGTATGAGAAAAATGATACTCATTTGGTCAAACGAGGCTTTTGTAACAGCCCAAAAGAAAGCACATTGTATGTGAAGCGTGAGGGTGATGTACTTCTCATGGTCGTTCTCTATGTGGATGATTTTCCTAGTCATTGGACCAAATGAAAGACATATTGCTGATTTTAAGGCTGATTTGAATGCTACTTTCAAGATGAAGATTTGGGGATGTTGCATCATTACTTGGACATACAGTTTAAGCGGTGTGAATCTGGTGGTATTACCTTGCGTGAGACAAGACCTATAGAGATATTGCTATGTAAGTTTGGACTTGAGGTTTGAAAACCTATTTCCACTCCCATGAAAACAGGTATGAAATTGAGTCTTCACGATGCTGGCAATCCTCTGATGTCACTCTTTACCAAATTGCTATTGGATGCCTCATTTATGTATGCAACACAAGGCCGGATATTTAGTTTACAGTCTCACATGTCAGCAAATTCGTGTATAGCCTAGGGTCTAAGCATTGGGTGGCTATCAAGCAAAGCTTTTGCTACCTGAGTGGCACTTTACATCTTGGGTTGTTTTATCCCAACCGGGGATCAATGCCGCTAAAGTTACATGCTTTTTTGGAGTCAGATTGGGGTGGTTGTTTTGACACATGAGTGTACACAAGTGGTTTTTTTTTCATGCTTGGAAATTCATGCATATGATGGTTGAGCAAGAAGCAACCTACTATGGGCACTTTCAATTGTGAGGCTGAGTACAATGCAGTCTTAACAACTAGGGTTGAGTGTGTATGGCTCAAGGACCTTATGGTTGGCTGATTTGGATGTTGGACAAGACATTTCCAACACTATCAAAACTGACAGTCAGAGCTCATGACAGTTGCAAGGAACCTTGTTTTTCATGCTCTCACAAAGCACATTGAGGTGCATTACCACTAGGTTACGGAGAGGCTCTCAGCAGGAGAGATCAACTTGGCTTATCTTCCAACACAAGGAAACCTTGCAAATCTTTTCACAAAGGCATTGACTCATGGGAATTTCAAAGCTTTTTGCAAAGCTTTATGCTTACTCTCCTTTGTGGACTAATCATGTACTCACATGGCATGGAACTTCCCAATACTTTATGTGTCAGCTGTTGCTCACACATCATTTCTAGGGGGGATTTGTTACCATATACATGTGGTAGTGATGTGTGTGAACACACTTGGGACCGTCGGAGCATTTTTTCCCACACTAGGAGGTTTTTTCCCATGTGCATTGTATATACTCCCATCACTCTAGAGCTATCTTTTCTTTCCATTGCACACTATAAGAATACCCTCTTTGTTGCGTGCCTTAAGCTTCCTTCATCTTCTTCAAGATGTGTGTGTTTCCCTGTAGCCCTAATTCCAACACATTCCACTAAAGAGAAGCAAGTTCTCTTTGCTGCACACTTGAGTTTTTCTTGCTCATTGAACTTTTCTCCTTGAAAGTAGTTATCCAAGAGAGAAGCCATACATGCATCCTTTCTTCCTTTGTGCTTTATAAAAGTAAATGCTTTTTTAAAGATCTTGTTTTGTTTTGTGTTGGCTTGAGCATCCAAAGTATGCTTAATAACTTTGATAAGATGCTTTCCTTCATTGTCGTCTTCATGAACTCTGCTTTTGTATCTTCTCAAGCTTTTGCTGAAGGAGATTTTGTGCAATGTGTTCCTTTTTAAGCTCTTCAAAAAGAACATCAATTTTTTGATCCATAACAAAATAATCTTAGGCGGTCATCGTTGGTTGATAAGTAAAAGAAAAGTAAAAATATAGATAAGTCTAAAACATATATGCACCATTTAAATTGTGAAAAAGGAAAAAGAACAAAAAATAAACAAGATGATTTTTTTATATGTTGTATGAGCTAGAAAATTTCCAAGAAGACCTCCAATGAATATGCAAAGCCTTTGAAAAATCTAGAACGGTGGCTAGAAGCAGTCAAGAGAGCGTCTTCTTATTTTGTTGATGATATTAAGCATTTTGATTGATTATAAGGTTGACTTTTAGCACTTTGTGATTGTCCCTTGTGACTATAAGCGATGCATGAATCACCTTTGTTGCTTTTCTTCAATTGCTTGTATCGTTTTCTTCAAAGTAGATTTCTTATAATTGTGATTAAAACTATCGAGATAAGGAAGCTTGTTATTCTTGCATCTTTATCAAAGGGAGAGCCTTCCAAAAGCGATATTCTTGAGAGTCTTCATGAAAACATTAATTTGATTTACCCACAAGAAGCACTCTTCTTTGCTTCTACATGTTGTCTAGAGCATTTTCAAGGCTCTGATATCATTGTTGGCTTCCTGATATCTTTTCAACACTTTCAACACAACTTCAATACATTAAATCAAAGTAAATTTTGCAAAACCATGGTCTAGAGTATTTTCAAGTCTTTGATACCACTATTTGCTTCCTAATATCTTCCCAACACTTTCAACATAGCTTCAATTCATTAAATCAAAGTAAATTCAGCAAAAAGAATTGATTGAATAATATCGTATTGGATACCAACTATCTCCGGCCTCAATCAATATAACTGATTTTTTTCCTTCTGCCTCTTTATTCATCTCATGGATCATGAATTACAATAAGATAAATATTAAAAAGATAAGAGAGCATAATTACACAATCAATAGAGTATATACCATGATTATAAGAGAGAATTAGCATAAATAGTGTATCTTCTACAGCTTTGCTTTGATGGAGATTATGATGGCACTGTTGACTTCAAAAGGGAGGATAAAACACCAGGTCACCTAGTCAAGATGGTTTCGGAGCACTCATCTTCCTTGTGACACATCAAGAAGGCAATTCCTATTGAAAAAGTGTAGTGTGCACAAAGACACGATTTTGGGATTCTTTCTCTCTCTCTCTCTCTCTCTCTCTCTCTCTCTCTCTCTCTCTCATGCATGTACTCAAAATAGAAGTGGTTTCTCTTCACTTAAACTCTAAGAATTGTAGGTAAAAGGAGAGTTCTATTTACATGGCTTCTTTTGAATGCTTTTTGAAAATAAAACATAAGAAAAATTGATCAACATACAAAATTAGTAATAGTGATAACAAGAGTAAACCTAATTGGTGGCCTCACAGCCTCAAACATGTGATGGAAATAGCATGGAACTACACTAGCACCCTCACTTTGTAGTTGCTATATCTACTTCATTAGATGTCCAAAGAACTCATTTTGTGTCTATGAACTCTCCCCCATATTGTGCAAGGAAGGAATCATCTTTGATGTGGTATTTTGAGCTATATTTTTCTATTTTTAGATTTTTTAAAACCATTTTATGGTCATTTTTAGCTATTTGAAGCCTAAAAATCTCCTCTTTTATCCGTGAAAAGCCCAATCATTTAAGTTGTGGAAAAGTTCCATTAGGCTCAAATTACATGATGAACCTCATTTCATAACTTGAAAAGCCTTTTAGATACATCATTCACGACCATATATGAAACCTGTTATTTTTGTAAGATGAGCATACCACTTTGAAGCCTTGACAATTGTGAATTTCTAAAGAAAATTGAGCATGTTTGATTGTGATAAAATATGCATCATTGCCATGTCCAGGGCCTCGCCTCCATGGTAAGGTATGCATACGGTTGCAACTGTGGAAACCAATCATAGGTATGACGCTATGTACATTGTAGCATTTGGTCCTACATAACAAAACACATAAAAAGTGAGGTGAAAATTTAAATGTCATATTGTGAACTTTCCACATCATTACATGTGTGTGTGTGTGTGTGTAGCTGTTTTAATCATAAATAATAAGCCATAATTGAACTTTTACATTCAAAAGACAGCTGGCTTTGGAAAAACAAAAAGATAAGTACAAAAACAACTCAGTATTAGAATTACTTTTGTACAATGTTTTAAGAATGAGGTCCCATTCTAGTAAACATATAGTAGATGAACTTCTCGAATAGTAAGTGAGTGTGTAATCCACTGTCGGACAGCTTTGCCAAAGTCAAAAAAACCTTCCAAGATAAGATAGAGTCCTTACCTGCATTCATCCAAACAAGACAACAATTCAGCTAGCCTTGGATTTATTTTACAGGTATCAATGGACTATACCAGTTGTTATCCATGTCCATCTTACAAACTTTTTTTAAACTTTACAAGCTCATTCCATAGTATTTTTTGAAAAAAATATTTTTCTTTTTCTCAAAAAGAATCCCAAAGTTTCTAAAAAAGAGTATCATTTTGATTAGAAGGCCATCACCCCTTCTAATCCAATTGTCTAAAAACCCCCCTTTAGTAATTTTATCAGTTTATGAAAGCACCACTAAATGAAGTTTAAAAAGGAATTTTATTTACGGTCTTTATTAACTATCAAGCTTGTTAAAACTTGTTTTTAAGGTTAGATACCCATCTTTGTGCAATTTATCACTCAATTTGTTACATCATTTATCATATATTTCTCTAAGTATTGCAAGTAACAAGGAGCGTTGCTAAAAGCCAGGCTTTACTTCGAACCAAGAAGTCTTTTATGGGAAAACATATACCATGTTTAAAATGCTAGTATCATACCAATATCCAAAGTTATAACAGGAGCAACATCTGCCCGAGTCAATGCAAAAAATTGTAATGTAAAAACCTCATCTTACCAATGTAGAGACCAAGAACTACCATAGTGTGCCACCGGGTACAAGACCTTAATGGTGTGTGGGTATTTTTTTAAAAACAAAACAATGTGCCATAAGACACGAGAAATATCACCATCCATGTATGTAACCACCCAATCATAATTAGTGCTCAGAAAAGCACCTCCAACCCATGTAAGTACCCATGGCTACCCAATAATCAAGGCTAGTCAAGGCAATTTATTGATGGTGCTCAAAAAACTTATGTAAAAAAGCGTCAGTATCAAGTAAAACCGACAGCATTTTGATGCTCAGTGAGCCCCCAAGGTAGGCTCGGTTACTGCCAGCAGAGTAATTGCCAAGCTCAGTAAAGTGACAGAAAAATCCCTTGCAAAAGCCAATGTAAATGTAAAGTAGTCCCTGTCTTTTCTTCTCACTTTTCTACTTTTACCATTAATGAACAACCATGGTTTAACCAGTCATAGAGCCATAACCCATGTAATGAGGCATCAATTAGCTAGCAGTCTGCAAACAAATTAGTGCGCATGTATGTTTGTACCAATAACTAGGGTAAAATCCATAACCAAACAAGTGGTCCAACCTCCAAAAAGGAAGGTTAACACTATGATATAGAACCCAAGTTTTAACCACAACAGTACACAGTACGCTGTATCAAAGAAATCTCCCAATACGGCATCATCAATAGAAAAAACGCCACACATATTAGAACCCCAATATTGGGGTTAAATCATCTGCAAAAAAAAAACCCATTGTAACTTACTGTGATGACAAAAAAATCCCCCCAAAGTACCATGCCTTCTGACGTAGCGAAAAATATATTTCCATACAGTAGGTGTGAAAAAGCGATGCCTACCTGTGTTATTCAAGTTGAGAGCTCCATGCTTTGATGTAGTAGAGATACAGTCACGCAGTCACTTTTCCTTATGCAAAAAAACCGAACACAAACAAAGCTAAGTGAGGGCTGCGCTCTCACCTTCTAAATAGAGGAAGGAGGGCGGTCGCCATGTTGAGCGCAAATTTCCATGAGTGGGGAGATCCACAACAGGAATGGTGAGGCCGCCTGCAAGGTGTAATGAAGAGGCAACCCAAATCTATTCATGGGTGGGTAAGCCCAAGGTAGTAACATGATGCAGTACTCAAGTTATTTACAAGGGCTATGCCCCATGGTGGAGATATAAGGCGGTAGATTCTAGTAGAATCCCAAGCGTTTAAGCAAACCCGGGATTTGTTTAAAAAAAAGGTGTGTGTGTGTGTGCGCGCGCGATACTCATCATGACTAAAAAAAACACCACCCCAACAGGTCCCTTTAGATGGGCTAAGTCCATGTGTGGATTTTTTTTGAAGTGAGTCAATTTAAAATTAAGCTAGGCGTTCTAAAGTAACACTGTGTGTGTGTGTGTGTGAGAGAGAGAGAGAAAACTTCATGAAACATCTTGGACATCTTGTTAGGATGTGTTTAAGACTCTAAGAGTCATATTTGAGTTAGAAATGCTAAAAATAATTTTTTTTTATAAAAAGGTTTTTTTGTGTTAAATTGTAATTTACTACCTAACTTGGGTGAGTAGTAAATGTTATCAGTCCTTATGTAATCAACATAGAAGGGATTTTTCAAAGAAGTTTGAGTTTGTGTTTTTTTAAATATGATCTACCATTGCGTCAATTTAGTAAAATTATATGCGTTTTAGTACATTAATTGTTAGAGATGGCCATGCAAACCCTTGATTTATTTTCTTGACATTTTTTTACAACTTATACTATGTGTTGGGCGTATTTCTACCCTAAGAGGGTTTGCCGTTTAGACATTGAAATAGCTGTTGAATTTTTTTCTTACAAAATCTTCTTAAAGCCACAAAAGTGGCTATTTTTTTACAAGACTAGTATTAGCGTATCGACACAAAGGCTAGGTTGAAAATTCTAAAAATAAATATTTTTTATAAGAAGGTTTTTTTTTTGCGTAAAATTGTAATTTACTACCTAACTTGGGTGAGTAGAAAATGTTGTCATTCTTTATGTAAGCAACATAGAAATGTGCATGATATGCTCTTTACATACCTATTAAGAGTTTTTTTCAAAGAATTTTGAGTTTGTTGAAAGAAAAAAAGATCTACCATTGAGTCGATTTAGTAAAATTATATGCATCTTAGTGGATTAGTCCTTAGAGATGGCCATGAAAACCCTTGATTTATTTTCTTGACATTTTTTACAACTTATATTATGTGTTGGGCGTATTTCGACCCTAAGAGGGTTTGCCGTTTAGACATCGAAATAGCTGTTGAATTTTTTTCTTACGTAATTTCTTAAAGCCGCAAAGTGGCTATTTTTGTACAATACTAGTATTAGCGTATGTGACACAAAGGCTAGGTTGAAAATGCTAAAAATAAATGTTTTTTTATTAAAAGGCTTTTTTTTGCGTAAAATTGTAATTTACTACCTAACTTGGGTGAGTAGTAAATGTTGTCAATCTTTATGTAAGGGGCATAAAAGTGTGATATGCTCTTTACATACCTATAAAGGGATTTGTCAAAGAAGTTTGAGTTTGTTCAAAGAAAAAAAGGTCTACCATTGAGTCAATATTATATGCATTTTAGTAGATTGGTCCTTACAGATGGCCATGTAAACCCTTGATTTATTTTCTTGACATTTTCTTACAACTTATACTATGTGCTGGCGTATTTCGACCCTAAGAGGTTTTGCCATTTAGACATGTAAATAACTAGTGAATTTGTTTCTTACAAAATCTTCTTAAAGCCACAAAAGCGACTATTTTTTCACAAGACTAGTATTAGCAGATATGACACAAAGGCTAGGTTGAGATGGCCCAGCCAGCGATAGGAGAAGGTGCCACTGCATGGGTGTCTTCTAATGGATGTTTATTGTCGATAAAAAAGATAAAAATAGGATGTTGCTTAAGAGATGAGACTAGGTTTTTTTGACTACTTGCTACTGGTGAGTAAAAAAGTTTTGTCATTTAAACAACAAATTGTGCCTACACTAAGAGCGCTTATAAGAAAACCGTAGTGATGCTGGTTTTTTAATAAAAGCAAAAACATCGTTTGCTACTTACAACAACCACCTAGGCTCCAATTGACGATCTTATGTATTCCATATTCAAAATGGAGAAGGACTATCAACGCTTATTGGCAGCAACTGCAAGGGAGAGAGACTCTATTTTGGATAGTTTGAATTTATCTTTGTAAATTGTAAACATCTTAGCTTGGAGTGGGTTGTAGTGACTCTAATAATCCTTTTATATATCTCCCTTTAAATGAACAAGTTGAAGCCTTGTAAAACTTGCTGTGACTTTTTGAATGTTGGTAAATTGATACGTGGAGGTTTCATAGTCTTCCTTGGTGCATAAAGTAATGTTATAAATTCAAAGTATAAAGTTTTCCATTGGAATTGCAAACAAAATTTATGATACTTTTTACATTCATAAATGACAATGCTCAGACTACCGTTTTAAATGGCAATAAAATAAAAGTTGTGGTATGTCACTTGGTCCACGAGCCACAAGCCACAGAAAAAAGTGTTTGCATTACATTCAATTTTTATGCACCTCAATGAAGTGTTAACCTACAATGCTATCTATGTTTACATCGTTGCTCCGCAATGCCCTTCGTCGCCGAGTACGAGCAAAATCATCCACCTCAAGGTCGCATTCAATTTAAGCAAAGAACATCCACCAAGCTCATAGAACTCAAGTTCTTTGGCTGTCACACCACTTCCCCTTGCTCCTAGTCATCTTTATTTATATCCACAGTCCAATGTGGCCTATCTTCTCCATACCTTTCTGATTGAATATTGCTAAGTAGCCAGTGATTGCAATATAGGTAAACCAACTTCTCGGCCGAGTCACTGAGAAGCCGATTACGAGCGAGTGTACATAGCTATACGTACTCCAGTTTCTCTCAAAACTTGAATTGGTAGCACATTGTGCAAGAACCCTAACAGCCAATCGACACAATGTAGGCGCCGAAGCACCATTCATGATCCACCATCTCCATGTTGGTTGTTCTGATGCAAGGTTTTGAAAAAACTCTGAATTGAAAAGGCCATCTTTTACCCTGTACTTTGTTAGGTCGGTGACTGCTTGGACTTGATCATCTGAATTGCTGTAGAAATTACTTACCAGACCTTAGAAGTTCTTCAATCACTTCCTCTGGATCAAGCAGAAAAGCAACACTATGTAGTGGGCTATGTGCACTAACCCATCGAGCATATACATACTTATTTAAGATATCTCTTTCAGCCTTATTTCCAGGGCTTGATAAAACAATTTTTTGGCTTTGAAGGAGAGTTCAAGCTCTCCTGAACATTATATTAGCCCATGTACCTCTTCCCTATATTGATTAACTTAAGATCAAATTGACACAAAGATATCATCACATGCCTCATCACCAAGTATGTGTCCCCAATATCAAACCAAAAGTATCTATAATCAATAAGCACTTTCACAGATTGAACCTTTGTTTTTATTTGTACAAGTTGCTCTACTTCCCACTCATAGAAGCTTGCACAAAAAAATGTCTCAAAAATAATATTTTTATTTTTCAAAAGACTCTCCACAGTGTAGAAGTTAGTGCAAAATCTGGTTTCACATGGAAGATTCAATATTGTGGACATACGTTGTCGATACATGTCTAGCACACGTTGTCTCTTCAAAATAGACTTCACCACCTTCCTTGCATTATCTATAATGATTTTGAACCAATCAGTGTCCTCTTTCTTATAACACTCCTACAACACGAGATTCAAGCTATGTGCATTGCAACCAAATGTGTACAAGCTAGGAAAGCACTCCTACAAGAGACGACCCGCTGCTCTACAATTTTTGGCATTATCCATTATAACCTATACTACATTTTGGACACCAACCTTATGTATTTCTTTGTGATTATATCGGCTATATAGCTCCCTGAATTTATCTCACCCAAGCTGTCAACCAATTTAATAAAGCACTCCCCTCGAGGACTGAATATCATCACATTAATTAGCGGCCTACGTCGGACATTTGACCATCCATCACTGACTATAGTGCATCCTGTTTGATCAACTGATTTCAAGATCAATCTTCAACTTCTTTTTGGGTATTGTTGAAGCATTTAACCAAGAATGTTGTTCCCTTTGATGATATGATGGAGGAAAAACCAGACCCATACTCACCAATATTCTTCCATGCATGCTTCCATGACTCTGATCTTGTGACCATCAACATAGAACCGCCTGTAAAATAGATAGCTTGTGCAAGAGAAGATTGTGCCTCTTCAAGAGCAGTTGATCGAAAGCTTTGCTCTAGACTTACTTGCCTTGTTCTATGCATTTCAAACTGGTACTTGGGTGATCCATCTTGAGTGCTAGCTCTTTGTGTGTGTGTGTGTGTGTGCGTGTGTTTTGGTTGGCATGGAGGGTGCACCACTATTTTGTTCACCTTGTGTTGATGCAGCAATGTCTTGGTGCTCTGAAGCATAACGGCTTGGAGTTGGTATTCTAGGTCCCCTTTCATTGTCTACACCTCCTAATAACTCTCTCAAGCGTTTTGTAGCATTGTCATGCCTACACCATTACATCTGCCTCCATTAGACCTATTAGTTGTTCCATTCCCTGCTCCAAGGAAGTGTTCCCTAGTACGAGGTGCACCTCCTAATTTTTCTCTACCACATAATTTGCAATGCCAATCTATAAATGATCTTACATTCTTAGAAAATTGCCACTCAGGCCCTGGCACCTTACCACCGACAGCCTTGCGCTTCCCTTTATTGGAAGCTCCATTGTTTGATACTTCACCACCAGTCAATGGGTGACTAGAAGTAGCTACATTGATGTTTCGAGAGCGATCATTGGCGTCCATGACAAGTTCACTAGCCACCTATACATTCATACAATCGAAAAAATATTAAGTTTTTGAAAAACATTATTTAATTGAACAATTGTATAGCAAAGTAAAATAATATACATATAAACATAAAGCAACAAATGAGTCCCAAGCACTTCAACCACCTATACCCTCTGCAAGGATGCTCCCTGCCCAAACCTGTTTCCAGGCGGATAGACACCCAAGGGAGGTAGTTATACGTAACAAAAAATATGTAGGTGTAGTGATAAGGAGCACTCCATTCCAACATAGAAATGAGCCCCAAGCACTTGCAGCACCTATACCCTCCGCAAGGATGTTCCCTACCCAAACCTGTTTCCAGGCGAGTAGACACCGAAGGTAGGTAACTATACGTTACAAACAATACATAGGTGTAGTGATAAGGAGCACTCCATTCCAACCATAGAAATGAGCCCCAAGCACTTGCACCACCTATACCCTCAACAAGGATATTCCCTACCCAAACATGTTTCGATTTGTCATTGTGTTCCTCGATGACATTCTAGTTTATAGTGCTTCTGAAGAAGAGCGCTTACAACATCTCAGGCAGGACCCAAGGAAGGTAACTATATGTAACAAACAATACGTAGATGTAGTGATAAGGAGCGCTCCATGCCAACCATAGAAATGAGCCCCACACACTTGCACCACCTATACCCTCCGTATAGATGCTCCCTATCTAAACATGTTTCGAGGCGGATAGACACCCAAGGGAGGTAACTATACGTAACAAAGAATACATAGTTCTAGTGATAAGGAGCACTCCATTCCAACCATAGAAATGATCCCCACACACTTGCACCACCTATACCCTCCACAAGGATGCTCCCTACCCAAACCTGTTTCCAGGCGGACGCCCAAGTTGGGTAACTATACGTAACAAACAATACATAGGTGTAGTGATAAGGAGCGCTCCATTTCAACCATAGAACTGAGCCCCACACACTTGCACCACCTACCCTCTGCAAGGACGCTCCCTACCCAAACCTGTTTTCAGGCGGATAGACACCCAAGGGAAAGTTAGTTGTAGCTATTCTTGTTGTTAAAATTATAGGAATCAAAGTTACTTGAATGAAAACCAAGACCTAAAATAAAGCCAACAAGTGTACCAAAACAGACGGATGCAAGGATGAGACATCGTGTATATAGCCATCTCCAAAAATGGGGGCAAGAGGAGGATATAGCCGAGCCCGTCGAGCTTGACAGCTTGCTCGCTAGGGCCCGCCGGGCTAACCTAAAAGACCGCCAAGATAACAGGAAGGGCCGGTTCTAGCAGGTGCTTGTGAATTTGATGTTATTAACACTCTCATGGAGTGTTAATAACATGAGTTATTACCACTTCGCACTTCGCGTGAAGATGTGTTTGAAATCACTGGCTGAAGGAAATTTTGTGCAATCTATTCCTTTTCAAGCTCTTCAAAAAGAACATCAATTTTTTGATCCATAACAAAGTAATCTTGGGTGGTAATAGTTGGTTGATAAGTAAAAGAAAAGTAAAAATATAGCTATAAGTTCAAAACATATATGCACCAGTTAAATTGTGAAAAAGACAAAAGAACATTAGAAAATAAACAAAATGATTTCTGTGTATGTAATTGTATGAGCTAGAAAATTTCCAAGAAACCTTCAATGAATTTGAACAATCCAAAACGATGGCTAGAAGTAGTTGAGAGAGCGTCTTCTTGTTTTGTTGATGATAGTAGGCATTTTGATTGATTATAAGGTTGCTTTTTAGCACTTTGTGACTGTCCCTTGTGACTATAAGCGATACATGAATTGCCTTTATTGCTTTTCTTCAATTGGTTGTATCGTTTTCTTTAAACTAGATTGCTTATAATTGTGATTAAAACTATCCAGATAAGGAAGATTGTTATTCTTGCATCTTTATCAAAGGGAGAGCCTTCAAAAGCGATATTCTTGAGATCGACCATATTGGTATAGAGAATTTTCAAGGCTTTGATACCAACACTTTCAACACAACTTTGATTCATTAAATCAAAGTAAACTAAAAAAACAATTGAATGAATAATCACAATATATAATGAGAACAACATAAACAAGAATCAAAACACAAGTCTTTATTCATCTCATGGATCATGAATTACAATAAGATAAATATTAAAAAGATAAGAGAGCATGAGCTACGCAATAGGGAGAGTATATGTCATGATTATGAGAGAGAATTAGGATAAAAAGTGTGTCTTCTATAGTTTTCTTTGATGGATATTATGATGGCTCTGCTAGCTTCAAAAGGTGGGATAAAACACCAGGTCGCCTTGTCAAGATGGTTTCAGAGCACTCATCTTCCTTGTGAAGAGTCAAGAAGGCAATTCCTATTGAGAAAGTGCAGTGCGTACAAAGACACGATTTTGGGATTCTCTCTCTCTCTCTCTCTCTCTCTCTCTCTCTCTCTCTCTCTCTCTCTCTCTCTTCATGCATGTACTCAAAATAGAAGTGGTTTCTCTTCACTTAAACTCTAAGAATTGTAGGTAAAAGGAGGGTTCTATTTACATTACTTCTTTTGAATGCTTTTTGAAAATAAAACATAAGAAAAATTGATCAACATACAAAATTAGTAATAGTGATAACAAGAGTAAACCTAATTGGTGGCCTCACAGCCTCAAACATGCGATGGAAATAGCATGGAACTACACTAGCACCCTCACTTTGTAGCTGCTATATCTCCTTCATTAGATGTCCAAAGAAGTCATTTTGTGTCTATGAACTCTCCCCCATATTGTGCAAGGATGGAATCATCTTTGATGTGGTATTTTGAGCTATTTTTTTCTATTTATAGATTGTTTTTAAACCATTTTATGGTCATTTTTAGCTATTTTAAGCCTAAAAGACTCCTTTTATATCCGTGAAAAGCCCAATCCCTTAATTTGATGAAAAAGTTCCATTAGGCTCAAATTACATGATGAGCTCATTTTATAACTTGAAAAGCCTTTTAGATACATCATTCACGATCATAGTTGAAACTTGTTATTTTTGTAAGATGAGCGTGCCACTTTGAAGTACTTGACATCAGTGAATTTCTAAAGAAAACTGGGCATGTTTTAATGTGATAAAATATGCATCATTGCCATGTCCAAGGCCTCGCCTCCGTGGTAGGGTATGCATACAATCGCAACTGTGGAGACCGATCACATGTATGAAGCTATGTACATTGTAGCATTTGGTCCTACACAACAAAACACATAAAAAGTGAGGTGAATATTTAAATGTCATATTGTGAACATCATGACAACATGTGTGTGTTTGTGTGTGTGTGTGTGTGTGTGAAAACTTCATGAAACTTCTTGGACATCTCGTTAGGATGTGTCTAAGACTCTAAGAGTCATATTTGAGTTAAAAATGCAAAAAATAATATTTTTTTGCGTAAATTTGTAATTTACTACCTAACTTGGGTGAGTAGTAAATGTTGCAGTCTTTATGTAATCAACATAGAAGTGTTATAGGATCTTTACATACCTACAAAGGGTTTTTTCAAAGAAATTTGAGTCTGTTAAAAAAAAAAAAAGATCTACCATTGAGCTAATTTAGTAAAATTATATGCATTTCAGTAGATTAATCCTTAGAGATGGCCATCCAAACCCTTGATTTATTTTCTTGACATTTATTTACAACTTATACTATGTGTTGGTAGTATTTTGACCCTAAGAGGGTTTGCCGTTTAGACATCAAAATAGCTATTGAATTTTTTTCTTACAAAATCTTCTCAAAGCCACAAAAGCGGCTATTTTTTTACAAGACTAGTATTAGCATATATGACACATAGGCTAGGTTCAGATGGCCGAGTCCATATATTCATGAAAGATTGCATAGGGAATAGTTCAGTACTTCCAATGGTCGATCATTCGATCATTTAAAACAAGAAGAGTGTAGGACTTTATTCCCTTAGTAAAGGCCATAAGAAGAATTGTAGTAGATGCTTTAGATGCACTAGGAGGGTTGATAGAAGATTGTATTCAAGGGATTCAAGGTTCCATGCAAGGTCGAGCCTCTTAGAAATTCGATATATTCGATAGTGATTGTCTGTTGAAGACATTCGATAAGTAATACTAAATGAAGAGGCTAGTATCAGTCTATTTTAGTTCGGATCCAACACTAAACATTAAAAAAGCAGATAGATTGTAACAAAGCCTCGTTTGTTTTGAAATGGATTTGCAGTCGAAATTCTATAATTAGGTGCCAATTTGCACATTGAGAGAGCCCAATATTTCGTGTTGACAATGTATTAATTTCATACAGAAGTAACATACATCACCACACTAGCTGCTGGTACAATTAGAGCTTGCGATGACCAGAACCAAGGCACGATTCCAGAAACTCCTTCATAAATCAGAACCAAGGCTAGAGAATACAATCACTGAAATAAAATGAGCGCTGCAAAAGTCCCCGGGGCCCGTTTCACACGAAATAGTGATGTTAAGGGTTGTTGCACAATTAGTTTCTTTTTTTAAAACCTTGTTAGGAGTACTGTGCATAGTGTACTATATAGTGATGTTAAGGGTTGTTGCACAATGTCGGGCTTGATAATAGCAATTTTCCTAACTGAAGAAAATAGAGACAAACAACAAAAACTATTCCGGTTTTAGATCACAATTTGAAGCATGGAATTGGAGCTGATCTCTTGAGACAACTAATTCCAGTGTTAGAAGATTTCAACTACTAGTGTTAGAAGATTTCAGACAGTAGACTAGATAGAAATCAGAAACAGGACTGGAATTTGGATACTGGAATAAGAATCAGACTATGTACTGAGAATAATATTCAGATTCAGATTCAGAATACTAGACACAAAGTAAGTGTAACTGGAATACTGCCATGATTGGGATTACAGATAAAAGATTACAGTGAGTATGATTTACAAAGAGAGAGTACAGCCAACAACAACTGCCTATGATTGACAACTCAAGTACAAATGTAGCCAAAGTGCTAACCCAAATGCTAACAATTGCCAGCTGCCAACTCGATTACAATGTAATGGGCCCTATTTATACACTTTGGGTTTACTATAGTAATTACCATAGTAATTACTAAGTAATTCGCTGCCCGTCTTATAAGAGAACGTTCCCATTTAGTGAAACTATCCAGACATCTACATCCTTCCCTTCTTTCTTGAATTTTGGCAAGATTCCAAATTTTTTGAAAAATTCCCTTGTCTGATTTTGATGTGAGACTGAAAAATCCACTGTTTGGTTCTGATGTTGGGGATCGGTCTTGACCACTTACAGAGTGGCCATACAAAGATTGCAAGAGGCAGCTGAAAAGGCCAAGGTACACTACAAGAGGTTGTGTGCTCTTGTGACGCTGTTAGCGACGGAAATACACTGGGTGTTTATAACCCCCGGCGTCGCTAAAACCGTCGCTAAGAGCGTCGCTAAGAGCGTCGCTACGAGAGCGTCGCTATAAGCGTCACTATATAGAGATGCTCATAGCGACGCTCATAGCGACGGTTATAGCGACGTTTACACAGAAGACTATAGCGACGCTACAGAGCCATAAATAGCGACGGTTATAGCGACGCCCGAGAGAATTTTTTTTTGGTGACAGGGCATTGAATGCCCTGCCACCCATCAACCATATTGTACTTGATTCACTTTTTTAAAAAAGTGCAAGGGTAGATAATAGACCCAAAATAGTCACCCACAAGACGCATTGTTTGCAAAATTGACAATTGTACACATCATAGGCAAAATGAATTGATTGGCAAATGTAATAATGACAATTGTACAACATCATAGGCATAAAGAATTGATTGGCAAAAGGAACTGCGGTGACAAATGTAATAATATACATGGTTCAAAAAGACGTATAAAATCCGTCTCATGATACATAAGCTATGAGAAACCCTAAACTAATGCTATCTAGCTACGGCTAAACTAACGCCGTCTAGTCAGACGTCTCATCGCGTCCAAGCGGCGTATCTGTCGGATTCTGCAAAAAAAGACAATAAGACAGCTTTCAATAAGTATAAACATATAACGACATTTATAAAACAATACAAAAAATAAAAAAGAGTAAACCCTAATACTAACCATGCCGTCGCGAGAACTGAGAATGTCCATCAGGGCGTTTAAGCCCTTCCTGCCTGCGTACTCACGCTCGTACGGTGTGGGATCACGTCCTGTCATCGACCACTGTCAAAACATACAAAGATTTCATTATGTTAGAATTAAAAAACTCATAAACCCTAAACTATCGAACATAAAGAGCAATGTGAAAACACTTACAAAATCGGCCTCAAATGATGCCCATCCACCGCTCCCCAAGTGGTGCGAGCTCCCTGCCTCTACTCGCGCTCTGGGTGCATCCTTTTGTTGCTTCCACTTGTCGGGATTCTCACGCGCTGCTTTCTTCGCATTCTTCCAATCTTCTTTGGCCAGCCAATTTGGCCTGTTCCACCCATTCTTGATTTCTTTTTGCACTTCGAAACGCTTGTGTTTGCAGTATTCGCGCATTCGAATCTTCATCAGGTCTTCATTGAAGCACTGATCCCGTGTTGGAACGGGAAACTCATCATGAAGTATGCTGATGACTCTGTTTTTTAAATCACTTGGTACTTCACTCCATTTGTTTAGTATGTAGTGTCTAAACAGCTGAGAGCAAAGACCACGCATGCGCGAGATCACCTTCTTGCCGTCATCATCCATGATGATGCCGCCGCTGAAGTCGATGGAGTAAGACAAGCCCTCTGGCCGGTGACGCGTGAACTTGGGTGTCCCGGAAGGGGTCTCTAGAGGCGTGTCGATGGGGGTACGGACGTCAGGTGTCTCCACCGGCGTCTGGGCCCCGAAGCGAGGAGTGTAGAGTGGGGTGGCTCCTGGCGGACTAGGTAGAGGTGTGTAGCTTCTAGGAACAGTCAGCCGTGCAAAACCTGGCGTAGATAGCGATGCTGTGGCTGGTGTGGGGGCGGACAAAGAAGGGGAGGGTAAAGAGCCTCATCGAACACGAGGTGGTGTGGAGGCATCGGTGGCAGAATCCCCACAACAACTGCCACCGCCACCACTAGAGCGCCGGTGTCTAGACGAGTGTGAAGCTCGTCTCGTCGACGCCGAAGCTTCGGAGCGCGCTGAATGCTCCGAAAGAGAGGGAGATGCGGATGGAGTAGGAACGCGTGATGATGCGCCAGAGCGATGACGCTCCACGTACCACTGTCTTTGCTGCGGTGACAAAGAAGAAAGAAACTCCTCATCATCCATACCTGCATTAAACACACGAATATTTAAACTTAATATTGAATGAATAGAGTAGACAATGACGCAAAGACCATTAAATACAATGACGTAATGACGCATATAAATACAATGACGCAATGAATTGAGTGATAGAAGAGGCAAGTCGAAAACTCAGAATTTTCAATCAAAAGATGTGAGCGCGAGTAGAAAAGAGCGTTATACACCATGGAAGGTACTTAGAGAGCCAGAGCTTTTACAACACGGAGCAAAATTGTTCAAATACAATATTTGTGGCTTTAAGAGATCTCTCTCTCATCCTCGCATAACTCAGCATAACTTCCTATATCTATATAGAGCTCTCCGTTTAAACACATATCCTCTGTTTCATTTTGTAGCTCCTCTACATGCACCCCATATAGAGTAGTAGCATCTTGATGCTCGTCTGGCACCACCGTAGCGGCTTCTGATTGAGCATCTTCTCTGATCTCCTCCATTGATGCCGTTGTGATTGGCACATGGTAGCCTTCATACGTCCTTGCACTACGAGGGGCTACCTCTATGACGTACCACCAGTTTGATGTAGACTTTGTAGGATGAAATATTACCTGCCAGAGCCACATAACTTACATGAGATCTTTCAAGCACATAACTTGTAAAAGGGGGATGTTAACTATTTACATACTTACTTGTTCACAATGCTCGGGTAGTACGAAAGTGTCTCTTAGGTCAGTCCATTTCTTAGTAAAATCCACCTCAAGAAAACCAGACTCTCCTCTACGCACAGTAGCGTTGCGACCCTCCATGATTATCTTGAACCATTGCACGTCGAACAAGTCGACAAAAAATCCTCTGTAATCGATCCTCAAAATCTCTTGCGGCGTGCCGAAGTAAGTGAGTTCCGCCACCACAGGATTTGCATCAGAGGAACGTCGTCGACTAGACTGTTCAAATTTTGCCATGATTCCACAATCTTGAGTAAAACGCTTTTTGTCGATTTGTTCCACCCTAAAATGTCGACCTTTACACCATGCTGCTGTGTATGACTTATACTACAACGAACAAAGATTATGAGTGGCCGTTCAAACGTTTATAAATAAAGTCACTTGCTAGTCGTACATTGCAAACTTACCTTGGTCGCGCAACCCCGAGAGTACTCCCACTCTTCCTCAGTCACTTCGTCACCGCATTGTTGTGCGCTTTTCAATTGGTTGTGCAACCATCTTAAGCTCATGAAGGTTGGTAGGCTCTCCAGAACCGCTGGATAGTGCATCGGTGGTCGTCTTCCCCATCTCCACTCGATTCGTGCCCTTTGTCGCTCTTGCTTTGCATCCTCATATTGTGAAATCCACTTTTGCATCACTGGATTGTGAAGGATGCAAAATCGGTTGATTTTAGCCTCTAGATCTTCCGTCATCTTCTTCTCAACACCGAGATTGCACATGACAATCCCAGATATGCGCTCATCATCTATGGTTCGCCATAGCGTGTCCCGGGCTTTATCAAATCCGTCTAGCCACTCTCCAATGTACACTAGGGACTCTGATACCAACCAACCTTCTGCCATGCTACCCTCCGGACGTGCCTTTTGATGCACATATCCCTTAAGCGTTTTCATGAAACGTTCTAAGAAGAACATCCATCTGGAATGAACTGTGCCAGCTATTTCCACCTCATCAACTATGTGAACAAGAAGATGCACCTGAATGGTTAGCATTGTAGTAGGAAAATGTTTCTCAAACATGCACACAAGCTCGGCAGCATTTAGTTTGGCGAATGGTATGGAGTCTACGTTGATCTCCTTTTGTGAGATCCATTGCACCAGCTTTGCAAGTTTGTAGATTGTGTTACGGATGTCGAGAGACAAACATCCCTCAATGGCAACCGGTAAAATAAACTGTAAAGTATGTGCAGCAATGATATTAAAGTCCACATTTTATGCAATGATATTAAAGTCCACTATGAACGTACCTGACACATTTTATGCCAATCGTGTGACTTCAAACCGGTAAGCTTTCCTTCTTTAGTAAAACACGTTCGGAGCGAGTGCATTACGCCAGTGGGGGTCCGCAAAGATCGAATGGTCTCTTTTACTTTGCGTTCTTGGGCTCCTGTGAAAATCCATGGTGCTTTAGGGAGTTTTATCGCTCCATCAAACGCTGTTTGCGGCCAATATTGCTCCATACGATCCACATTTCTAAGGTCAACTCTGGCTCCCAAAGTATCTTTCTTTCCGGTCAGATGGTCCCATAGTAGATTACCCACATTCTTGAATATGTGCATTGGATCGAGCAAGTGATTGATCATGAGTCGGGGCCAGTATGGTAACTCGTACCATAGAGATAGTCTCTTCATCCCTGGAGCCAATCCGTCATCGCACATCTCCTTCTGCTCTAACCATGCTTGTGCAGACATCCTTGGTGGCTCTCTTCCCAAAAAGCCGTCGCGTAACACATGATTCTCTGGAAGATACGCTTGATGACCTTCGTAGATTTGCTTCTTCAGTGAGGGTGCCCTATGTGCATTCAATCTAGGTCCACATGTGACACATGCTCTGTATCCGCTTGTTTGAAGCCCTGCATGTATACACATGATAATAGATCAACTTTGGGAAAAAACAAGATTTACAGTGTCTGAGTGAGGAGTGTCAATAGATCACCTGAGCATTCTGTTAGCCCGGGATAGTCATGCATGGTCCACATTAGAATGCCTCTGATCAAAGCATTCCGTCGTCCTGTGTGTCGGCTCATATCCACCACCTCTATGCCTGTGTGGAATTTTTGTCCCATGGAGATCTACTCGATATCTTTCGGAATCACATTTCGGACACTTCTCCATGTCTATGTATTCCCCTCTGAAAAGAATGCAGTCATTAGGACAAGCGTGGATAGAATTGTAATCCATCCCCAACTTTTGCAAAATCTTTCTTGCTTCATCTCGGGAATCTGGCATCACATTGTCAGCTGGTAGTATGTTCTCTTTCAGCAATCTACACAACATAAAGATATGATACAGTCGTGTAAAAATCTATCAGATCATTATACATTTAGAGTTTTATTAAAGTAAACTAATTGTAATAGATCACCTGAAAAGTGTTGTGACGCTAGTGTCACTCCATCCAAACTTTGCCTGCATGTTGAGAAGAACCAGGAGTGCTTTCAATCTAGACATACGTGCTCCATTATACAATGGCGTATCGGCTTCACTTTTCATATCATCATAGATAAGCCTTTCTGAATCCATGATCGTCTCGATCATTTCATCAATCTCGGGCTCAAACATTGCCTCGTTGGGAATGTGCTCTGCATGACCATCCCCCGAGCTGTCAGAGGCTACATCTTGTGGCCTCACATATGCTGCTTGACCAAAGCGCCTGCGAACACGTCTATTGGGTTGCAAGATTGCTTCTTGTTGGCCAGCGTCAGAGTCCGACGAGTTATAATTGGCAACAACTCGATCTATAATAGATGGATCGAACTCGCCAAATTCGCGAACGTGCTGCAAAGAAACACGTCTTGTCCGTCGCACAGCGTGCTTGCATTGATTACAAGGACATAAGACCCTCGTTGAGAGATAGGTGTTTCGGTTGGACGGTCCCACATCCTCGTCACTACTCATAATGAGGATAAAAAACTTATAACCTGGACAACAAATTTAATATTCTATTGGCATTCTTCGTCTTATCTCTCTCTCTCTCTCTCTCTCTCTCTCTCTCTCTCTCTCTCTCTCTTTACCTCACATTCTCTAGTCATGTCCAATCCCCGCACACCTCGGTCTAGAGGTGCACGGAGATCAGAACCACCGGGTTATAATCTCGTCTTTATTGGTCAATACCTATATTTGTGGGTACAAGAAATCTACACACCCACGTCTACATGATACTGCATGTAGTGGACAAAACCCCTTTGCCTCTTCTCTAGCTGTAGCACTTCACAGCATCTTAACATCTTTTCACAGTAGATCTTTTCACTGTTCGTCTAACTCTAAACCCTAAACCGTAAGTAATTCTTGCATGGACTCGATCTAACGTAAATAAGCGTAAATCTAAATAAACGTAAATCTAACTAAAAATAAACCTAAATCTAATTTAACGTAAGTCTACATCTAACCTAATCTTTAACGTCTTTTGGGATAGTTTCCTACGACGTTAAAACTCTCTTCTTCTTGTGTGTGTGTGTGTGTGTGTGTGTGTGTGGGTAAACCTAAATAAACCTAAGTCTAATCTAATATAACATAAATCTAAATCTAACGTAAATTATGTTATATTAAAAACAAAGAACTAAACTAATAGGGATTATAAGAACCTTAAAACTGATTTAACACATAATTTTTCACATAACTCGGCAAGAGTTGGCATTCTCATCACTAAAGATGTGAGAGTTAACTTTTGGCGGTGACGCTGCCTCATCTCCATCCACATCTGACGACAGCAATTGGCCCTTTAGACCGTTCTTGCTCTTGTTACTAACTTTGAAGTTGCTGTTGAATGATTAGAGGTTGTCTAGATGGTCATTGTGTCGGGGATGTAGTGACTCTTGCCGCCCTGAAGATCCACCTTCTTCCCTATCTTCTGAAGACATTTCACCAGTACTTTTGGATCGACGGAGCCCACCATGAGTGAAGGCAGCAATACCATATATTCCATTGAGGGCTTTCTTCACCCGCTTCATGCAGGCATCACAGTCTATGGAGACCTAAATCTAATCTAATATAGCGTAAATCTAAATCTAGCGTAAATAAACGTAAATCTAGTTAAAAATAAACCTAAATCTAATTTAATGTAAGTCTACATATAACCTAATCTTTAACGTCTTTTAAGATAGTTTCCTACGACGTTATAACTCTCTTCTTCTTGTGTGTGTGCGCATGTGTGGATGTGTGTGCCAATAAAAAGAGATAAATGGTATAACCTTTCTATCACCCATGCCAAGTATGATAGATTGATTATGCCATTTCCCTCTTGAATAATAGGTCTTGAGTTCAACTCCTCGTCGGCTAGATCTTTAGGTCTTTTAATTTTAATTAGTTTCCTACGACGTTAAATTAGTTTCTCTCTCTTTCTCTCTCAATGTGTGTGCGTTTTTTGTTTATGCATGTTCTCTCTCTCTTTTCCTCTCTCAATGCGTGCGTTTTTTGTTTATGCATGCTCTCTCTCTCTTTTCCTCTCTCAATGTGTGTGTGCATTCTTTGTTTATGTATGTGTGTGTGCGTTTTTGTTTTTGTTTGTACTCTCTCTCTCTCTCTCTCTCTCTCTCTCTCTCTCTCAAAAACACTATGTGTGTGTGTGTATGTGTGTGAGAGAGAGAGAGAGAGAGGGAGAGAGAAAGAGGGGAAGGGAACATGAGAATGAGGAGAGGGAAGGAGCATACCTTGCTCTCCTTCCTCTCCTCGTGTGTGTGTGTGTGTGTGTGTGTGTGTGGAGAAGAAAAAGAGAGAGAGAGAGAGAGAGAGAGAGAGGGAGAGCGTTACCTGCTCCTTGCTTGAGGGTGCCGAAAAACTCAGATCTGAGATCTGAGTTTTTGGGCGCGCTCGGTTATTTTTTTAGCCCAGCCGGCGTCGCTATGAGCGTCGCAAATTTCTTTGTAAATTTGCGACGCTCATAGCGACGCCGGGAATTTTTTTTTGAGCGTCGCTGTCTGAGCGTCGCTAATATGAATAGCCTCTTGTAGTGGTAGAGCTCTCATCGTCTACCTTCCAGCTGAGGAAGAAAAGTCGTCTCACTGAATTCTGAGATGAAACTACCGAGTATCCTTCCATTGGACCGTCTTCCATTTGCCCTTTGACCTGGTTTATGCCTGAGAAGTCCCAGTACCAACATTCTCCTTCTGAATTAGTCGGTAAATGGCCTCCTGCTCAAGCTGATCCCGCCTTTCTGTGGGCATCTCTACTTCACAAGGCGTAAGAGAATGATAGGTTTTGCTGTCAGGATCATAGAGTGTACGCCTGCCTTTGGTGATCCTGGTTCTGGCCAGCTTATGACAATGCGAAGCAGTATGGATCCAACCTTCTGGAAGAGATTGATTAGTTTTGACCCGAGCTTCGAAAAGAATCTCAGCCATCTCCCTATACTGCGGTGCCAGGCCTGCCTTAGCTGCAATATCCTTTTCAGGTAATTTAGAAGATTCGACAGTAAGTTGCAGCAGTTGATTAGTGATGTTGGTCAGACCCCTAATCTGAATCTTCCACTGACCCATACACATCCGGATCCTATGCATCTCCTCTTTCAGTGCCTGAATATCATTGAGTTGGAGAGCATCATTGAACAACGTTTGCCAAGTCTTCCATTCCACAGTCGATCACTCATACCAATCTTGAAGCTCATCAATAATCTTGAAGTATGTAAGGCGATCAACTGGTTCAGGATGTTGAGGATAAAGTATTGGAAAGAATCTTGGCAGTTCGTCTCTCTTGCTAGAAAGGCATACAAGAGAACTGGAGAATCATGCACAAATTCTAAAAAATTGAGAACAGCCTGGTTCTCTTGCTGCATCATCTTTTTGGTGATTCGCACTAGCTGGAACAATTTGCGGAGAGTAATGGCCTGTGCTCCGACTGACATTCTAGTCTGAGGTCCTTTACTAGTGGCTGTCTGATCCTCAAGAATGGCCCTTACTCTCTGATCCAAAACTCCTATGGCAGTTTGCATCTGCACGAGAACCTCCTTGAACTGTTCCCTTACATATTTGTAAGTTGGTTTGTTTCCGAGCAGAAGCTCTAATTCAAGGGCAAGAGAGCGACAATCTGCAGTAGACTGTCTTTGCAAATGTGGGTTGGTAACTCTCTCTTCAACAGTGATTATCCATTCAGGAGCCCTTTCGTGTAGCTGGACTATGCTTGGATGCGCAGGCAAACGGCAGGTTTCTTGATCATGAAAAGCCGCTGATTTCCAATGCTCCACCATTTCGCTGGCTCCAACATACAGCCTCTGAAACCGTTTCAGATCAGATAGGAGATCATCATCCTCCAGATATTGTCTGGTTATGGAAGCCTGCTGATGTCTCAATTGCCTGTTCAGGGTAATAAGCTGTAAAGAATGTTGATAATTAGCCAGCTAATCCCTCATCCTGCACTTTGGTTTTCCCTTTAGCCTCCCTATTGAGCTGGGACTGATCAACTGGTTGATTCCTAGTGTGACTGGGCTGCTGTTCTTCAGATTGCTGATTACCCGACTGGCGCCCTTCATTCTGGTCTTCCTGATGGCCCTCATTCTGGCCTGGCTATGACTGGCCTCCTTCAGTTGGCCCTATACCACCAGTACCAGATCCTGGAGGTGGAGATGGCGGTGGGGCATCATCATCATCATTTGTATGCCCTTCTTCTTGGTCATCCTCCTCCTTATAATCAGTTCCTTCGTCCTTATCTTCTTCTTCCTTATCTTCGTCTGCTTCATCCGTGCAATTTTGCTGCTCAATATAATCCAGTATTACTTGATTCATCAGAGCATTATTATACTTAGTCACTTTGTCCTGCAAATCACTCTGTATACTTTCCATCAAAGACTTCAAATTTTCTAAATCAAAGACAGCATTGCCTGCTGGATTTAAAAATTTAGCCAGGCTGTATAAATGTATCTGTGAGTGAGGGAAGCCTTCAGAGCTGTATTGCGAATAAACAAGGAGTTAAATTCAACTCGCTTCATTTTGAGCATTGTTTCAGCCCGTTTTGCAGCTCTCAGTGCTTCATTCCTTTGATTCTTGATTATCATTATCTCATATTCAGCCTAGCTTCTTGTTTAATAGCTAATAACCCTCTCTAAATGAGCTTCCAGTACCCTATGTTGTATATTCTGCTCATCTCGTGCTACCTTGAGCTTCTGAATCTGATCTTCAGCTTCCTTCAAGTGAGCTTTAGCCTTTTGCACTTCATCTTCTGACCCTGCAACATCCATCATTTGTCCCATACAGTTGTGTGCGCTCCTTGCCGCACTGTCGAAGCAAGGGACTTGCCGATACACCGTGTACGAGCCGCAGACGGCTCCAAGCACACAACTAGTTTAACTAGTAAGCTCAAAGAGGGCAATGGTGTGTCACTCACCGCCTTATGCTCCTGTCGTAGAGGATTCCTCGCCGCGAAGAAGAGGGAGACGCCGCTACGCCGCGCTCAACCGCCTCGCCGCCGTCGTGCCGCCCCAACGCTCGATCGCACACACACACTCTCACACACTCTCTCTCTCTCTCACGCACACACACAAGGAGATGGTGAAGGAGAAGGTGGAGATGGAGCAAGAGCAGCTTCTATTGCACAATGAGAGAATGACTCAATTTTAGGTTTAATTGGCTTTTATGTGAGCTCACCCCATTCACACTTGGGCGCCCATGCTTAGCCAACTAACCCTAGCATGTTCGTGTTAGAGTGCGCCTCTCGTCGGTGATCACTCTACCTTTCCCTATTGGACCGACAAGCCCGGTGCCTGACTCTACTTAAATAAATAATACGGTTACAATGTCCGTCGTAGGCGATAGGGTGTCCGTGAGCCATGAGGGTTAACATTGCCCCCCTTCTTGATGTAGATTCCGTCCTCGGAAGCTATTGAGTTGAAGCTGGGTATGTCCATGTTGTAGAGCATCTAGATTTGAATCTGCAAGGCAAAGTCACTGTTTTAGCAAGCGGAATTATATTGCCATAAATCATGAGGGGAATGTAAAGTACATGTGGAAATGAGTAAATGCAAGATTTATGAAATGTTAGACTGCCATTAAGGACAAAAAATTGCACTTTGAGTAAATTAATTAATCAAGAGTTTTGAGCTTATGGGTGAGTCTATCAATTAGTTAGCTATGACTAAGGTTAAAACAACTACTCTAGTACTAGCTAAGCTAAGAAGATTATCTAAATACAAGATTCCCTACTTATGGTTTTCAGCTTTGATTAGCCAACTTGCTCTCACAACTGCAAACAAAAGCTTGAAATGTTAACTGTAAGCTCAATGGAAGTCTTTTAATTTTTTAATTTTTTTAAATACTTTTTTACTTTGGGTCACAATCATGTGACGTGTGTGCTTATTTTGTATGTCCGGAGTTTTTTGCTTCCCCGGCAACGGCGCCAAAAATGTGCGCTCCTTGCCGCACTGTCGAAGCAAGGGACTTGCCGATACAGCGTGTACGAGCCGCAGACGGCTCCAAGCACACAACTAGTTTAACTAGTAAGCTCAAAGAGGGCAATGGTGTGTCACTCACCGCCTTATGCTCCTGTTGTAGAGGATTCTTCGCCGCGAAGAAGAGGGAGACGCCGCTACGCCGCGCTCAACCGCCTCGCCGCCGTCGTGCCGCCCCAACGCTCGATCGCACACACACTCTCACACTCTCTCTCTCTCTCTCTTTCTCACGCACACACACAAGGAGATGGTGAAGGAGAAGGTGGAGATGGAGCAAGAGCAACTTCTATTGCACAATGAGAGAATGACTCAATTTTAGGTTTAATTGGCTTTTATGTGAGCTCACCCCATTCACACTTGGGCGCCCATGCTTAGCCAACTAACCCTAGCATGTTCGTGTTAGAGTGCGCCTCTCATCGGCAATCACTCTACCTTTCCCTATTGGACCGACAAGCCCGGTGCCTGACTCTACTTAAATAAATAATACGGTTACAGTGTCCGTCGTAGGCGATAGGGTGTCCGTGAGCCACGAGGGTTAACATTGCCCCCCTTCCTGATGTAGATTCCGTCCTCGGAAGCTATTGAGTTGAAGCTTGGTATGTCCATGTTGTAGAGCATCTAGATTTGAATCTGCAAGGTAAAGTCACTGTTTTAGCAAGCGGAATTATATTGCCATAAATCATGAGGGGAATGTAAAGTACATGTGGAAATGAGTAAATGCAAGATTTATGAAATGTTAGACTGCCATTAAGGACAAATAAATTGCACTTTGAGTAAATTAATTAATCAAGAGTTTTGAGCTTATGGGTGAGTCTATCAATTAGTTAGCTATGACTAAGGTTAAAACAACTACTCTAGTACTAGCTAAGCTAAGAAGATTATCTAAATGCAAGATTCCCTAATTATGCTTTTCAGCTTTGATTAGCCAACTCGCTCTCACAACTGCAAACAAAAGCTTGAAATGTTAACTGTAAGCTCAATGGAAGTCTTTTAATTTCTTTTTTATTTTTATTTTTTTTAATACTTTTTTACTTTGGGTCACAATCATGTGACGTGTGTGCTTATTTTGTATGTCCGGGGTGTTTTGCTTCTCAAGGAAAAGCGCCCACACTGGGAACCTCTAGGGCTCTAGTACCATAGACAATACAGGTGAGTGAAGTACCAATTCAAGCCAGGATTTCTCTTCCAGCGTAAGATTTTTCATTTGTGGCACTCTTTTTTTTTTTTTTTTTGCTTCCATTTCCTTGGTATTCGCACTAGTGTTTTTTGTTTTTTGAGTGAGCAAGCCTTTCTCTGCCTAAAACATTCTTAAGGTCTCAAATACTCGGATAATTTTATTAGCTAGGCCTAGTGGTCAAGTAAATGAGTTAACCTAAAGTCACGGTCTCCTAATCTCCAGGCTCATCCATGGAGTTCAATCAACTTAAGCAAAGACAAATTTATACATCTATAATGGCAGATAACAATCATAACTATTGCACTCAAACAAAGAATGAAAAATCATTATTAGCAATTACACATATCCACCAACATGAATCATGGAAAGTAGTACACCTGGAGGTATGGAGTGGCTCATTTCGTTGAAGCAAATGTCTTCAGCCATGTGGATGGAGATCCATATAAGTCCTACCTAACACATCCAAAAACAGACACTATACCTCTAGGAGGCATGTCAGTGTGAAAAATTAAAACTCCTAAAAAACAAACTCAAAACACAATCTAGACCCCTAAGCTACCTATCTGTCACCCCTTTTGGAATCAAGGAAAGAGGATATTATATAAACCGGGTGGCCACCCTAAGGCTAGGCCTCTATCCTCATCATCTAGATAAATAAAATCGTTGTCCGTGAGGCCATAGTCTTCCTCGGTCTCTATTAGTTCCTCTTCATCATCCTCTTGTGCAAGCATGCTAATCAAGAACCTCGCGATGCGTGGATGTTCATCTTGTGCAAAAGAATAAGCATGTGCCATTGGAGACACATTCGCTACTGGGTAGGGATCACTAGTTAGCCATAGACGTATCAGCCATTCTAACTCCTCAAAATTTCTCTCACATGCAAGGCTCTCTATCAAATCCCATTCGCAAGAAAGTATAGGGTAGCATACGTAGAACACTTGAGGAAAAGACAAAGGGTACCTTTCATCAAAAATAGAAGTGCATGCCTCAGGTGAAGTAGCCATTTCTGAGAAGACAGATAGATTTGGTTAGGCCTTTAAAACATAAGAGTTGTTTTTGTGTGTTGCTTGAATTGACACGGTGAATTTGGACTTATATGTAAGATCTGATAGGGTCCTCTCTCGTTGCTAGTCTCTCTTGCTCTTTACTATTTTTGTTTTTTGTGAGTATAAGGCTATATATATACATTCCCTAAGATTGGAATTGAGAGGTCAGGGAGGAAGGTTGAGAGGGGAGCGAGTGAATGATTGAGGTTAGCAAACACTCCCCCCTTCCTTGGGTAGATCATACCTTTTGGAAGGAGGTCGTCACCTTTTGAAACCAATTGTTCCAAGTTGTTATGGGTGAAGGTTTTAACCAATAGTTTTCGACAGCCCTATGCGTTTCATCTAGTTGCAAGGGTGGTAAGGTACTCTCCCATGATTTTATTTGCAACGTTGTTGTAGGTGGTGGACTTACCCCGGGAGGTGCAAACTCTTTCGTGCTTGTATGGATATGTACAGTGGTAGGTGGAGGTTGTGTCGAAGCTTCTATTTGCGTATAGGAACTACATGAAGAGCAAGAAGCTTCATTTGATTTCCCTGTTCCTGAGCTAGGTGGAACAAATCGTTCTTTCTTTGGTACCCAAACTAGCTCTAGATCGGGTGTGTAACATTCCATGATTTTTTCCTTTCCGCGATTTTCAATTTGTTTTGGAGCCACATGATTGGGTTTACATGGGCCAGGTGACAGGTAAGAGTACACTTTACGTTTGGGCACCCAGATTTGATCATTTCCTTCATAGTATCCTTGGGCTTCCAATAGTCGTTTAGGAATCCAACGCAACGTTTCTTTACATTTCTTGGAGTGAGTGGGACGGTTCTTACTAGGTTTCCGTTTTTTTGCATCAACCATGCTCACTACAGAGGCTTTAGGGACCCACTTGTATGTTTTCTGTGTTATATTAGGATGGTTCTTGTGTGTCTCAAGCTTTCTTTCAACTACATCAGTTGAAGCTCTAGAGAGTTGGGCTATGGGGACGTATGGTTCAACCTCCTGGACATGCAATGTCTTGGGTTTTATTTCCTTAGGCAATATCTCAGGGACTATGGCTTGAGTGGTAGGGCTAAGAGTTGGTTTTTGCGTTGTAACGCCCCCAGTCCCCCAATCAATAGTGCATTTGGTGGCTATCATCCACGTGCGGCCTAGGTTTATATTACCCTCCATAGTTCCAATAGGCATGACCAAAAAGTCTTCAGCTACAATTCCATTGTTATAACTGACAGAAGTGTGCCAGATTCCAAAAACCGTAGTTTTTTTCTTGTTGACACCCTTGACTTGGAAAATACTCTCAGATAGAGGTGGCTTCCCTAACTGACACCACACCCCATAGGATAGCAGATTATATTTAGCACCCGTGTCCAATAAGGCGTTATATATAGACTTTTCCATAGGCACTATTTAACTCAATAGGGTATCGTAGAGGTGTGTCACAGTCCAACCCATCCTCTTCGATTTCCACGTGGAATGCATTTGTGACTCCAAGGTTAGCCTCTCGTTTTTGTCTTATACGTTGTTGTCGCTCCTTAGCCTCAGCTTGAGCTTGTATCTTGTTTAACTCGGTTTGTGCTTTGGCGGCCTTCTTTTGATGAATGGCCCGTAGTTCTTCTTGGCTTAAAGGATCATAATATCTTTTGAATTTACTCCCATTGAGGAATCCAATGGTTTCAACTCCATCAAGAGTTTCCACACGAAGGGTACCTTGTGGGGTAATTTCACATACTCTATATGGTCCTTTACCAGCATATTTCAACTTTTTCTTCTCTTTACGTACTCCATACATAAGGACTTTATCACCAACTTTGATGTCCTTGTCCTTCACATGGCGATCAAACCACTTATTTCTCCTATCCTTTTCCACAAGAGCATTTTGCACACCCAACTGTCTCTCTTCGTCTAGTTTTTCTAAGATATACAAACGCTCGGTTAAGGGGTTACCATTCCATCCTTCTTGCGAAGCCACCCTAAGACTAGGAATGACAAACTCCCAAGGCATAACCGCTTCTTGGCCGTATACCATTTTGAATGGCGTACAATTAATAGCCACTTTATAAGTAGTACAATAAGCCCATAGAGCAGATGTCAACTTCAAATCCCAATCAGTGCGATTAGCTTCTACCGTCTTGGTTAAAATAGAGATTAGAGTCTTGTTGGTGCTCTCGGCTTGTCCATTAGCTTGCGGGTAATAAGGTGTAGACTTATGGTGGGATATCATAAAGGTCGTGGTAAGCTCTCTTATTACCTCATTTATAAAATGGGTACCATTATCACTAACAATTTCAAAAGGGCAACCAAATCTTGTGATAATGTTCTCAAATAGAAACTTAGCTGTTGTCCTCGCGTCAGCTTTTTGTGAAGCCTTAGCTTCAGCCCACTTTGTTACATAGTCCGTAGCAACTAGAATATATCGAGATTGAGTGTTGCGAGCTGCGGGACTAATTGGACCTACAAAGTCTAAGCCCCATTTTTAAAATGGTTGGGTTACTTTAATAGGATGTAAGGGCATTCTGTCTTTGCGCTGTGTGGTCTTGTAACATTGGCACTCATCACACCCTTTTGCAAAAAGTGATGCATCCTTAAATAAAGTTGGCCACCAATAACCTGATTGCAGCACCTTTCTAGCAGTTAGGTCTCCTGAAAAATGACCTCCTGCTATGCCCATATGTGCTTCTTGCAAGATACACAAATATTCATCCTCGCGGGCACAACGCCTAAGAATATCATCCTTGCCTAATCTATACAGAGTTCCGGCAATCAGACAATAGGGTTCACATTCTTTTACTAGCCTTCGAGCGATATCCTTACGAAGTTCCTTGGGTAAAAAACCATTAACTAAAAAGTTAACAATGTTCTCACTCCATTCAGGCATATTCTCAACTATGAATAGGGAAGTATCGGGTAATTCATCATCAACTCCTGTAGGGGCTTCACCATTGGGTATGCGAGACAAATGATCAGCCATGACGTGCCTTTTACCAGGTCTCACTACAATCGTGAAATCAAACTCCAGAAGAATTAACAACCATCGTGTGATTCTTCCTGTGGAGCATGGCTTGTTTACCAGATACATCAACGCTTGATGGTCCACATAAAATACAAACTTGTTTGCCAGAAGGTAGTAGCGAAATTTCTTTACTGCATAAACCATTGCCAAACCTTCTCGCTCTGTAGTGGTGTAGTTCCTTTCAGCATCGTTCAATTGATGGCTTGCAAAGCTAATGGGGTAGTCCAATTTATGTTCTCCTGATTGAGTGAGAACACACCCAATAGCAAAGTTTGATGCATCAATATGCACATGGAAAATGACATCCCAGTTAGGTGTCCTTAAAATCGGAGCACTTGCTAGTGTTTTCTTCAATTGTTCATAGGCCTGGTCACACTCTTCATTCCATTTAAATTCAATGAGAAGCTTGTACAAAGGACGTGCTATCTCAGCGAAAAATAAAATAAACCGTCGATAATAACCCACGTGTCCCATGAACCTTTGAACTCCCTTGTAATTGGTTGGTGGTGGTAACTCTAGAATCACTTTAATTTTGCTCTCGTCGGTTGAGATACCATTCTTGGATACTATATGCCCTAAAATAACTCCATGCTTGACCCAAAATTGGCATTTGAACGGGTTCAATGAGATACGATATAACCTACACTTTTCAAACACCTTCCGCAAACATGATAGATGTTCCTTCGAAGAAGAGTAAACACAAAGGTCTTCTAAGAAAGCTTCACAAAACTCTCTCAAATATTCTTTAAAAGCAGTGTTTATTAATCGTTGGAATGTAGCAGGGGCATTTGTTAAGCCAAAAGCCATCACACGAAATGCAAACACGCCAAATTCTGTGATGAAGGCAGTTTTAGCTTGGTCCTCTAGTGCTATCGTGATTTGGTTGTAGCCTGAGTACCCATCTAGAAAGCTATAAGCTTCCTTGCCTGCAACTCTTTCGAGTACATGTTCGGAATATGGTAGGGGGTAATGGTCTCTTCTAGTAGCTGCATTAACTTTTTTGAGGTCCACGCACACCCTGAGTTTCCCATTCTTTTTTGGCACGATAACTATCGGAGACACCCATTCAGAGTGTTCAATAGGATATATGAACCCACATTTGATAAGATTTTCTAGTTCTTCTTGAATGATCTTTGCGTACTTAGGATTCATCGGGTAGGGTCTTTGTTGTACGGGCTTCGCAGTGCTAATCATAGGGATTGTATGTTGGACCACGGAAGGTGGAACACCTTTCATATCATGGTATGTTCAAGCGAATACGTCCTTGAATTCCTTGAGAAGCTCTTTGAGGACCGCCTCTTCAACTTCTGTGAGGTCTTGGGCAATAAAAACAGGTTTTGATTCTTCACCGGGGTCAGCTAATTCTATTTCTTTAACTATTGTCGGACCATCATAGATTCCATTATTCCCATCGATAGGTATTCTTTGGGCTTTTGTGTACACAACCTTTGCTTCCCCTGTGGTGTAAGATTTGAAATGTTCTGGTGCAGGATGCAAGTCTGTGGATTCTGGTTGTGCTTTGGTTTGTGCTTCCATTTCTGCTTTCTTGTGTTGTCGAGCTAACTCTTGGTTTTGACGCCTCCTTGTAGTGCGGCTCAACCTTGGCTTGTCTATGATCTCTAATTGGGCTATGTCATGGGGTCGTGGTCTACACCACATAACATTTTGGAGATATTCACCCCAATTGTCTACCAATTTTCGATGAGCATCACATGCCCCTATATAACTGAGCCATTCTGCTGAGGATCTCTTCTTTTTTATCCTAGCACGTACATTGGCTTGATATCGACGCCTCTTAAGGTTTTTCTTTTTCTTATTTGAGACCTGCTTTTGATTTGCATTTAGATCTGGCTCACTAAAGGAGTCCTCGTTGGTGTCCTCTTCACTCTCGGGGGAGCTATCATCGGTTGATGTGCTTGGTCCTTCCGAATGTTTTGACTCTGAACTTGCTCCACTCTCTAATTCATGAGATTCAGAATCCGTTTCCCTCTGGGAGTCAGTGTCCAAGTCGTGTTGGTCAAAGTCTTCTATTGAGCTATCGGTGTCACTGTCAGATTGGTCCACAATTGCCTTGCCCTTAGAAGATGCATGTATGGCACTTATCATGTTCAGAGGTGCAATTTGTGGTACCTCTTCCCCCTCTGGTGTGACCCAAGTGGTCCCTCTATTTCCCCAGGTATCTATGGTTGCAGCTAGGTGTACCCAGTCTACGTTGTCTGATTCCGTCATACCCGGTAACACATCCATGTAAGGAGAATCTTGGCCAATGTCTGTATCCTTCTTACAAGTGTAACAATATTGTAGTGGGGCCGAGTGAACTGTGGTGTCAGAGCGATGATCAATAATGGTTTTACTCCCTAAGGGGTGTACCTTACCAGTCACCAAATCCACTCTAAGGACAGAGTCTTGGAATTGCAAATAGACATGATTTTTAGACCAATCATGAACCATTTGTGCTTCCCTCATGAATGGTCGTCCTAAAATCATTTCATATGACATAAGGTGTTTAAAGAAATCCATTACAATGAACGTATGTCGTACCTTGTGTCCTAGAACTTTGATCTTAAGATCCTTGAGCATCCCCATAGGTTTGGCTATGGTACCATTTGCCATCTTTACCACAATGTTAGTAACACTGAGGCGGGGTTTTCCCATGGATTCCCAACAATCTTTTGTAACGATGCTAACTCCCGCACCACCATCAAGAATTCCCTTTATAGTTAATCCCTTGGTAGTGATGGGTAGGGTCGCATTAGACTCGTCGCCTTCAAAATACTGCCCTAATTCGTTAATGGGTACCTCGATCACAGACTCGTGTCCATCTAAGTCAAGTGATTGCACATGATTTTCCTCATCAATCATAATCGAGTCAGGCCTATTTGGTTGCGCAAACTGCGGTAATCCCGTTCGTAGCTCTCCGTTAAGGAATGCTCGAAGTGCAAGGAATAACTCAGGATCTCCATACAACTTTGCTATGATCGTGGTTCGGACCTCAGAAGACATGAAGTCCACTAGTTTGGCAACATTCATTGGCATTTTGCAGGGTGTAGGTCCTTGACTAGGAACTGGTGAGGATGGAATCTCATATTCCTCAATGGGATCAAGTATTCCTTCGTTAAACATCCTTTTCAACAAGAAAGGTGTATGCTCACTTTCTGATGTCCCGTCCTCACTCCCTTCTTGGATGATACTAGATATGGCTAACGGTCTATGGTTCATGTGGGGTGGATGAACTTGCGTGGGAAACACTGTGTCATGAATTTTGACATGCGTGGGTTCTGGTTCTAGTTTCCTTTGAGTCTCCTCCACTAAACCTCTTAGATGTTTCACCTGCTCAATCTCGTCTACTGGGTTTGGGTACGTCCCAATCTTCTTTTTACGATTCTTCCCTTTTTGCCCCTGCGGTTTATCTTGGGGGTCTTGGATTGGATTTGGAAACACTTGTGGTGTTTTCAGAGGCTCTTTATGGTTTTCTCTTATTCGGTTTTCATTTGGTTCCATGTTACGGTTTTCTTTGTCGGTCTTTCCCTTTGTGGTATTGGTTCTAGTCTCCATTGTCTCGACTGAATCTGAATCATCCTCGAGGTCATTCATATACACGGGGTCATCTCCTGTTCCTATGTTTGTTTTGGAACTTGGCTTTGAATTTCCCATATTCTGTGACCTCTTCCTTCGTGTCTTCTTTTTCTTTGCTTGGATAACTGACGCGGTATCTCTCTTTTCGAGGATATGGCCTGGCCCTTGAAGCATGGACCGTGTAATCGCATAAGCGGGTGCGACGGGTGGTATTGGCGATGTCACACTAGCAATTTCGACCAAATTTAGGGGTGTGATTTTAGGCGCATTTGGGTTATAGGGGCATTGGGAAATCAAGTGATCTATGCCACAACGATTACATGTGAGTATTGGCATTGCAGACGTGCTCCCTTGATTCATTTGCATCTGTGCAGCATTCTTTTGCAGCCTAATAGGGCACTCCGCTGCCCGATGTGGTCCACCACACTCGTAGCATTGAAGAGGTGGCCTCCTAGCCTGGGTGTTGATATTTTGACCTCTGGATGCGAGAGCAGCAGCTTGATAAACCGGCTTGACTTGCCCCCAACAATCTTCCATGTAGTATATAGGACACTCTTCCAATGTATCAAGTCCGTAGGCAATACTAGTGTCTATTTCCTCCTCACAACCATCTGCATAAGCATTAGATGGCTCGCAACCCACTTGGTTCATAGGGGCGACCCTTGGATGCGGGGGCTGCGGTCCTAGTACAAGAGGTGGTAACGGTGTAGCTTGTACAACATTTTGAGATCTAGGGACCATGTGTTGCGGTAGTTGCTCAACAAGTGGAGCAGGCATCAATACAGGAGCTCGAGGTGCATCTCTCCAGGCTACAGGTGGTCTATTTGCCATCATACGTTTGATCATTAAACAATCCTTAGCTTGGTGACCATACCTACCACATGCGTTGCAAGTTACATTAAATTTTACTCTAAACGTAGGGCACTCACTAGTGCTATGTGGACCTAAGCAAATGGAACACCATTGTTGCTCCCTTCTTGGATACATGTGACTATTTTGAGGGGGTCGATTATCCTTAAGAGACTCTTGGATTGCCTTGGTGAGGTCTGTCAAGAATGTCTCAAATACCTTTGGCTCATTGGCAATGGGCTTTGCAGTCATGGGTTCATACTCAATGGCTTGTGAGCTAGTGGATCTCGTTTCAGTAGACACCCTCATGCCTGCTATCATCAAGTTGTCCTCTAGTTGGATTGCATTGGCAGTGACATCTTCCCAGGTTGTGATACCTCTAATCACTAGTCCATTATAGATTCCTTCATTCCTCAACCCTCGAATGAATCGATCAAGCAGTTGGTTATTGTTGAAGCGCTCATTTACAGGGCAGCGAGAGTTTAAGTGCTTTAGACGACTAATGAAGTCCCTTACTGACTCTCCTTCCTTACGTTCGGTCTTCTGTAGCTGAGATGCTACACCCCAAAGCACACCTTCTCGTATGTACTCCTTTAGGAACAACCTTCGAAGGGTAGGGTAGATTGTTTTCTCATCCACCCTTAGGGTCCTATACCAATCTCCAGCCTTCCTACTTAATGTCAAGCTTAAGGCACTAGGGTCATAGAGTGCTCTCTATGATAGTAAGAGACCCTATATGATCTTTGCTGGCACTCTTGGGGCCATAGGGTATGTTTCATGTTAGCAAGAAATTATACATGCTTTATGTTAGCATCCTATGGCCCTAGGGCCACAAGGTGCCCTCTATGCTTCTATGCTAAAAGGAAATCCTCCATGCTCTAAGTTGGCGTATGACCCAAGGGCCAAAGGGTGTCTTCAATTCTAGTAAGAAACACTATATGCTCTAAGTTCGTATCCTATGGCCCAAGGGACCTAGGGTGGCCAAGGCATCCAAGGTACATTCACAAACGGATCTTGATTACGATGTCATTAGAGCACATAGAGTTCTTTCTAATATTAGTAATTTCAATAAAAAAAGTCAAGTTGTTTTAGTGATCTTAAATACCATTTATATAGGTGATATACTTTTTGACATAATTTTCAAGGATGAATACACATTAAAAGTTTTCATAATAAAATAGTCATGAAAAAATCCAAGTGTATATACACATTAAAATAATTATAGGTGGTATATATTAACTAATTAGACAATGATAGTCATGAAAAAATCAAAGTGTTAACTTTTTTATAAAATGTCAATGTATTTATGATTTTATTAAAATGTGTAAGTTAATACTGCGGTAAATATGCAATCCAAATTATCATACATCATACATCTGTTGCTTTGCCACACAGTTGAAGGGGTCTTTGCCTTCAAATATCATCATAACATTCAAACATTTAAATCAAATTTGCGAGTACTTTAATTCACAAATGCATTGATCTTTTGGTGGATGGAAGGCCCGGCTCACCATGCACTTTGATTTTCAAATCCTGGGGGGCAAAAATATTTGTGTTGGATTCTCCTTATGGCATTGCACATGTTCTGGAACTTGCATTGCCTTCTACTTCCAATTTACAAACTTAAACAATGGTTATACATTATACAATCATTTCTTTGCAATAAACCTTGATACAATGTTCTGATTGCTACATGACAAGCTCAAAAATTGTACTAGTCCTAGCTTCCCTCTATTGAAAAAAATTCAAGATATAAATTCCAATTCTTTGCATCATCTAGAAGAGAAAAATCATAGTTTGGAACAAAATACTCACACTTTATATCTTTGAATAAAATCTTGTTACAATTAAAGAACTATATCTTCACATAATCCAAAGGACAAATGCTTCAATAACCATTTGCACTTTGATACTCGATGTTAACTATCTAAGCAAATAATTGGCATTTACAACAAATGTTGAATATATGTTTAATCTAGTTAGTTTTTGCAATACAAAGATAATTATTTCAAAGGCTTATACCATCAATTCACAACAGAAGAACTTACACCCAACAAAAAATGATCATACATTAAATGTTCAACTCTTATTTTGGAATTTTGAGGACTAAATACTTTTTAGTTTTTTCTAGCTTATTTCATTCTCAATAGAATATTAAATCTTAATCACAAGATAAGAAATATATGTCCCTAATGTATATGGACACAAGATATAAGGCCAAAGAAAATTGTTTTTGAAACACTTAAAGAGTCTTTAGGTGACCTAGAATAACCAACATATGGTCTAAAGCCCATAGGGTGTCATCTGATATTTTATAAGATGTGTCCATAGAGAGCTAAGTGATTTGCATCCATGGGGTGGTTTAAGTGCCCCTGTGGAGATTCTATTGCACCACCCTATGGGCCATAGGGTATCCCAAATGCTCTTGGATAACTTATGTTTCCTTCTAAAATAGCCCAAATACTTATGTGCCCTTTTAGAGACTTTATGTAATCACCCTATATCCATAAGATTGTAGGGTAGCCGAAATGCTTTTGGGGGATTCTATGTTGACACCCTATGGCCTCAAGGCTGTAGACTAGCCCAAATGCTTATGTGCCCTGTTAAAGACTCTATGTAATCACCCTATATCTGTAAGATTGTAGGGTAGGCCAAATGCTTTTGGGGGATTCTATGTTGACACCCTATGGACCTAAGGCTATAGAGTAACCCAGATGCTTATGTGCCCTTTTAGAGACTCGGTGTAATCACCCTACATCCGTAAGGCTGTAGGGTATCCCATTTTCTTTTGGGGGATTCTATGGCCCTAGGGCCATAGGGTGTCATGTCTACAAAGAACTCTATGATCCTCAAGTCATAGGGTGTTCTTCCCAAACCTCATATGATCACTTAAGTTTAAAGTGTTACATAATATATCTTATGACCATATATAAATGTAGAATTCTATTTACCACAACATGTCCATATAATATCATACACTTAAGTTTAATTCATTTATTGTGAAAAATCTCAAACTCACAAGTTCACATTTTTTCAAAGAAAATAAACTGAGAAAAATAACGAACCAAACATCAATGTTTTTAAAATCATGGGCAGATTTGCGATGGGACAAATAAAATAAAATGACAATAGTAATAATCTAAATATCAGTAATGTAATATCATGGGTGGCTAGCTTTACCTGTTTCCTGTAAAATTTCTAGAATGGCCTCATCACTTGCATCCAATGGTTCTTCAATTTATTCTTCCTCTGAATCCTTGGCATTGACTTTCTCTGTGTTATCCACACCTGCCCACCTTCTAAGATCAACGTCTTCTTCCACTATGGAATGGCAAAGAGATTCCAATTGTGTCATTTGATCACTACTACATGCAACTGATATCACCTTTCTCTGTTGTTGTAGTGCCTCTTTAGTCCCATAGCCTAATGAGAAGATGTCTATTACTTGATCATATTCTTTGAGATAGATGCATTTGATTGCACGATGCACAAAAAAGGCTTTGGCCGTGGTCACAGTATCATACTCGTCGTCGTTGATGCAAAGAGTATGCATTGGCTCCAACAGTGACTCTTTAACACTAGAGTAGTTGGTGTACTGCTCTCCTTGGCTGAAAAATGCTCAAACCCCAAAAATTACTTCACAAAGAGCACATGTTTGGATGGTCTCTGATCCCATTAAGGAGCTCAAAGGTAGAACGTGCATTTCATACCATTTAGCTTTTTCAGAAATTGCCTTCTCTAGGGAAGCAGCATGTTGATACTTGACTAAGCCGGCAATTAAAAACTTTGATGGTTGATTTGCTACCCCACATACTCCATCAATTGCTTTACCAAATTGGGTATCACTCCAACCACTAGATGTAAGAATTTTTTGTGTTGTATCTATGATGCAAACACCAACACGAATTGTAGTAGAGCTATGTTCACTGTAGAGAAACATGCTCAAGAAAATTTGCAGGACTCTCTTAGCTTGCATTGAAGTGTTCGCGCCAGATTAAAGCCACGACCTCAAGTCTACTATCGACGTCCCACACAGTGACTGATATGATGTATGACCTTTCATTGCAGCCTTCTCCAAAAGTGTTGCACCTCCTATACCAGAGGATTATGTTTTTGCCTAGCTTCCACATGCAAACATTCGAAGAAGCTTTCTACACCGGCTTTTTCACCCACGAAAGCAAAATATTCGGCCCAACCTTGACCATCGGCAACCTGCGATACGAATCACATTTGCAGATGCTCAAGACGACAGGGACTTTTTGACCAAGCATAAAGGTCATGTCAGGGACGACATGAACGCGGAGGGGGTGAGTGTTGAGCGAGCCAGCAGAGGATCACACCCACGTTTTTGCTCACACTCATCATTTTTGTAACCATTGATTGTAATAAATGTCTTTCCGACATTGATTTTGAATTGAGCCATTCATTAAGTAACGGGACTCAATTGAGTTTCCAGCTTGTAATCCCGAAGTAATTTCACTTGCTGATGTAATTAGTTAGAGATGTTCTCACCTCCAAGGCTGAGGTATATAAGCCAAAGTTTTTGTAACCTAAGGGGATTCAGTTTTTAATCAAAGTGAGTTTTTGAGCGCCGTGACTGTGTCTGAGAGAGAGAGAGAGAGAGAGCGAGAGTTATCTATTGCTACGCGAGCTACGGAGCCGCCATTGGAGAAGCGACACCGCCATTGTGTTAGCAACGGCAAGAGCTACGCACTGATACCAAGAGTGCGCGCTATCGGCTTCTATGTGTGGTAAGTTCCTACGAGCTTCGGTGTGAGTTTTCTTCCAACTCGTGTGTCGGAATAGAGCGTGCAGCATATCTATAGAACCACAACGAGTAGAGCTACGCATTAGTACCATCGGGGTCAAGTTTTCGGTCACCTGTATTTTTCGGCCTGTCTTTCATACGCGTTTACCGCACGGAGTGATTATAGGTTGATTTTGCAGTTCAAGTCTTTAGGGTGTTGTTCTTACCTAGTGTATAGACTTCCCCTTGAGTTTGAGATCGATTCAATGATTCTAGATCCTGTTTTGTATAGCATTCGTTCGTAGTACGGATTTTCAGTCACTTGCGTATTTTAGAACTTAGATTTGATTTCCTTAGTAGTGATTGTCATTAGAAGGTCGAGTAGGTGATTTGACACCCACCTAGTTGTTTCCATGCGCCTGCGGGTCAAGCTCCGTCCTCGTCTGACAAAATTCTGTTGTTGGTTGATTTCTCGCTATTTAGCTTCCGCTAGCGGCGTAACCGCCTTAACACTCAGAATGAAGGAAGATCTAGTTCAAAAGTATTCCCTTGAGTCTAGCAACACCTTGGTATGCTCAAAATTTCATTTGAATGTCAAAATCACTACAAACAAGAAATTTATGAATTTTTTCGCTTTTCTGATTTCGCCTTTTGACTTTTGGGACATCAAAACATGGGAAAACACTCAACTCAACACACTACTTGGGGGGTAAAACCTACCCTCTTAACACACTGGTGGTCTCAAATTCCCAAATTCTGCCCAAAAACCCCCTGGAGACATACTCGCCCTAATTTTTTTCTGCTCAGAATGAAGCAAGATCTAGTCCAGAGATTCTCCTCAAGTCTAGCAACACAATGGTATGCTCAGAAATTCAATTGGATGTCAAAATCATCCAAAACGACTCTTCCGGACACAATCTTTCCAAAAACGCTTAAGTCCACTTCACCCCAGTTTAAGTGTCCAAATGAGATGAAACTTGGTAGACACCCTATAGAAACACTTTTAGAACATGTGTATGAAGTTAGCTTATTGTTTAGGTCTCTCAATCACTCCCCAGCATCAAATGGTAGGATGTCTGGTATTCACCATCTTTTGCTTTTTTGAAGCCGAAATAAGGTCCAAACTCCTCGTTTCAAGGTGAACATAGGGTAAAACCCACCCAATGAACACTCTGGTAGCCTCAAAATTTCCAAATTCCTGCCCCAAATGGGCCTAAAGACATCCTACGCGTAGGATGTCTCTTGCAGAATTTTCCTTAGTGGAGTATTTCTGATGCTTCTTTATGGTCTCTCCACTTGATATCATTCACCAACGACACTCAAAAGCACAACAATCACTCAAAAAAAAGCATTTTATGAATTTTTCTCGCTTTCTAGCTTGCCTTTTGACTTTTGGACACCAAAAACATGTAAAAACACTCAACTCAACATGTTCCTAGAGTAAAACACCTCCACTAAACACATTGTGTGATATCATAATTTTCAAAATCTTCACAGTTTTACCTCTAGAGACATCCTACGCGTAGGATCATGTCCCCAATGACAAAATTGTGATTTTTTTTCAGTTCTAACTTTCTCTTAAGCTCTGCCACCCCTTTGGGACTACTCATAGCAATTATCAATCATCAAGCAAGCATCCAAATGCAATTTTACTTTTCCTTGATTTTATGTTTTCACAACTTTGATGAGCCTAGTAGCAAATATGACATGCATGATATGCTCAAGATCAAAATCGGTACGTCCTACTTACTCTACTTTTACACATCACATGGGATGTGAAATTTTTGATGCTCAAGTCACTTCTAGCCCTCACACGGACTCTCTAGCTGACTTTTCACCTCTTCTACCTCACCAACTCCCCATCAAACCACACTATTCCTACCTAATACTACCTAAGTCGAAGGATCTAGGCCAAACACAGGCTCCATAGACTTCTAAGACCAAAAAGAGTCCACCACTCTCCGATCCTATCTAAAAGAATGAATATACTCTGGCAAGCCAGAGGGACCTCTATCCTCAAGGATACTCTCGGTCACCTACTTAGGGCCCTCATCCCCGGCAGCGGCACCTATGTGGCGGATACGCCGCGACGGATGTTAGCATAGCGAGAACTCACCTAACATATAATGTCAACTGAGGACGGAGCTTGTGACCCCGCAGGCGTGTGGAAGCAAGCAAAGGGTGTCAACCTCTACTCGACCAACTAATGACTACTTCCTACAGAGATATCAAATCTACATGCCATCGGTTCTGTGATGTGAGAGTCTCCTATGATGCTACTGCAAGCCAAAATCCCATTAGACGTTCTCAAAACATTACAAACTTGAGCGATATCCTATCAACACCAATAGGCCACTCTCCCTAAGGTCCGTGACCCAAAACCCTACCCAAAACACCCGGTGCAGAATCACGTAGGATGTCTGACAGGTTTTTGCAGGTCGACGTTTCCAAAAACTAAGATTCCTAATGCGTAGCTCTACTCGCTCTGATCGCATGGGGATATGCTAAAATGCAAAAACGGACACGTTTACTCAGACAAAACTCCAAAGTAGCTCGTGGGTGAATCTTCCAAAACACAGACGAACGCTGTGATGTAAGCATCAACGCGTAGCTCTCCTCATGGGCAACACCTTGTTGCTCTCTGTTTGCGATTCCAACCACCGTAGCTCTTGTACCACACACACACTCACTCTCTCACTCTCTCGTAGTCTCCCAGTGGACACAGAAGATAAGATTATTAGAAGTCCCTTTACAACGCTTTAGGTTTTGGTTTTGGTTTATATACTAAGCCTTAGAAAACCTAATGTCCGGCCAAAATGACCCTGATTTGTCCCTAGGCTTCTATAGAGCTTAATTACAACACCATGAGCTGGCTTGCTCATCCAACAAGCATCTGCAGCCAAAATACAATTGCCGACTTAAAATATGAAGTCTTGTAAACATTACAAGTGGCTGTAATGGCTCAAAATGATAATAACGGGATATTCGATGATGTCCATAAGCTTGTATCTTCACATTACAGCATCCATTTCATCTTCATCACTTCATCAGCATCTTCATATGGAATCTTTACAGAATATTTGAGGAATCTTTGTGGAAACGTTGTTGAAAGGTTGGCCTGTCAACAACATACTACTCACAACACATATACACCATACATACACACACGCATATACGCACTCACAACAAAAAAAAGGAAACTTCGACATAAACATCAAAGGAGAAAAGGAGGCCAAGTCACGCTTCGCCAACACCAAAACAAGAAGTGGCGCGAAGGCACGCCCCAGCCAGCACCGAAAGGAAGTAACACATAACATTTCGGCTTCTCACCACAAAAACCGATTCTAGCAGCACTAAAACCTCACACCGACAACCCGAACCATCGACAAAACCTTTGTAAATGCCCTAAACCCCCACTCTCCCCTAAATACCTAGCCATTGTGGAGTAGGTATTGGCATTGAGCTTGGTGCATAGGAAGCCCTTCGGAACCACGTTTGGTACGGTGTTGTGCCATGTGGTGGCCCAAAGTTCATATGTATGGCCCTAGGCATAGCAGATGTTGGATGTGACATGCTAATGCTAGCCGGTATTGTACCATGTAAATAAAAGATTGGGTGTTGTGGTTGTGGAGCATAGGTTTTTGAAACAATGGGAGGGGTAGGGGCTACAAGAGTACAAGGACCCATAGGTGTATACGATTGGTACACACTTGTAGGTACTGCGGCAAGCATTGGGCTACCATGTAGTGGTGCTTTACTAACAAATGAGGTCCATGGCATGTTTCTTGGCATGCCCATCATTGGGGTAGGCATGGTAGCCGTGGTGTCATCAAGGAAAAGATGAGCTAGATCTGGAAAGGTAAAGCTATCACTTGCAGGCTCAGATTGCACTGAGACCCCCTAGCAAAACAACATATGGAGGATCCATCAGACTTACCGAGGGAGTCTCCATTTGCGATAAGGTTGGTTGTTTAGCCTTCCAAGTATCCAAGAATCTCATGAGACCCGTTGAAGGCATGTGGGTCCCCTTGTTCTGTCTCTCTAGATCAATAACCCTATGGATGACCTCACAAACTCTTTGTTGTTCATCCTCCAAGCTAGTAGAACATCTAACCAACCCACGTGATAGGTGTGACCTGTGTATAGGTCGGTTAGAGTCTCCGTTTGTAGTTTGTACTCCCAGTTCTCATTTAAGAATGCTCCATCTATGATTGAGGTGCTAGGGGTGTCTTTTGAACTACATGCAATGTGGCTCTCTATAGGTTGACCCTTAGTGGTCCCTTCTTTAGGAGCACTTGATTGATTTCCTGGCAAGGATATTGACATAGGAGCTTTCAATTTAACTCTCTTCATTGCTCCACCTTGCGTAAGCTCTCAATTTTCTTTTCCCTAGCTGCGATGATATACCGCTCAACTTCTTCAAGGCTTCTACCAATCAAGTAATATAATGTCGAAGGGGAATAGCTCTGAAGAGTCAGGGGGTGCAGTGGAGTATTCACGTGTACACTCTCTAAGAGCATGGGGTGGGGTCTATGTTGGTCATGAATGGACCGTGGGCCCATGGCATGCATGTCTTGGATTGAACTATCAGGATTAGGCATTGGGTAACCCTCCATGATGTCGTAGACAGAGGAAGAGTCACTAGACGCTATATGCGAGTCCTGAGTGGTACTACCTTGGGTTCCCGCCGAGGGCCCGAAACCTAAAGTAGGTGGATATTGAGAACTCGCGTAAGTCAAAATGCTCGCTAGTTGCTCGGCCTCTAGCACACAACCAGAGCGCAGATGCATGTGCCTTTGGCACCCTACAAGCGTCGGCGAATACCCTCCAAGGTTACCCGCCTGATTTTTTGGACGTTTTGCACCCTGTTTTCACTCATTTTTTATGTTTTTTAATATTTTTTAACGATTGGTTTTTGGATTAAAGCATGTGATAGCTCAAAACAAGCGTATTGATTTGGGGGTCATGGTGTGCTTTATAGCACAACCTTCGGTTACGTGACGTTCCGTTGGTCCTCAAAAGCGTCGATTTTTACTTAGGCGTGAAGCTAAAATAAGTAATTCTAAAGGGTGACTGATGCCTGAGCTTGAGCCTGGGCTTGGGCTTGGGTTTGGGCTTGGGATTGGGATTGGGCCTGGGGAATATTCTCGATCCCGGTCCTACCTTTAAATTTTTTATTTTTTTGGGATAAGGTCGTCACGGCCGTGCTCGTGCGAGCACACACACACCTAACCTACCTATTTACAACTAACACAGCTATTGTTACACACTAACACAGTACTACAACAACTCATTAGCTAACAGATCTACTTACTGTACTTTACACATAACTAACATTATAGATCTACTACCTTAGTTCTCACACCTTATCAATAGACAAAACATAGTACCTTTCAACACCTTATTAACAAAAACAATACACTGCAGCAAAACAAACTCCTTCTCAACACACACACCTTCATTCTCTACCTTTTCTACATTTTATAATGCACCACAAAGCAGCATTGTGTGCTATTCGAGCTTAATGCGGGGCTTTTCCCCGGCTATGCTGCCAAAAATGTGCTCGTCTATTCTATGTGTCAATGCAAGGAACTTGCCGTACACTATGTGCGAGCCACAAAGGGATGCAAGCACACAACCACACTAATCTAGCAAGCTCAAGAGAGCAAGGGTGTGTCACTCACTGCCCTACACTAGCCTTCATGGAGGATTCCTCGCCGCGAAGAAGAAGGAGCTACAACCATGCCGCGCTAAACCGCTTCGCCACCGCCGTGCCGTCGTCGCAATGCTTGATGTCTCTCTCTCTCTCTCTCTCTCTCTCTCTCTCTCTCTCTCTCTCTCTCTCTCTCTCTCTCTCTCTCTCTTCTCTCTCTCTCACACACACACACACACAAGGATATGAAGAAGAAGAAGACGGAGATGGAGCAAGAGCACTCTTCAATTGCACAAATGAAAAAATGAGCGATTTTCAGGTTTATATGACTTTTATATGAGCTCGCCCATTCATACTTGGGCGCCCATGCTTAGCCAACTAACCCTTGAATGTTCCAGTTAGAGTGCACCTCTCATTGGTGATCACTCTTACCCTTTTCCTATTGGATCGACAAGCCCGACCCATGACTACTAGAAGTGGACGCCAGTGGGTAACAATGATAAGAAGAACATAACCAAAAGTAAGAAGTATATTGTTACCTTGCACCAAGGGGTGTTTATTTCAAATATGTGAAGGTATTGGCAAGCTTCATAATGTACACATTCTTTTCCTACAATTGTTGTTGGAGAGTTTCAACCTCCCTCTTCAAAGAGGCAATACTTTCTTGTAATGCCACTATTTTGAGCTGAAGAGCTTGACATTCGTGCATCCACGGCACCCGCACCCATACACAACCAATTGCAATAGCATAACAAGCCTACTTCTCCCCTCCCAAGATATTGAAGAACCATCAACATTTGTCTCACCGACGGTACGACATTCTTGGGATGACCGTTGCAGCCTTCGGCGCAAATTCCGCGAACAAGCAAATATGTATACTTTTGTTGTGCGGAGTACATGGTGGTGGAGGCATACAATTCCGTGAGCACTATGGCGTACAATTCAGAAGAGGGAGGAACTTGGGAGGATAGAAGGGGGCAAGGGGAGAGAGGGAGAGAGAGGGAAGGAGGAGGAGAGAAGGCGGCAGGGAGGGAGAGGAGAGGGAGAGAGGAGGAAGGATGATGAGAGAACAAAGGTTTTTTTTTTGGGAGATTTTTTATTGAAAACGTGGACTTTCAATGCTTTTAGTTTTTGAAAAAGGTCAAAAAATGATTTTCATATGTATATGTCTTGGGAGGGAGTTTTAAGTAAAAAAATTTGGCTCTTAGTGACCCACGGTTTTGCTGATGTGGCCACACCTATTTACTCCCTTCACTTTCCAAAAGCTAGAGAGAGAAGGTGACCTCCTAGGGAACTTTTCGGGGAACTGGAAAATCAAGTTGGGTACATAAGAATCTCTCTCTCTCTCGATTCAAAGAGTTTTTGGCTCGCTGCTGCTCGCACCTCTCCCCCCTTGCGCCATCGCCCTCCCTCACTCCCTCGTGCTGCTCTCCCGCTTGTCCACCTCGCGCTGCCCCCTTCCCCTCGCGCTACCCCTGCTGCTGTCCGCTGCACTGGCAGCCCGCAGCTGCCCGCTGCCCAGCTCAGCCAGCTCTCCCTGCCGCTCCCCCCCCCCCCCCCCTCGCGCTACCCCCCGTTGTTGCCTGCTGCCCAACCAGCCCGAAGCAGCTTCCGCAGTCAACCTCGCCAGCCCGCCCCTCCCACTGTCCGCCCCCCTCGCTTGCTTTTTACCGTTAGCCTTCTCCCTCTCCATTCTTGCTTGACGGGCGTCGCCAGCACCTTTGACGTGCTCGGTCCAACAGGTCTTCCCCCCCTTTCTTTCGTCGACGATCCTCTGCCTTTTCTTTACCAGTAGCAGACACAGATGGCGGCTCATGCTCCACCGCAGAGGGACTCCAATCAAGCCCCCTCGCCCGACCCCGCTGAGCCCACCATTCGACTTGCTCTTACGCCGGCAGAGCAAGCGAGCCTTGCCATAGAGGTAGAACGCTTGCAGGTGACTTCTGTCATCTGCAAGGTTCTCGGCACTCGTCTCAGCAGAGGAGAGCTGCGAGACCTTCTCCAGGCCCGCCTCCTCGCAGAGGTGGGCAAGATCTTGGATGTCCAGATTCTCAGACGGGGGTACTACCAGATTGAGTTCGAGACTTCCAAGATGGCCTCCAAGGTCATAGCTATGAGTCCATTGGCCATCCGAGCATCACGCGCCCACTTTCGACAGTGGCGACATGGTTTTGACCCATCTTCGGATGTGCTAGTAGAGGAGGCGGACATCCCCATCTCAGTCTGCTTTCCGGGTTTACGGAGGGAGTACCTTCCACTTCTCTCCAGGATTGGCTCCGCCATCGGAACTGTCCTGGAGACACCTCGTACGGCAGCATCAGTAGCTGCCAAGGCGGCTGGCATCACTTCAGTTCGAGTTTTGGTCAGAGATACCCACACGCTCCCGAAGGTCATCCTTCTGCCTCGGGTGAGTGGGGGTTGGTTTAGACAGAGTGTGGAGTACTCGGGTCTCCCGAACGAGTGCTTCATTTGCAGACAGATGGGCCACCTATCGAAGGCCTGTCCACGGAGGAGACCACGACCTGCACCCCAGCCTCAGCCCCAGCCTGCCAAGGCTGGGCCCCAGCCACAGCTAGCGACACAGAGCACAGATTCAGCGCCACCCTCTGAGCCTGGGGCTCCAGCGGAGGAGGGGTGGCAGCAGGCCCGTGGCCGTCGACGCCAGGGGCCACAGCGACAGCCTGGCACTTAGAGTGGCCCCCAGGTGCCTACTCAGCAGCAGTGGGTTCCCACGGGGAACCGCTTTGGTCCTCTTGAGCAGGAGGAGCCCCCTACGCCAGCCACCGCCTCCGCTTCACCCTCGCCAGCCGCTCCGCCTTCCGATCTCCCCTCCTCCTCCTCATGCCCTCCCCCGCCCTCTGCTACCGCTCACTCCTCACCTCGCCCCCCCCATATCTCTGCCGCCCCACCCCGCTTCTCCTCTCCCCCGCCCCCCCAGCCCCTTCTCCCCCTCCTCCTGCTTCAGTACCACAGTCGGCTCAGGAGACTGGACCCTTGCCGGCGGCCAGGAGATCTCTTGGCAGCGCCTTCGCCACGAGTCGCCTAGCGAGAGAGGGTCAGCCCTTCATGCGGCCCCCACTGCAGATTCAGACTTCTCCTCTTGCAGCTATCCCTCGTGGTTTGACGAGCTTTGACCTCCGACGCCGCTGGGATTTCTTCGATTACGGGTTTACTCGTTTTCTTGGCGATTCCGCAGCAGACCACGAGGCAGCCTGCTTCAGAGTCCACGCTTTGTTCCTCGCCGCTAGGGGGACAGAGGCCTTGGACTCAGCAGTTGGTTTCTCCTTCCCCCTATGTGGCAGGACTGAGATAGAGTGGTCCCTCGACTCAGTGGTGGGATGGTTGCATACACAGGTTCTCGAGTTCTCTCACCACATGGGAGAACTTGGCATTACAGATTTGTTGCAGACTTTGTGGCCACTGGCCAAGTTTGCGGTGCCACCCCCAGATTCTGCAGGATGTAGACACATTGTGGTGTACTTTTTTGCTGATACGCAGTGTTTGCCTTGCTATGTATTCATTCATGAGGACTCCTGGACAGAGGAGGTTGATTTACGCACGGCTCGCTCTACTTGGGCTTGGACCAGGCACTCACTGCAGTCTCGCCTATCTAGAGGACGCTCGGATGCAGATTACTCCCCATCCAAGCCTGCTTCGAAGATAGCTCGTCTTGCTGCTGCGGCAGCATCTGTTCTCTCTCGCTCCCCATGAGGATCGTCTCGTGGAACGTGCAGGGACTAGGTGGGCCCCAGTTTCAGCGACAGCGGGGCCGATTGCGTCAGGAGCTTCAACGTTGCCTTGTGGGAGGAGAGATTGATCTCCTTATGCTTCAGGAGCACCATTTGTCTGAGAGCCGCATTCGGCGATGTGGTCAGATCTTGCGTGGACGCTATGATACCTTTTGGTCAGCTGCTTTTGGACCTGGAGGCATCCAGGGTGGGGTATGTATGACTATTGCGGACTCATTACAGCAGGCCATTGTGGGCAGAGGGATTATTGTACCAGGCAGGGCTCAGCGGATTACTATGCAGGTTCAGGGCAGCCTTGTGGGTTTCCTGAACATCTATGCGCCCAATGTGGCGAGTGCTCATGCAGAGTTTTGGTCACAGATTGTTGAGTCTTTGCCACAGGTTGACCAGTGGTGTGTAGGAGGGGACTTCAACATGTTGGAGGACCCTTCTGACAGGATCGGAGGCAGCCATGCTACTTTGCATGGAGTCGAGTTAGCAGCTTGGGAGAGGTTTTGTATGACGTTGAGGGTCTCGGATACATGGCAGCATTCTGGCTTTGTGAGGCCTCCAAAGAGTCTTGCCTTCTCTAGATCGGACCGCAGAGTGGGAGGAGTGAATCTATCGTGCATAGATCGCTTCTACACTAGTGACCACTTCAGTGACTTGGGGGGATCAGTGGGCATCCTGGCAGGGACATCCTTCTCGGACCATGCACCAGTGATCCTCACAGTGGCAGACAGGCAGAGGAGTGGGAGCACGATGCTTCGCATCCCAGAGCGGGTCTTGTTGGACTCAGCACTCAGAGAGAGGGTCGAGGCTCTATGGACAGAGGGCATGGACAGCCAGGCTCCACCTGCAGACAGAGTGGCCTCAGGCCTAGCTCAGCTTAGCCACTTCTTTCTCCAGGAGTCTTTGGCTCGACGGGCTGCAGCGAGAGAGGAGGAGCAGCGTCTCAGACGAGGCATTGCTTCACTACAGAGGATGCAGGAGCAGCATCCAGACAGTCCATGGTTGGAGGAGCAGCTACAGCAGGCTCGACAGGAGCTTGCTTGCACAGAGGAGAGGCGCCATGAGTTTGCCTTCCACCGAAAGGCATCTCAGTGGACTCAGGTGGGTGACAGAGTGACAGGTGTTTTTTTTTGAGACAGTGGGACCTCGGCACTCGCATGCCAAGGTCAATCAGTTGAGGAGACCCGATGGGTCAGTTGTCTGTGAGCCAGAGGATATGCGTGGAGTTGCTACTGACTTTTACCGTGAGCTACTGTCTGCTGAGCCCGAGTCAGAGATACAGGATGCATGCAGGGAGCAGGTCTGGGCACAGATGCCTTGTCTTGTGACTGAGGAGATGCGGCAGAGGCTTGAGTTACCTCTTCAGCTTGAGGAGCTGCACACGGCCCTCAGGGCCCTCCCTCGTGGTAGCTGTCCAGGTGAGGATGGGCTGACTTTCACCTTCTTCTTGGAGTACTGGGACCTGCTTGGCCCAGATCTTTGTAGTGCCTTTCAGTACATTCTACACACAGGAGTGATGCCGGATAGCATGAGTGAGGGCCTGATCTACCTCATTCCAAAGGAGGGTGGCTCCTTGGATGAGATTCGACAGTGGCGTCCCATCACCATTCTCAACTCAGCCTACAAAATTCTTGCCAAGGCTCTGAGTTTGAGGATTCAACCACTTTTGGAGTGCCTTATACATGGGACTCAGACAGGTTTTGTCAAGGAACGCAGTATCCTTGACAACATCTTCACTTTTTGGGAGGCTTCTGCCCTTGCACGGCTCCGTGGGGAGGACCTTGTGATTCTTCTTCTCGATTTTGAGAAGGCATACGACAGAGTTGACTGGGACTTTCTAGAGGGCACGCTACGTAGGATGGGCTTCTCAGAGGCTTGGATCAGAGGGGTGTCAGCTTTGTACAGGCAGGCCCACAGTCAGGTGCTTTTGGCAGGAGGTAGAGGTGAGCGCTTCATGATCACACGATCGGTCAGACAGGGTTGTCCTCTTGCCCCCTTTCTCTTTCTGTTCTATGCGGAGGCGATGAGCAGATTTTTGGTGTCACAGCAGGTTGGTTTGAGGGGCTTAGCACTCCCTATACAGGGAGATGAGCTTCTGGATGCTGAGTTTGCCGACGACTCAGCCTTATACTTAAGAGGGCCAGGAGGCCAATTTACACAGATGTGGGCAGGCCTTGGAGACCTTCTGCTGTGCATCGGGCGCACTGATCAACTGGAGAAAGACAATGGCTTTCTCAGTTGGTAGTGCTCCTGTGCCAGATTGGATGCCAGGAGAGGGTTTCAGGTGGATTCCTCCAGGGACTGCAGTTCGGTACTTGGGTTGTCAGGTTGGTTTGGATTTGTCCCCCGAGCAGCAGATTGCTCCTCTTCTCCTGTCCATCAAGAGAAAGCTGTTACATTGGAGCTCAGCACGACTTTCGCTGGCTGGTAGAGTAGTAGTTGCCAACCAGGTGTTGCTGGCGACTATGTGGTACATCACTTCTTGCTGGATCTTCTCGAGTTCTTGCATCAGCCAGGTAGAGAGGTTGATCAGGAACTTCCTTTGGTCTGGTCGTGACACTCAGATTGCCCGAGCCAAGGTGGCTTGGTCGGTCATCACACTTCCTTGTTCTCAGGGAGGGCACAGCAGAGCAGAGCCCTTCTTGGGAAGTTCGTCGTCAGAGGACTTCTTCCAGGCGAGGAGCCCTGGAAGGAGTTCTTGTTGCAGAGGCTTCGTGCCAGGGTGCCTCAGTCAGGAGGCCCTTGGCAACCTTCGACCAGATGGATCTTTACAGAGTTGCGCCGAGTTGGTTTGAGCAGGAGAATGGAGGACCGATTCGCTGTGAGTTTGCTTCGTTCTTGGGAGCTATTGCGGCGTGGCCTAGAGCAGCGGCAACCGACGTGCACGGAGGAGAGCCTACGGCAGCCCCTCGTCTGGAACCCCATGGTTAGCAATCAGAGAGGCCACTTGGTCGGGAGTAGGCCTCATGTTTCTTGGGGTCCCATGGCAGCAGGTCCAGCGCGCTCTCTAGGTGACTGGCTAGAGTTCACAGGTTTGTCAGAGGAGGTGTAGGTTGTCCAGCTACAGGTCATGAGAGGGGTTCAGAGCATGTGTCAGGACATCTTAGAGTCAGTTCCAGCTGATTGGCTCACGCCTCTCGAGCCAGTAGCACCCCGGTGGATGGGAGCCTTCACACGACTGGAGGTTCTCATTTCAGTCAAGGCTTGCTCAGAGACTGTCCCAGCCCTGTTCTTCGAGCTTCAGGGTGGGGGACGATTACAGAGAGTTGCAGTAGAGGCCCCGCAGGTAGCAGAGTGTTGTTTCCAGAGGATCCGAGTTGTGGGCATCTGTGGGAGGACCTGCATCATAGACCCTGACCCAGCAGCTCTTGAGACTGGACATTGGAGGCTATGGGCTTGGGAGTGCTGTCCACTGGCACGAGTATAGTGAGATCCTGGTGAGTGGATATGGAGGGACCCATTCTCTTTTGCAGACCGCCCAGGAGTCCCTTTCTTTCAGTACACTGTTCGGCTTGGACGTCATATACTTGCAGCACAGAGAGAGGCCCGCCCCGCTGCAGCACGTCATTGGCAGGAGGAGGGTCTCACAGTTGAGTTCTTGGCAGCTTTTTGGCAGAGGCTGTGGGACTCCAGACAGCCGAGGCACGTCACCTTGTTCTAGTGGTTGGTTGCACACAGAGCCACAGTAGTAGGGAGCTGGCTTGTACATAGTGGTCTCTCAGCCGCATGTACAGTCTGTGACCAGTTGGTGGAGAGTCAGCGACACTGTCTTTGGGACTGCCCCTCGGCCCAGCAGGTGTGACTACGAGTTCTTCGGCTGATGCCTGTCCTCTCCACGGCTCGACAGTACACTTGGGGGGCGGCGGCTTGGTCCACCCTCACGGGCCCGACACTTCAGTTTGAGCTATCTTCCACCAGCAGGATGATAGTGATACAGGGGGGTCGACCTACACTCCAGCCTGCTACAGACCTTACTCCACAGGAGTGGAGCAGTGAGAGAGCGGAGTGTTGGGAGCTCATCAGCGGCCTAGCTCTCTGGTTCATCTGGCGGGCCCATTGTTTCCACATCTTTGAGGCTCGCCCTGGACCACCAGCGGAGACTGTTCGTGACTTTTGGCTAGAGCTGATCCACACTCTCAGAGGACAGCTTGTGGGACTACAGGGCAGCTCCGACCGCATGCAGAAGCGCCGCGAGGCTTTCCTTCGTCTCTGGCGCCCTGGGCCGTTTTACTCCATGGTCCAGGGGGTGCTCAGATGGCACTATTTTCCACCTGTGTGGCTTTTCCCTCCTCCCATCTCTTGATTTAGCCCCATTGTATATATGCTGTTTTTTCATTGGGAGAGTCTCCCCATCATATTTGTTGTAGCCCTCTCTTGCAGAGGTGGATGTAGCCCTATGGGCAGCTTTCATTAACTAATAGAAGGATCTTTTTCTCGGAAAAAAAAAGGTGACCTCCTAGGTCCACATGTAGGAGGTCCACATCCTACATGTGTCTAAAAGAATGGCTAGAAAAGCCTACTCAAAACTAGCTTCTTGAATGCCCTTCTCCCCTTAATCCTACACAACATTAGCCTTAGTCCCTAAAAATTAGGATTCCTTACAAGGCCCATGCAAAGTTCATATTTCTCCTGATGTATCATGTCAGCAGCTGTTGTTTTTCTTCCCATCCTTTGACAAATGTCAAGGGTCTTGCAGAATGCTTTGACATTTGCCATTGTTTTCATGAGAGGTCTGCTTGTAAAATTTTCTTATAGGTGATGTTAGTGAAGAAATGTCCACCTGCATCTCTAGTATGAGCCTTAATGATGACTTGCATGGTTTGTTGCATTGGCACACACCTTTGAAGCACACCATTAATACCCAATCTATAAAGGGCTCCTCCAATGATAGTAAACTTTAGACTCTTTTTAATCAACTCCTTTATCTTTACTTGAGACTAGTCATCTTGAAATCCTCCCTTCTGAAGGAAATCATAGACTTTCCACCATTCTGGATTTGGTCCATCCTTAGCTCTGTTCTAGAACAGATCAGCGTCCACTAGTTCATCTCTTAATGATTCTTTTGAACACCCTTTTTGGTGCTTTTGGAAAGAAAGTGAGCACCATAATGGATTCTCCTAGGCTTATGGAAGATCTTGAATTCAACTTTCTTTAAGAACAACATCCATTTGATCAATATTCCCTGAATAATGGGCCTTGTTAATAAAAAACAACAAAGCCTATATGATCCACATAAAAGTGAAGTGATTTTCCCAATGTATAATGTCTAAATTTGGTTTCAATGAATACCATTCCTAGCCTCTTCTCTTTTAGTGGTAGAGTACTCTTATTTAACCACACTAAACCTACGATTGGAAAAGTAGACTGGGTAGTTTGATTTCCCATTAGTCTGGGCTAGTATAGCTCCCATCGCCATTCTAGATGCATCAATATTCACATGAAAGATCACATCCCAATTTGGCTGACGAAGAACTGGCTTGCTGTGCTGATTGCATCCTTTGAACACTAGAAAACTTTGCTCGCATTCTTGGGTCCAAATGAACTTATTTCTTTTCTTAGTTATTTTATATAAAGAAAGTTCTTTGGCTCCAAAAATATGAATAAACTGTCTATGGGTATAAGCATGTTAACATGTCACTGAAAATGCTGACCTGGACAATGCTAGTTACTTGGCTTGTTAGCATATATTGAAAACCAAAGAGCACGTGTAGTTTGAATTTAAAATGTCCATAAAAGATATTATTCATTTCCTCCCTTTTGGGGTGTGGGCCGGTTCTCATTTTCTCAAGACGACGTGCAGTACTGGAGTCTCTCTCTCTCTCTCTCTCTCTCTCTCTCTCTTTGACTCTCTCTCTCTCTCTCACACACACACACACACACACATTTTTTCCTTGCGTCGGGCATCCTGCCTTGGAGTTGAGTTGAAGATCTTCCCATGTACCTTAAGTAGCAAGGGACTTTTAGGTCTTCCCTCAATGACTTCAAAAGGTGCCTTCCCCGTACTAATATGGACAATGTTATTGTATGCACTCTATAAGAGGTAGGTACTTTTCCCATTGTGAATGTTGATTTTCTTTCGTACTTGGGGGGTTCACCGCTCAGTACCCTCCTATATAACGTGCATCCACGGGGTATTAAAAAAATCCCTCTTTTAACATGTCTAAATGAATAAAATGACCCCTTATTTTAAGTCTTTTTTTTTCAAAATTGAATATAAAAACCCCTTATTTTAATGTATCTCTGTTAAATTTGCTAAAATTTGTGCATTTCAAAACCCCTCCTTTTGAACTCACGCTATACATTAACATGATTACATAGTGCACCCCCCGAGCTTCCGTAACATAGGTCTTAGAATCATAAGGTTGGCTATTTCACTTTGGCCATCGGTTTGTGGGTGATAGGACGAAGAGAAATTTAGCCTAGTACTTAGATTCTCAAAGAGATCCTTCTAGAGATTACTCGTCATTTGAGGATATCTATCTAAAACTATTGATGTTCGAAAGTCATGGTGTTTAAAAAATGTGGATATGAAGAGGGATGCCATTTGGTGTGCCTTAATAGTCTTTTTGATAGGTATAAAGTGTGCTTATTTGGTAAACTTGTCGACTATTTTCCATATTCCCATATTCCCATGGATAGACTTGGGCAATCCAAAGATAAAATCCATGGATATTCTCTCCCATGGTGAATTAAAAATTGGCAATGGTTGGAGTAATCCAGGTTGCTTTCCCCTATCATACTTTGTCTTTTGGCATACCACACATTTTGAAACATACTCTTGTATGTCTACTTTCATGGTAGGCCAATAAAAATACGTTTCTACTCCTTGAATAATAGATTGAATCTCTCTATGCCCCGCATAGGGAGGAGCATGGGATTTGTATATTAATTTCTCACAAAGAGAGTGATTAACACATAGCCTATTTCCGTGGAGAAGATAGCCATACTGCAAGGTGAATGGTTCTTCTTTCTTTCCTAAGGCAAGGACTGAGATTATATCCTTGAAATCAGGGTCAATAGCATACTTATCTATCATGGAAGATAGATCATTGTGAGTTTATATAGACACCACATTTACCCTTGGTCATCAGGATAGTGCATCAGCTACTTGATTGTGCTTGCCACCAATGTGAGTAATATGAAAATTAAATTGCAAGAGAAAATTTTCCCACCTCATTTGTTTGTCAGAGAGCTTGGTTTGCGTCATGAAATACTTAAGACTTTGGTGATCCTCTCGTAGGATGAATGGAGCTGGGTTGCCTTTATACGCTCGTACCAAAAGAAAAATACGTATAAAATTTTATTACACACAGAAATCCATCGAATAGCTGTATTTTTATTTCAATCAAAAAAATTGTCTATATAAAGAGAGTCGTTGATTTTGATTGAAATCAGCAAAAACTGCAATTAAACAGCTATAGACAGATAGAGACTATTGAGGTATACTTTTAAACTTGTTTAAATTTATACTAACTTGTTTTTCTGTGTGTGCTAGACTTGTGTCATGTAGTAGTTTTTCTCTCATCACCTCGAGGGTTGCACTGTGATCATGTTAATGTATTACGTGAGTTCAAAAGGAGGGGTTTTAAAATTCAAAAAATTAAGGCAATTTAACAGTGATACATTAAAATAAATTATTTTAATATTCAATTATAGAAAATTTTCCTAAAATAAAGGGTCATTTTATTCATTCAAGCATGTTAAAACAGGGGTTTTTTTAATACCCCGTGAATGCATGTTATACAGGGGATACTGAATGGTGAACCCCTCGAGCTCACCATAGAGTTGGCTTGCAAGTTATAGGCCACTTCATGGGGGCTTCATGGCGTGTAGCCATCCGGCTCACTCTAGAAGTGAGTAGAATCTAGTCGTTTTTCTCGTGCTATGTAGCCACTTGGCTCACTGCAAGGAAGGGTTTTAGGATAGACGTAGATTCTCACTCGTGTCGTGTAGTAGTATATCTCTCACCAAGAAGATGAGTTAGAATTTAGTGGTCGACTCATGGAGTGCAGTAGGCATGATGCTATACCTCTCACTTCAGAGTGACCTATAGGTTTCTCAATTTTAAATCAGCTCAAATCATTGTTTGTACCACGTAGAAACGCAAGAGTTCTACTCGTCAAATAGAGAGTGGAGAGATGCATAGTTCATGCGCTCTTCATCTCTGTGTGACGCATTGTTTATTCTTGTGCTTCAAAATACAAAGACATGTCATTGTTCATCACTAGATGACTTGGTGTTTTCTTGGATGTAGATACATACGATATGTGGCATGCATATGAGATTGTTAATTTGTCTGCTGATGTTTGTTTTGTGAGTTCCACGCACTTCATCATGGATTAGATTAAGTTACATCATCGTTATGACTACATAGAAATATGAGGGTTACGTTCTTCTACCTAAGAGGAGAGATGCATAAATATCTTGCGGGGTACAATATGTAATCATGTTAATGTATAACGTGAGTTCAATAGGAGGGGGTTTAAAATGGAAAATTTTAGGTAATTTAATAGAAACACATTAAAAGAAGGGGGCTTTAATTTGATTTTGAAAAGATTTTCTAAAATAAGGGGTCGTTTTATTCATTTAGACATGTTAAAAGAGGGATTTTCTAATACATCACGATTGCACGTTATATACGGGGTATTGAATGGTGAACCCCCCAAGATAAATATGCCCTCTTCATTTTACCATGACATGCCTTGCCCTTGTACTTTATGATCCGTAAATATGCAAGTCATCACTAGATGACTTGATGTTTTCTTGGGTGTAAATATGTATGATGTATGACCACAATCTGAGATTTTTGAACTATCCGCTGATGGTTATGTTGTGCGTTCCACACACTTCATTAGGGGTTAGATTGATTAAACTAATCAATCAACATTACAACAATGTCTAGGACTTGTGTTGAGTGTACCTCACACAAGGTGGGTTGTTCACGTGTACACTCTAATTCTTTACGTCTATTATGTAATGCACATAACAGGGTCCAGTTCTTCTGATGAGCATCTAGCACACTCCTGGCCTGTTCACCTCCCTATCTATCTCTTTGTGTGTTATCCTCTCTCTATTGCATAATGTATGGGTTGCAAGTATAATCTATCATTTTTTGCTATAAATTATGTTGATTGTTTATGGTATAGGGACATGACACGATTTTGATAGTTTATCTCTCCTTTGACAATGTTTATGTTTCAAAATTATATCTTGTAGATATGGCAGACACCAAGCTAGCAAAACATCTACAAACATTTTCCTTCAAAGTGATAGTATGTCACTTTCATCACATGTCACAGCGTGGGCTTTGTCATTGCCTAAACCCCTCTGCTCTGGAGCATTTTGATTTGAAGAAAATGCAAAGTGCTACAGTTTTTGTAAGCACAACTCGTCATTTATCCCCTCAACTGTCCATTTTTGTATTCTCAATCAAACAAATTATATTGTATCTAGTTGTAATTATGACTCTTATTGCAAAAGTAACTTGAGAAAGAGAGAGAGAGAGAGAGAGAGAGAGAGAGAGAGAGAGAGAGAGAGAGAGAGAGAGAGAGAGAGAGAGAGAGAGAGAGAGAGAGAGAGGTGAACATCAAGTAGTTTAGCATGGAAAACTTTCATAATTTTCACATAATCACACCGGGCAAAACTTATAGAACTTTAGTCATACATCTTCGTCTCCATCAAACACATGAATCATATCATCTACTTCATATATATTATAGCATTTTGAAGTTATCTCCCATTCCATATCATCATCATCGTCTACTTTTGCACCTATAGCTTCATGGTCTGAAAGACATCGTAGTGACTTTGTGCTTCTCTTGATGCAATGTTCCCTGGCTTATGGATAGTTCTCATGTTGCAAAAAACATAGATCAAATTAGCAGCCCGTTTAGGGTGAAGCCTCTTTCATTTCTTGGTATGCATAAAGTCAAATGCCAACCATTTCTCTCACAAATTCCACTTGATGGTGCAACAGATAGAACCCTAACTGCAATGTGCTGCAAGTCCACTTTCTCCCCACCACCCTTCTTCCACCATAGAGGTGCACTTTTGTGTGCAATGGCATCTATATTCCATGGATCCTAGAACATGCCAAGTCTATTAGCATAATAACCTCGCTGATGAAAACCAATTTTCCCATCCTCCTATCCCAATAGTTGAGAGCACACTGTTTTGAAGTTGGTCATGACTTCTTTATTCGCCGATTTTTGGTGTATTTGAAATTTGGGATCCAATACAAATGTAGCACCATGCAACGGTGTATGGAATTGGAGCTGATCACTTGAGACAACTAATTCCAATGTTAGAAGATTTCAGCTACTAGAGTAGGAATATTTCAGACAGTAGACTGGACAGGAATCAGAAACTAGACTGGAATGTGGATACTGAAATAAGAATCAAACTTATGTACTGGAAATAAGGTTCAGATTCAGAAGACTGGACGAGAAGTAAGTATAACTGGAATATGCCATGATTGGAATTATAGATCAAGATTACAACGAATATGATTTACAAAGAGAAAGTACAGCTGATAATACAACCAATGATTCTCAAGTACAAGTATAGCCAAGGCGCTTACCCAAATGATAACAATTACCAACCCGATTACAATGTAATGGGCCCTATTTATACACTTTGGGTTTACTATAGTAATTACCATAGTAACTACTAAGTAATTCGCTGGCCATCTCCTAAGAAGACGTTCCCACACAGTGAACTATCCAACCGTCTACATCCTTCCCTTCTTTCTTGAATTTTGGCAAGATTCCAAAATTTTTGAAAAATTACCCTTTCTGATTCTGATGTTGGGAATCGGCTTGACCACCACTGACAGAATGGCCATACAAAGATTGTGAGTAGGCAGATGTGAGACTGGAAAATCCACAGTCTGGTTCTGATGTTAGGAATCGGCTTGACCACCACTGACAGAATGGCCATACAAAGATTGCGGGTAGGCAGATGAAAAGGCCAAGGACTGCGAGAGGTAGTTGAAAAGGCCAAGGTAGAGCTCTCACCAGGCTAAGGTGGATCTCTCATCAGGCCAAGGTAGAGCTCTCATCTCCACCTGCCTGCTAAGGAGAAAAGTCACCACTGAATTCTGAGATGGAACTACCCAGTATCCTTCCATTGGACCATCTTCCATTTGTCCTTTGACTTGGAGGGTGCCTGAGAAGTCCCAGTACCAGCATTCTCCTTCTGAATCGGTCGGTAAATGGCCTCCTGCTCAAGTTGATCCCGCCGGTCGGTGGTCATCTCTACTTCATAAGGCGTGAGAGAATGATAGGTTTTGGTGTCAGGATCATAGAGTGTACGCCTGCCCTTGCTAATTCTGGTTCGGGCCAACTTATGACATGCGAATCAGTATGGATCCATCCTTCTGGAAGAGGCTGATTAGTTTTGACTCGATCTTCGAAAAGAATCTCAGCCATCTCCCTGTACTATGGTGCCAGACTCGGCTTTGCTGCAATGTCTTTTTCAGGAAATTTAGAAGATTCGACCATAAGTTGTAGCAAGTGATTAGTAATCCTCGTCAGTCCTCTGACTTGAATCTTCCACTGGACCATACACAGCTGGATCCTATGCATCTCCTCTTTCGGTGCCAGAATATCATTGATTTGGAGAGCATCATTGAATAGAGTTTGCCAAGTCTTCCATTCCATAGTCGATCACTCATACCAATCCTAAAGCTCATCAGTGATTTTGAAGTATGTAAGGCGATCAACTGGTTCTGGATGTTGAGGATATAGTGCTGGAAAGAATCTTGGCAGCTCTGTTTCTCTTGCTGGAACATCATACAAGATAACCGGAGAATCAGGCACGAATTCTAAAAAATTGAGAACAGCCTGGTTCTCTTGCTGCATCATCTTTCTGGTGATTCTCACTAGCTGGAACAATGTTCGGAGAGCAGTTGCCTGGGCTCCGACTGACATTCTAGTCTGAGGTCCTTTGCTAGTGGTTGTCTGGTCCTCAAGAATGGCTTTGACTCTCTGATCCAAAACACCTCTGGCAGTTTGCATTTGCACGAAAACATCCTTGAGTTGTACCCTAACATCCTTCATACATCGGTAAGTTGGTTTGTTACCCAGCAGAAGTAAAAGTTCCAAGGAAATGGAGAGGAAATCTGCAGTAGACTGCCTTTGCAAGTGCGGGTTTGCCACTCTCTCGTCAGCATTTAGTATCCATTCAGGAACTCGTTCCAGTAGCTGGAGTGTACTGGGATGCGCAGGTAGACGGCAAGCTTCTTTATCATGGAAAGCTGCTGATTTCCAATGTTCCACCATTTCCTTGGCTCCAGCATATAGCCTTTGAAATCTTTCCAAGTCAGACAAGAGATCATCATCCTCTAGATACTGTCTGGTTATGGAGGCCTATTGATGTCTCAATTTCCTATTCAATGTAATGAGTTGCAGTGAATGTTGATGGTCAACAACTGGTCCCTCATCCTGCACCTTCATTTTCCCTTTAGCATCCCTGTTGAGCTGGGACTGATCAACTGGCTGATTCTCAGTGTGACTGGGCTGCTACCCTTCAGTCTGCTGGTTACCCGACTGATGCCCTTCTTCCTGTCCTTCCTGCTGGCCCTCATTCTGGCCTGGGTGGTCTCACTGTGACTGGCCTCCTTCAGTTGGCCCTGTACCACCAGTACCAGGTCCTGGAGGTGGAGATGGTGGTGGGGCATCATCATCATCATTTGTGTGCCCTGCTTCTTGATCATCCTCCTCCTGATCAGCTTCATCTTCCTTGTCTTCTTCTTCCTCATCCAGAGAAGTCTGTTGCTCAATATAATCTAATATAGCTTGATTCATCAGAGCAATATTATATTCAGTCACCTTGTCCTGCAAATCACTCTGCATACTTTCCATCAAGGACTTCAAATTCTCTAAATTGAAAACAACATTGCCCGATGGATTTAGAATTTCAGCCAAGCTGCTATAGATGTATCTTTCAGTTAGAGAGGCCTTCAGAGCTGTATGGCGAATTAACAGGTTTTTGAATTCTGCCCGCTTCATCCTGAGCATTGTTTCAGCCCATTCTGCAGCTCTAAGTGCTTCATTTCGTTGATTCTTGATGATCATTATTTCAGATTTAGCCTTAGCTAGCTTCTTGTTTAACAACTCATTAGTCCTTTCTGAATGAGCTTCCAGTACCCTGTGTTGTATATTCTGCTCTTCCCGAGCTTTCTAGATCTTTTCAATCCGATCTTCTGCCTCCTTCAAGTCAGCTTTAAGCTTTTTCACTTCATCTTCTGATCGAGCAGCCTCCATCAGTTGTCCCATACAACTGACAATGGTATTCCAAGAAGACTGTATCAGGATTGAATCTGTCTTTAACTGTAGTTGGATCAAAATCAGTATGCTCATATATTGTCACTGGAGCCATGTAGGGTAAGGTTGCATAATTAGCTTTGCGTAGCAAAAGATGCCCTTTCAATTGATGAGTCTGCATTTGTTGCAACTTGTCCTGTTTTACCAGTTGCAGAATGTGTTCAGTATTTGGAGTAGGAACTCCACCTGGCAGAGTCAAAGAAGCTGGACCTTTGCCTTTGTCCATGTGACTCTTGCCTTTGTCCACTGACTGGTCTGCTATCTTCTCAGAAGTGGTTGGCTTAGCTTGATCTTTTCCAGAACCAGTAGCAACTGCACTTTGTGCTACTGATTGGCTAGGCACAGTCTTCTGAGTAGATTTCTCCTCTGTCTGGCTTACTACAGCTTTCTCAGTATTCACTGTCTTGACCTGACTTTCTACCTGTTTCAAAAACTCACTACTCTTTGTCAGTGTAGTCTTTGGATTCTTTGAACTGCCAGCCTGTTCTGCAGCTGCTTTTCTTTTCAGGTCTATTGAAGTAGTTTGACTATCCGTTGCTTCGTCGTCTGAGGACAACTCAATGTTTTTAGGCTCAGAAATTGGCTTCTCACGCCAGGCCTTCTTTACCTGCTCATTGTCATCTACAGCAATAGCCCAATACAGGAATGGCCAAACATACCAAGCTTTGAAAACATTTTGAGATTTTAGCTTGGCAGTTTGCTGGAGTACATTGTGCGAGAGAATTTGACAAAGGTTAATAGGAACCTGTGGATCCAATATTTTGGCCACAACAACTAGCAAAACGTTTTTTGGATACATACGTTGGGTTGTTTTTAAGGCTTACTGCTTTGGCTACAAACTTGTAAGCAATGGAAGATTCCAGTCCTGCTACTGGAACTCCTTGACCACTTGCCTTGCGCTTACGTTTAGCCGCTTCATCCTCCTTCAGAGCTATACTTATCTACTGTGGAGTTTCCATAGATGGTTTGGGCTCGTTGGGTTTTTGAATGCAAAAGCTATGGTTTTTGATGTCACCGACACCTTTCTACCATTTACCATGGCGCTGCCATCTTTAGCGTCGAAGGAGTCAAGGACTTGCTTGATGATGTCTGCGTCAAAAGAAATTCTTGTAGCTTACAACCCAACTCGGAGATCCCATAGTTGTAGCAGAGTCATTGCTTGGTCAGTGAATACATAACGCTGGATTTTACTGTACGGTATGATGGGAAGGCTTGCCATTGCAGCAGCAACTATGGCCTGGGTTTCCTCAAGAGACTCCTGCATCTTCTCTGAGCGTTTCCTTCTACCCATACACAGTGAAGACGATGACGATGAAACAGGCGAAGGAGAAGATGACTTACTTGTCGTGTCAAAGCCATACCCTGGTGTCGCTGGCAAGGCTAGCTGACAGTCAACCATCTCTTCAGAGGTCGAGGTTTACGGCTGTAGTGAAGAAACCTTGGAGCTTCGCGATGGCGTATGGTTAACAGGACGAAAGCGTCACGCAAGGGTTTATGAGGAAAAATGCTAACTCTCCTGACCGTTATACATGTTCGCACCATAAAAGCTCCACCACTCCCCATTCCTAGACTTGTTTTCATCGCTGCTGTCGTGGAAGACATGCATTGGACAAGACTGTGACCCATCCTTGAAATAATTATTACTGGCGTGCCATCTGACCGTTGGGCGCTTAAAAATTGGAAAGTGTGCCTCCACTGATACTGGACTATTTCGAGTTTGGCTCGACCATACTGGTACTGATTCTAAGGTCAGCCTGATCTGGTTCTTCTGGTACTGGTTCTGAAATTGGAACTGGTTGCACATGAAAAAATCCAAAAATGTCTATTTCTGGTATCTCTTGATCAGCAAGCTCCAGTTCCTTAGTACCTTGTTCTTGCCCAGTTTATTTGGCCTCTGAATAATAAATCTTGAACTTTGCCCCATTATATACTCCTGGCAACAATAATCCCGATAAATACTTCAGTCTGATTGTGCCATTGGAGAAGACCCAGTCTACCTCAAATGGTCCTTGTAAAGAATGAGGATGCAAGAGAGCTACACAAGACAAGCACAAAGCACACAGAGATGGAAAGCTTCTTCTTCTTCACACAGAAAAGAGAGTACAAAATGACTAAGTGCTAAAACTGAAAAGTAGCACATATGTACATGCGGTCACTAAGTGTGAACTCGCTAGAAGCGTACTAGGCTTGCACTATAAGTGTAGTCCAGCTGTAGAATCACTGGCAGAGATCCTCCGTGTCGGTCACCTAACGCGCCAGTGAGTAAATATCGTAAGCGGCCAAGACCCGTAGTGGATGCCAGCTCAAGATGTAGAGCTTGACATCTCAACACTCCCCCTTGAGCTCTGCATGTCACAGAGTCCAAGCATAGTCTGGAAACATTGAAGCTTCTTAGCTCTGAGGGCCTTGGTAAACATATCCGCTATCTGCTCCTCTGTGCTGACGTAGACCAAGTCGATGTTGCCTGCCAACACTCTCTCTCGAACGTAGTGGTAATGGACCTCTATGTGCTTGGTCCTGGCATGGAACACTGGGTTCCTAGCCAACTACATGCTGTTGAGGTTGTCACAATGGATGACAATCTGCTGGTCCACCTGCACTCCCAAGTCCTCAAGTAATGTGCGTAGCCAAGCTACCTCGCACGCCGCAACTGCTGCACCTCTGTACTCGGCCTCTATGCTCGATAAAGCAACTGTAGGCTGCTTTTTGCTGCTCCAAGTAACAGCAGTACTCCCAAAAGAGAACATGAAGCCACTCGTAGATCTCCTATCAACAATGCTACCTGCCCAATCTGCATCTGTATACCCATACAATGCTAATGGCGCATCTGCTGCATAGAACAATGCGTAGTCAAGAGTCCCTTGCACATACCAAAGTGTGCGTCGTACTCCATCCAAATGTGGCTTCCTCGGAATCTGCATGAATGACTCTCCAAAACTTACTGTGTAGCTCAAGTCTGGCCTCGTGATAGTCAAGTAGATTAGACTACCCACAATCTTCTTGTACATATTGACATCCTCAACAACATCACCCTTCTCTGCACTCGGCTTTGCATTCACATCCAAGGGAATAGAAATTGGCTTACAATCAGCCATACCATACTTTGACAACATGTCCAAAGCATACTGTCTCTATGACAGCCATACACCCTTTGGAGTCTTGATCACCTCAATGCCAAGAAAGTAGCGCAACTCGCCCAAATCTTTCATTTCAAACTCCTGTTTGAGAAGACCCTTCACATGGTCAATCTCCATAGCATTGCCACCCACAATAATAAGGTCATCTACATATATGGTAATGACCACAATACCCACATCACTCTCACGTACATAGAGTGAATGATCAGCATGAGCTCTCCTAAACCCAATACTGACAAGATACTTGGCAATCCTGTCATACCATGATCTAGAGCCCTGCTTCAAACCATACAAAGCTTTGAGAAGTCTGCATACATAATCTCGGTAACGTGGATCGATATAACCACGTGGCTGATCCATATACACTTCCTCTTGCAACTCACCATTCAAGAAGGCATTCTTTACATCCATTTGATGCATAATCCATCCTCTAGATGCAGTCACTACTATGACAACTCTCACAGTCGTCATCTTTGCCACTGGAGCAAAGGTCTCCTCATAGTCTATGCCATACGTCTGTGCATAGCCCTTTGCGACCAGCCTTGCCTTGGGACGCTCAATGTTACCATCAGCCTTATGCTTGGTTTTATACACCCATTTACAGACAATAGCTTTCTTTCCACTTGGCAATGGCACCAACTCCCATGTGTCGTTTGCTTCCAATGCAGCCATCTCTTCATTCATTGCATCATCCCAATGCACATTTCCAACCGCATCCTCAAAACATGTGGGCTCCACATCCTATATCACCTTATCCATGTAGGCTTGGTGATGCGCTAGATACCCATCATAAGTCAATTTCTGAACTGGATTTCTGACTCTGTTAGATCTGCGCGGTCCTGGGTCACTCCTTTGCCCTCTAACATCTTCTTGTACTTTCCTTACACCAGGTGTCCTGACAGCCGGAATTCCAAATTCCTCATCAAGACTTTGTTCAGAACCATCTGAATCCATGTCTACATGTGAAAACCTTGATGATGCATCAGCCATAAAGGGAGGTTCATCAACCTTTTCCTTTCCTTTTTGTGATACATTCCCTGTACCTGCTGGTGGAGTAACCTGCGTACGTAGTCTACCATTCCATGGCTTCTCAATAGAGCCACGAGAAGAGGACTCTTGTGGTCCACTCAAAACCTGTGACTGTGGCCTCACATTTTGTACAACCACATCATCTTTTACATCATCCCCATTAGTGCCATGTGCATTACTGTACCAGCTGCTCATCTCATCAAAGACTACATCTCTGCTCACTCGTAATTCTCCTGTAGTAGGATTGTAGCACCTGTACCCCTTTTGTTCAAGGGAATATCCCACAAGAATACATTTCTCTACTTTAGGATCCAATTTCCTACGCAACTCATCTGGTACATGCACGTAAGCTATGCAGCCAAACACTTTCAAGTGTGCCAAATCAGGCTTTGTACCTGTAAACTTTTTCTCAGGTGTTACATCATGCACTGCAGTTGTAGGTGTCCTGTTCATAATGTACACAGATGTATTTATAGCTTCAGCCCAGAAATGATGAGGCATGTTCTTCTCATTCATCAATGCACGTGCAACCTCTGCAATCTGCCTGTTTTTCCTTTCTACGACCCCATTCTGCTGTGGAGTATATCTGCATTTAAACTGCCTGCGTACACCATGCATTCGCAGAAAATCTGAAAAATAATTGGAGAAGTAATCTCCCCCTCCATCTGACCTCAATGTCTTGATTTGAATATCTGTCTCCTTCTCAATCATGACTTTGAAGTCTTGGAAGTGACCAAACACTTCACTTTTGTTACGCATGAAGTAGACCCATACTTTCCTTGTATGGTCATCAATGAAAGAGACATAATACCTGCAACTATGTATACTTGCAGTATCGGTTGGACCCCAAACATCTGTGTGCACCACCTCAAGTGGCTTTTTACATACATTGCGCTCATGTGGAAATGAGCCCTTTGACTGTTTTCCAAACTGGCATGCTGCACACACTTTAAGCATACCATCCACCTTGAATTTGGGCAAACCTTTTACAATCTGTTTTGATTGCATGCTGCGCAATCTCTGCTCATTGACATGGCCAATGCGTTTGTGCCAAATATCAACATCAGCCACAACACGTGTGCCCTGTGCAAATAATGCAGCTTTTACCTCAGGCATGTCTACATTCAACGTAAACATTCTGCCCACACATTTGCCCTCTGTGATCAGCTTACATCCATTTTGGAAATCTTCTACATAACAGACATTGGGATTGAAGCGAACCTGCAAACCCTGCTCAACCATTTGTCCAACAGAAACAAGATTCTTTGTAATGTTTGGGACATGAAGTACATCTGCTAAGTACTTTGGTTTCCCACTCTTCTTATTTAGAGGTATGTCCCCTACATGAGCAATGGGGTGAGCTGTGCCATCTCCTGTCTGCACATAGCCTGACACATCTGGTTTGCGCATATCTCTAAACCACTCTCAACGAGACGTCATGTGATTAGAGGCACCTGAATCCATATACCAAACATCATCTTGGGTGGAATTCTTTGCAGTCATTGTATTCATTACATGTTGCATAACAAACATGTGCTCGTTTTTGCTGTCATCTGCATCTCTGCTAGTAGATGCATAGTTGCCCTGTTCTCTCTTTCCACTTGCTTTTCCCTTTGGACAGTCACGTGACATGTGACCTCTTTCACCACAAGTCCAACATTCTCTGCTATCTACAGTATGTTGCTGCCTGCTTGATCCTGCACCACGACCTCTTTGACTCCCCCTGCCTTGAGACTGGTTTCTCCTGCCACCTGTATTGTTTTGATTTGATTGACCTTCTTGAAATTGGCCCCTACAACCCCTTGGGCCTCGACCTCTACCTCTACCTCTACCTCTGTTGGAGTTAGAATAGAAGGCCTGTTCAGAATTATTTCTGCCATGAGAAGAAGATGTGTCAAGACCAAGGTTCTTCTCCTCAAGAATAAGCATAGAAATCAAATCTTGTAACACGGGGATGTCGTCTCTTGTATTCATGGAAGACCTGAAATGTACATACTCATCTCCTAGACCATCCAAGCATGCACGGACAATGTCATCGTCTTCCACTGAGACTTTAATAGATCCAAGATCCTCAATGATACTCAGGCATAATCATTGATGGAGAGGTTGTTCCTCTTAACCTGATTTAGCTCCGACTTTAGTTGAAGCTTCTTGGCCTTGGTGTTCACCTCGAACACTCTGCCTAAGTTTTTCCATGCAATGGTGGGGGTTTCAGCATCCTGTAGATAGCCCATCATGCCATCTTTGATGCTCATAGAGAGCCAATACATCACTTTGCTGTGGCCTTGTTGCCAGTCCCTCAAAGCTTTTCTTTGTTCTACTGTAGCATTTGCCTCGGGAATCTCTGGTTCCTTTTCATTGTCTCCTTCTACATAGTCCCAATAACCTTTTCCTTTTAGGAAATTTGTTATTCTGAACTTCCATGCAAGGTAGTTATTTTTCTCAAGCTTCTCAGTAACAATCTGACTGAAACCGTCAGACATCTTGAAGCACTAAGACAAAATAGCTGCAATCTGCAAAAACCTACAAATATGCTGAACCTACTATCGTGGTACCTGTAATGCTTTCTACACTCAACAAGCGTACATACAACCACTATACTTGTACAGTAAATCTCAGTGTACTGCACTTTGGAGACCTATTCAAAAACTTGTACGAAAAACTTGCATCTGGTCGTGGATTGCGAACGAAGGGATTGTGATGCTCTTTCTCTCTTAGCCTCTCTTGCTTGCACCAGGCTCTGATACCATGTAAAGAATGAGGATGCAAGAGAGCTACACAAGACAAGCACAAAGCACACAGAGATGGAAAGCTTCTTCTTCTTCTTCACACAGAAAAGAGAGTACAAAATGACTAAGTGCTAAAACTGAAAAGTAGCACATATGTACATGTGGTCACTAAGTGTGAAATCGCTAGAAGCGTACTAGGTTGGCACTATAAGTGTAGTCCAGCTATAGAATCACTGGCAGAGATCCTCCGTGTCGGTCACCTAACACGCCAGTGAGTAAATATCATCAGCGGCCAAGACCCGTAGTGGATGCCAGCTCAAGATGTAGATCTCGACATCTCAACAGTCCTGCCCAGGAAATCTTTAGGTTTGGCTTCTTTGGACCCAGTCTATATTGATATAGAAGCACCAAATCTCCTTTATGAAATTCCCAAACTTTAACTCGGCGATCATGCCAAGGCTTCCTTCATTGTTGAACAATTTCTTGTTCCAACATAGCCCGTTGCCTGAGTTCATCTAGATGCATCAGTTAATCTAGCCATTTTTTAAGATTATGGTTGAAGTCTAAGCCATACTTTAGAGCCATTCTCAGACTTGGGATCACAAAATCCATAGGAACCACAGCTTCAGTGCCATACACCATTCTGAATGGTGTCATTCCAGTAATTACCTTATAAGCTGTCCTATAAGCCCATAGAGCAGTCTGAAGTTTCAAATCCCACTGGTCTGGTTTCTTTTGCACCACCTTAGTGAGAATAGTCTTTATTGTCTTGTTGCTACTTTTAGCCTGTCCATTGCATCTGGGATAGTAAGGAGTAGATTTCCGATGCTTGACTGAAAGCATATCCAATAGGATTTCCATAGTGTCATTGATAAAATGTGTTCCTTGATCAGTCACAATCTCTACTGGACATCCATATCGACAGACAATATTCTCAAATAGAAACCTTGCAGTTGACTTGGCTGTGTTGTCAGTAAGAGCCTTAGCTTCAACCCACTTGGTTACATAACAAGTAGCCATTACTATGAACTTTTTCTTCCTGGGAGTAACCTTCTTAAAAGGTCCCATAAAATCTAGTTCCCATTTCATGAATACTCCCAGTGGTTGTACTAGCATCAAGGGAGTCATATCTGCATCTGTTGGTCGACCCATTCTTTGGCATATGTCACAAGTTTTACAAAACTTCTGACATCAGCAACAATCAGTGTTTTCCACCAGAGACCAGCTTGCAAAATCTTCTTATAGATTACTTCCTTGGAAAAGTGTCCACCAGATTCACCATTATGCGCTTCTGAAATTACTTGCATTCTTCCTTCCATAGGGACACATCGTCGAAGTATACCATCAACACCCAGTCGATAAAGTAATCCTCCTATGATAGTAAATATCAAGCTTCTTATGATCAAAGCTTTCTTCTGATTCTGCTTCCAATCCTCTAGAAAGGCACCTTGGAAAAGAACTTGATAAATATCATACCATTCAGGATCCACTGAGTCTTCTGCCTCTAACTTAAATAAATCAACATTCACTAGTTCATCTCTCAAGGGTGATTCTGAATATCCTTCCGTACTTCTTGAAAGAAAATCAGCTCCACAATGGTTTCGTCCAGGCTTATGGAAAATTCTGAATTCAAATTCCATTAGGAACATCATCCATCTTATCAGCCTGCCTTGAATAATGACTTTACTAATCAGAAACAGAAGAGCTTGATGGTCCACATAAAAAGGGAATAACTTTCCCAACACTTTCACTCATTACGATAGTCAATAATCTTAATCACTTATTTAAAACAATACAAATAAATCTCATCGTCACATTGCACTATATTAATTTATCTAAAGTGAAAGCTTACGGCTTTCACACATTACAATAATCGATAGTATTAATCAATCTTGCAATTGATTCTCATTGTAACATGAGGATTAATTGCAAACCTTGACAATTGTCATATCTATCTGAAGTGCAAACATGAAGTTCTTACACTCCACAGTAGATCTTTGAGAGCTTATTTGTCTCTAATTGTTGCACGTGTACGATCACACAGTATGATAGACATAGAAATCCAAATAAAGATAATTTAATATCAATGTATTTGGACATGATATTCCTAAATTTTATTTTTAATGAGAGCATAGTGTGATGGCTCTACACAAGACAAATAAATTTCTACCTTGTTCATTTTGAGGTGAGAAAATATTTGCACATCAAAATCAAACCTACCTAAACAAAATTGACCTTTACTCTTTCATATTTTGCTAAACACATTTTATGCCAGTCATGTGATTTCAAACCAGTAAGCTTCCCTTTCTTTGTGAATGTTTCCCAGAGCAAGTGCATTACACCTATGGGCGTACGCACGGATTGAATGATCCCTTTCACTTGCAGTCTTGCATTCCTTTTGTCCTGCTAAGATCCATGGTGCTTTAGGTAGATTTATTGATCCGTCGTGTGCTATCTACGGCCAATATCTCTCCATACAACCAACAGACCTTTTCAAAACCAAGGATTTATGAGCTACAAAGATTTTTCTTTAATACATCGATTTAATGATTCATGAGGATTTTTCAAAGGTTGGACGATTAAAACTGGGACTAAAGACATAGCAAAGACTAGAACAAAATGAAGATACTCGCATCAAAAGAGTGATAGTAGTCAAGGATAGGTAGCATGATGGGGTGTGGAGATCTAAGGACTTCTCATAGAATTTCTACTCTAAGCAAGAAAAAAATCTTCTATTGGTAGAATATTTTCCTATCTATGTATATATCTATATGCATATGTTGTTAAAAACAAAAAGGAAAGACTGTAGGCCCATTATTGTTATCCATACCGGGTATAGAATAAGGCTTCAACTACTAGAGCTACATACCTCAGGTGTTGACAAGGCGGAAATTCCACCACCGACCTCTACTACTTGTTGTACTTTACATAATCCTCTAGAGTAAGCTAAAAACAGACTAGGCGAGAAGAGTTTACTTCAATTGGCCTTCCATTTTGCATGCGACGGTGACGCTTGGGTGGGCGGGTTTCATTTGAACTCTCCAGGGCTAGAGAGAGAGTAGGTCCACTTGATTCCACCAAATGCTTCAGACTTTGTGGCTTGGACTTAATGATTGATGTGGTTGATGACTCTTCTTTGGGTGTTGGAGAGAAGACCCCCGGTGGTACAAAAAATATGATTGATGCGAGTGTGCTAATGCGACTTTCAAAAAGGAAACTTGCTACATCCTCTTTACCTCCCTTTGCGGCCCTCATTGACCAAATGCTTTGATTGAAAACAATAATGACACCTCACATCCCTCTCCTTTGATGCTCTTGATTTGCGATCAGTACGCGCAACATGAGATGGGGGGCTTACCTCCTGGATTTTGATGACGCTACAACTTGATAATAGCACTTTGATGAAGGCCTTCAATCCCGAGGAGTCCACTAGGAAATATGTAAGATTACACGTGCAAACAAAATAAGGGATTTATAATTAGGTACATTTATAGAAAATATACTAAAAGGGTTTTGTAATTGTGAGAAAGTGAAAATTTTCATACATAAGGGCATTTTTTAACAAAAATGCATACATAAGGGGTACATATAAACTTGAAAATATATAGGCAAGGGATTATTTAGATACCTCTTGTTGGCACATGCTATATGTAATTTTTACATAGTGGACTCCTTGAGCCTTCAATGCTTCTGTGGTTTCCTCTTTTTCAACCCTCCAATTTGCAACTTCTTGTAGCCACTCGTCCATGAATGGTGGCATGCATAACTAGTTTTGTGACCGATGGTCTTTACAAAGCATTCCTTCGTGGGGGCACTATTGGGGGCCATTATAGCATCACCTAATCACAACCCAAGACCAACAAAATTATCAATCCTAGGATCGACAACCCAGCTAGATCTTGGAGGCATGAACATCATTGGATGTATTGAATGAGAGGATTCAAGAGAATGCTCTTTCAATGCAATAGAGATTAGCCATGAATCACTAACTCTAATCACACCATAATCATCAATCAAGCATCACCTACACTCATTAAGCCCGCCAAAGTCCAGCTTTCCATAGACTTGAATCTCAAAGCACTCTCTTTACAAGCACACATTAATTGCATTGATGTTGGCCTCTCCAATCACCACATGCCAATCAAGATACTTAATCAGAAGCTACATACACAAGGGTGAATGGTGCTTGAGTCTCATTAAACCCATCCACACATGAGAAAACAATAGGGCACATACTCTAATCACAAATTTAAAAACCCACTTAATCAACCTAATTAGAGATGTTAAATATCACAAATTGAGTACTCATAGAAGGATAGGAGTGGTCAATAAGCAAGAAGTTATCACCACACACTCAAATCTAGAATAATGAGAAGGTGAAACTACTTCATGAAATAATGGAATAAGAAGAATTAATACTAATGAATAAAGTAGAGGTTAGATTAAGAAATGGTTCTCTAATTACAAAGGATTAGCACTAGCCTTCTAAGCATGGGCATTAATCTCAAGGCTAGGCCATCCATAAAGTGAACACATAAAAGTGAGCTCTCAAGAGTGAGTACTCAAGAATGAATCCACCATAATGAAGCGGCCTCTTTGCATAAAATGATTTCTTATAAAGGCATGCACCACAAGTTTTTCTACTATGGAATTAAGTTGAGCCCTCTAGCATGATTCCAGAATTGGATTATGACTCCACAGACAGCTTACATACGAGGTCTATATACAATGTATATTATTGGTGGTTTCATAAAATCAATCAAGGAACGTCTCAAAAAGCAGAAAACGGCTCGAAGGCTACAAAGCGTCAAATTTGACATACGAGGTCAAACCGACTCCAAATGGGCCAAAATTGGATGAGTTGCTTCAGGACTATGTAGCGGACAAGTCCATAGCCTCAAAAGTGACTAACCAGCTCTACATGCCATGTAGTCACATAAATTGGTGATTTCATAGGTACCAAAGCACGAAGTGATACCGACAAGACCAAATCTTTACCAAATTCAATTTAGGACTTGTTTTAGGTGCATAGAATAAGTTTATGTCAAAATTCTTAAGTTTTGCAAGAAAATATTGACTGTTGTAAATAATCGCGATTATTTACTTTTGCAATATTTTGGCTTGGAAATGGTATCATCACCTCACCTATCACTTGTACACACCTATTACATGCCACATTTCAAGTATGAGCCAAAATGATCAATTATAACTTGGAAAAATTGCCAAAAAACGCAAAGAAGTCCTTTCAAACCAATTTCTGAGTTATGAGTCACATTTTTTGATCCAAATCACCTCATATCACATACGCAGGGTCTACACCATGCCTAGGACCAAGTTGCACCAAAAAATGTTCATTTTGATGAAAAAGATAATAATCATGATTGTTTACTTTCTTGCCAAGATGGAGGAAAATTGCAACTTTGCCATCATGGGACCAAAGTACATGATGTCCTAAGCCCACTAACCAAGTTTGAACAAATTTGGAGCTCAAAATCTCAAAATTCCTTTACATCTACTGTTTTAGACCTAAAGCTTAAATCTGGCACCATTTTCACCCTGTGCACTCAAATGATCCCACACTTCACTCAGAGTATCTAATTGATACATACTTCAAGCCTATAATGTCAAAATTTCAAGAAGTTGAACAAATCTCTCAGCTGTAAATAATCGCAATTATTTACTTTTGTTGCAATTTTTTGCTTGGACTTCATGATTTTGATCTTTACATGTTTTTATGCATCTATGCATGTTCAAAAATTGATTTGAATCAAATTCGACTCAATTTGTTAGCAATTCAGACTGAAGGACAATTCAAGGTGGAATCCGCCAAATTTTCTAACTTTGACACTCTATTCACCTAACAGGAGCCATGCAAGCTACAGAGAAGGCCAAGAAGAGGGTCTCCCAAAAGGAGAAGCTGCAAGAGCTACCACCATAACAGCTAGACCCCAGTTCAATAAGGACAACCAAAACAACCTATCTGTCTAAAGAACAGTAGGAGGAGAATAACATAACGGTTTTCACAGGTAGATTCAAAAGTGAAGAAGGACATCAGGTAGAACTACAAATTCTGCCAAAAGAGTTCTATGATGTTGCAGCAAAGCTCGAGACAAAAGAAGCTAACAGAAGGCTTGGGCTCAGAGAGTTCTACGACCAAGAGCCATGTGGTGTAGATTTTCAGAAAGCTTATGAGCTCCTGCCCACAATCAAGGAAGATGGAACATCCCAAATTTCTGACCAGCAAGGGAACAAGGTCAAAGTGGTAATTATGAAAGAGATAGTCACCAAAGCTCTCAAATTTCCAATAGAAGAATGACTATGAGAGCTAGAGATAGAAAGACAGCAGGTACCTTCACCAAAGAAACCACTGCTGCAACCTTTGTTGACCTTATCCAGAAGCAAGTGGAAGAACCAACAAGATTATATAATCACCACTTCCACTTTCTCACAAAGAAACCACCAAGATACACGTAACACAACACCCAATCATGCAGTTGCGACTACATTTACAAAAGTGTTAAAGTCGACAACCAGGCAACCCATCAACCACGCACAGTATGTTCTATCCACACTAAAGGGTACAAAGAAAGAGGATAAGATAACATATCTCCGAGCACCTAAGTTACTCACAAGGATATCCTACCATGCTATCGGCATGACAGACAATTTGCCACCTACCCCAGATCAGAACACATGGATCATGTCTACCCAGCCATCCCCTCGAGCCACAAGGTCCACCAAAAGAACTTACAAATCCAATGAATATTCTGCCGAGAGCTCTCCAGAAGGACATAGCAGCGAAAGCTCAGACAATGAGGAAAGAAGAGCCCACATTGTAGAAATGACAAGAAACACAATGGTAGCACATCAAGAGGAGCCTCAACAGAAGCAGGCAAGGTTTGAGAGAGTGAAGAACTCTTATGAACAAAGCCACCAAGCTCAAGGAAAGGACCCTACAAAGTGGGTACCAATAGAAGTAAAAGGACCAAGAACAAAGCACCCTGCACGGAGACACGTAGAAGATCCAAAGGATTTTTTAGAGAGAATGTATCAAGAAGCAGAAGCATTAAAGCTAAAAGAAGCTCAAGAAGCAGAAAGAAAAGCTAGAGCAGATGCGTCCGAGCAAGAAAAACAAGCAGAAGAAGTAACCACACAAGGAGAGACCCAACATGAACAAAGTGATATCTCTCCCCGACCATCTTCACCTGCTACGAAACAACACGACCACCCCATGCCAATCCCACCACCATCAGCAACAGATAGATCCACAAAGAGCAAGCCAACCAAAGAAAAGGAGCCTGAACCACAAGAGGCAGCAGATTCTACACAATAGGCAGCAACTACTTCTGACCAAGTTAAAGCAAAAGAACTAGAGCCGGAAAGGGCAGCAAGTCCTGCGCGAGAGGAGTCAACAAGGTTTGAGAAAACAAAGGAAAAAAAAACAGAGGAAACCCCGTCTACCACCACCCAGCAAGAAACGGCTCATGCATCCATGAAGCCTCAAGCAGAAAAAGAAGAAGAGGACCAAGCACAACCTCAAGGGGAACAACAAACCCGTACGCTACGACAAACAGCCGCCACAAACCCACCAAGAGAATCACAAAATGTCTAGGTAGCCCACAAAATGTGAAGACTGGCAGACAAATGATGAGGCAGTTCTCCAAGATAATAAATATGCAAAGCAGATGCAGGAGATGACAAAAAAATTGAGATCCAACACTTAGCCGCAGAACCAAGGCTAGAGAATTGGAAATGGTGATCGATGCTCTCCAAGGAGAGTTATAGGACAAATTAAATGTCATCACTGATCTGCAAAAACAAGTCCAAGAATTGAAAGTTGAAGCTGAAAAACACCAGCTAGCAAGAGACAAGCAACAAAAAGAAATGAAAGAGTTAGGTGAACTTCTCATCAAGCTAACATATGCCTACAAAAGTAAAGACGAACAGCTGATAGAGGTTACCAACAAACTCTTAACTACAACTCTGTTAGTTTAGAAATCCAAATACAGCTAGATGTGGCAAACATCTCATTGCAATGTTCCAAGTAGAGGATCAACGATCAGGAAACCTTTTTGTGATAGATAAGAGAAAATCTCGCAGTTGCCCCGATCAAAGGTACAGACGAAGTGTACAAAGCTCTGGAGAAAAAGAATAAAGATCTCGAGCTAGAGCTAGAGCTGGAGCAGTCCTAACGCAGAGACCTTGCATTAATGTGGGTACAAAGAGTAGAAGAGTTGCTCAAGGAAAAAGACGAGCTGAAGAGTGGAATTGGACCTAATCTCTTGAGACATCTAATTCTAGTTTTAGAAGATTTCAGATAGTAGACTGGACAGAAATCAAAAACTGGATTGGAATTTGGATACTGGAATAAGAATCAGACTTATGTACTGAGAATAATATTCAGATTCAGATTCAGAGTACTGGACACAAAGTAAGTGTGACTGGAATATCTGCCATGATTGGGATTACATATAAAAGATTACAGTGAGTATGATATGATTTACAAAGAGAGTACATCCGACAACAACTACCAATGATTGACAACTCAAGTACAAGTGTTGCCAAAATGCTAACCCAAACGCCAACGATTACAATGTAATGGGCCCTATTTATACACCTTGGGTTTACCATAGTAATTACCGTAGTAATTACTAATTTGCTGCATGTCTCATAAGAGAACGTTCCCACCTAGTGAAACTATCCAACCGTCTACATCCTTCCCTTCTTTCTTGAATTTTGGCAAGATTCCAAAATTTCTAAAAAATTCCCTTGTCTGATTTTGATTTGAGACTGATAAATCCACCGTCTGTGTCTAATGTTGGGGATTGGACTTGACCAATGACAGAGTGGCCATACAAAGATTGCGAAAGGCAGCTGAAAACACCAAGGTATTGCGAGAGGCAGCTGCTGAAAAGACCAAGGTAGAGCTCTCATCGTCTACACAAACTGACATCAACCTTCCTGTTGAGGAAGAAAAGTCACCACTGAATTCTGAGATGGAACTACCCAATATCCTTCCATTGGACCATCTTCCGTTTGCCCTTTGACCTAGATGGCGTCTGAGAAGTCCCAGTACCAGCATTCTCCTTCTGAATCAGTCGGCAAATGGCCTCCTGTTCAAGATGATCCTGCCTTTCTGTGGTCATCTCCACTTCATAAGGCATGCAGGAATGATAGGTCTTGGTGTCAAGATCATAGAGTGTGCGCCTGCCTTTGGTGATCCTGGTTCTGGCCAGCTCGTGACAATGCGAAGCAGTATGGATCCATCCTTCTGGAAGAGGATGATTAGTTTTGACCCGAGCTTCGAAAATAATCTCAGCTATCTCTCTATACTGTGGTGCCAGGCCCGCCTTAGCTGCAATATCCTTTTCAGGCAATTTAGAAGATTCAACATAAGTTGCAGCAGAGCTGATTAGTGACATTAGGAAAAATTTGGACTCACAAAGGGCCACTTTAAAGAGTTTGGCTTTACCTATCTCTACCAAAACAGGCACATGGATAATTTTTTGCAAACAAACTCCAAAGTTGGTGGAGGTTTGACAGTTAGAATGTCCTCTTCAAGCTCTATCTACTGATATATAGCACGCCATGAGATTCCTCATATTTTAGAAGATTCTTTTTTTTATTCACTTAGATTCCGACAGAGTTGTCACATCATAGGTGAATATAAACAAAGAATCTTCTAAAATATGAGGAATCTCATGGAGTGCTATATATCAGTAGATAGAGCTTGAAGAGGACATTCTAACTGTTAAACCTCCGCTAACTTTGGAGTTTGTTTGCAAAAATTTATCCATGCGCCCATTTTGGTAGAGAGAGATAAAGTCAAACTCCTTAAAGGGCTCCTTTGTGAGTCCAAATTTTGCCTAATGTCTTGGTCAAGCCCCTGATTTGAATCTTTCACTGACCCATATACATCCGGATCCTATGCATCTCCTCTTTCAGTGCGTGAATATCATTGAGTTGGAGAGAATCATTGAACAACGTTTGCCAAGTTTTCCATTCCACAGTCGATCGCTCATACCAATCCTGCAGCTCATCAATAATCTTGAAGTATGTAAGGCGATCAACGGGTTCTGGATGTTGAGGATCAAGTGTTGGAAAGAATCTTGGAAGCTACGTCTCTCTTGCTAGAAAGGCATACAAGAGAACTGGAGAATCAGACACAAATTCTAAAAAATTGAGGACAGCCTGGTTCTCTTGCAGCATCATCTTTCTGGTGATTCTCACTAGCTAGAACAATTTGCGGAGAGCAGATACCTGTGCTCCGACTGACATTCTAGTCTGAGGTCCTTTACTAGTGGCTGTCTGATCCTCAAGACTGGCCCTTACTCTCTGATCCAAGACCCCTTTGGCAATTTGCATCTGTCATAATAATCAATATCTAATTCTCCTAAATGATTTTCTCATGTTAAACTGATCATTTAATATGGGGAAGTGCCAGGGGAGAAAAATCTAGAATATTGGTTAAGCTAGCAGACCAGCCACAGTAGGGATCCAAAGGAGGGAAAATAGGGATCCAAAGGGAGGGCCATCTGCAAAAGAGTCATGTGCAGCAATGGGCTAAAAAGACCCTAAGGTTCAGCCCATCAAGACTTCCAAAATGCTAAGGTTCCAAAATTCAAAGGTTGTGTCCAAAGATCAACCTTAAGGGAATTGGATGCTTTGTGTGTGACCAAAAAAGTCTTCGTACATCCCTACATAGGAGGGGGCAAGCCTACAATGTAGGGATGAGAGAGAAATCCACACACACACACACACACACACACAAGCTCCCTTTACACAAAGGGAATGAGGGACTTATGTCAGCTCCGTAGCCCAGATGCCCACAAGGTGTAACCAATTCCTATTGGATGGCCTTGGAGGTGGACCAATGAGAATTAGGCTAGAGTAAATCTAGTTTAATTAATTTAAAAACACTTAATAAAAGAACCAATGAGAATTAATTCCTCTAGAAGACTATTGGACAGTCTCCCAAGGGGTCCAATGAGCATTCAGGAGCCCAATGGCTTTCCTGATTCCTATTGGCCAGGAGGCAAAGGGGTCCAATGAGAGTTTAGTTAAATTATTAAATTACCTTAAGCTCTCACAAAAGGGGAAAGGGGGACGCATGTCAGAAGGCTATCACTTATGTTGCTTAATTGTCATTGGCTATCTCTAGGGAGGTCCAATTGGAGGACAGCAAGAGCAAATAGAAAGGGGGCTCGCCCAAGAGAGAGAGGGGGGGCTGATTTTTGCAAGGCATTATCACACACACACTCACACAATCTCATGTGTGAAGAAAGAGAAGACTATCTCTTTCCAAGCTTTAATGGAGAGCTCATCACCTACTCCAAGCTTGTGAGATAGAAGCCCACATCGACACACTCTTGGCATGTGGATGCAAATCCAACCAAGATCCAAGCTTCAATGCATGCTCATCTCCTCTACCATGCTAATTACTAAGCTAAGCTATGCTAATATTAGTGATTATGTGAGGAGATGTACATCTTTCTCGTAAGATACTCCTTGTTCCTCCCAATCTACTCTCATACCCTGCTAGCTCTCACCATCTTCGAAGGTGTGTGAGGTCTTGGGTCTGAGACCGGGGATAATTGATGTTGTGTTTACTAAGTGTTTTGCTTAGTGCATGAACCTTTCATCTTCATTTCACTAGCTAGTCTTGAAGGAACACAAAGAATTGTATTGTAAAATGTCTCTCTTGATGTGAGAAACCATAATACAAAGCCTTTTGGAGGGGGGACCGGCTCCATGCAAATCCGGTCCTCAAATGTTGTCAATAGCTTAATTTCTCTCTCTTTTGAAAGTATTGTTCATGCTATCTAACTAGGTGTTATGCTTTTTGTTGCTCTCTCCACCCAAGCACTGTTGTAATTCTCATTAGGAATCTATTCTGATGAAATGTCCACTATGTTCATGCTAATAACTGCTACACACAAGTTTTTAGGCCATTAAATGTTACATTGGTATGAGAGCACAAGGTTTCTCTTTTCTTGCTCAAGAAGGGAGGTCCTCAAGCTCAGCCTTGCAGTGTGCCTGCCTTTGTGCAGTTAACCGGGCATCACCGTTGAGAGCTATGGTCTTAATAGTGGAGTCCTACGGGTCTTGCCTACGGCTTAACCACTATTTAGCTATTAGAATCTTGACAGGAGCCGGTGCTATTTTGGTGTTGAACGACCCTCTCTTCTATTCCTTGCAATTAATGGTATTCGAGCCGCGGGTACAGTAGCTTGAGTGCTTTTTCTAAAGGGGTAAAGAGGAGTAGCAACTAGGGCTTGAAGTGCCAAAGTACACCTAAAAAGTTTACACCTAAAAGTTTTTAGAATGGCTGACAATAGTAAAGAGAGTGAAATTAATGTTGATAACTTTGATTTTGCTAATGAGCAAGCTACTAATGATGCTCCGATGCTTGTTAACTATCTTGTTTCTAGGCTTCAACAAGCCATGGGCAATCCATCTCTCCAAATTGAAGTGCAACGGCAGCTCTGTGCTCACGGGATTCTCCAAGCTCATCACCATGACGAGAGAACACCTAGGAAGCCTCCTTGTGAGACTCCCAAAAGAGGTCTCTCTCCGATTCGGGAAGAAGAAGAGAATCCATACGAAGGGTTTAAGAATTTACTTCTTGATGATGCATCTCCTTCCCAAAGGAGAACTCAAGAGCCTTCACTGAAGGAATGAGAAAGAAGTGAGTCTCCCACCACCTCGACAGAGATGGCTCCACGAAGACGGCGGGCAAAACGCTCTCCATCACCACCAAAGTGGAGAAGACCATCACACTATTCTCCATGCCATAATTCAAAGAGGGATGATAAAAAGCAAGAGAATAAAAAGGCGAGAAAGAGGACACCCTCTTCTCCATCTTCTTCATCCTCTTCCTCTTATGAAAGTGATGGTGAAGACAATGAAGATCAAGACAAGAAAAAGGCGAGGAAGAGGTCACCCTCTTCTCCACCTTCTTCAAATTCTTCACCTTCTAAGGAAAGTGATGGTGCAACCTTTGAACCATAAAAAAGAAGATGCCATAGGAAATCCTATGCCGCATGGAAGAGGTCGTCCAAGTTGAAGAAATTCAAAGAGGGAGGGAAGAGCATCTCTTTCCTTACCTATAATGGTACCTTTGGTGCTACGGACAAAGTCTTGGCCTTTATCCAACAGTTCGATGCGGCGTTTGGAGATGAGGACTTCATGGAGTCTTCTAAGCTACGCCATGTAGCTATGCACTTTCAAAAGTCTATCAGACAATGGTGGTCTATCCTACGAGACAACGGTGAAGCTCCACGAACATGGAAAGCTTTAAGAGCTTCCATTATGAAGCAGTTTTTGGCCACCGATGCCAAAGACAAAGTACTCACAGAATGGCGAAGCTTAAAGCTCTCTCCCTATGAATCCATCCACAAATATGTAGACAAGTTTTGGGACCTACAACTCAAAGACAGTGTCTTCAAGAAGTTGGATTTTGGAGAGCAAAAGCAACAATTTTGTGCGGGCTTAACCGAAGAAATGGCGGAGTATGTCAACTCCCAAAGGCCACGTACCATATCGGCGGTAATACACCATACTATGGTGGCCTCTCGAATCAATTTCCAAACGGGGGCTAAAAGAAATAATAAGCCCACGGAAAACAAGGGTTCCAATGAGCCTAAGGGGAAGGAAAATGTCCAAATGTCTCCTAAGGGCATCTCCAACAAAGCTAAAGAGAAGGGAGTTTACAAACTCTCTCCTGAAGAGCTTGAGCGTTATCGCAAGGATAACGGGTGTTTCAAGTGCGGCGAACAAGGGCATGCGTACCGCGCTTGTCCCCAAAAGAACAACCGCCAAGATCCTCCTAGAGCTTCCTTGGTTGGAATCCAAGAGGAGGAGACTCAGCAAACTCACCACAAAGGATCTCCTCTATGCCATGCTTGGGGAAAGGTAAGAGAACATGATTCTTTTATTCTCTTTGACCCTGGTTCTACTCACAATTTTATATCTATAGAGTTGGCCACCAAGCTAGGCATACAAGCTTACGAGATGGGAGATGTCCTACCCGCAGACAGTGCTTTCAAGGAGCAAGAAGCTTCAGTCACTCCCTTAATCGGGAAATTGAGGCTTCATGTTCAAAGCTATGTGGACAAAGAGGACTTCTTTATCTCTCCTCTCAAGCATGAGGATGTAATCTTAGGGGCACCATGGTTTGACCGCCTGGCTGCCAATGTTAAATTTCCTGAAAGGAGAATCTCCTTTAAGTTCAGGGAAAAAGACATGTATATAGATGCTAAGGAAATGGGTAACACTATTCCCATTGTACATACACTAGCTTTCAACAAGTCAATAAAGAGCTCTATTTTCGTGTACATGATTTTTGTTAAAGATTCTCAAAATGAACCTAATGCTTTAGCAAAAGAAAATAAAAGCAACCAAAAGGAATTAGAGTTATCCAATTTTCTCAAGGGGTTTCAAGATGTTTTTATTGATGACATCCCTTGTGAGCTACCTCCTAAACGAGTTAATGATGACCATGCAATTGAACTTCTTCCAGGAAGCTCACCGCCTAACAAACCTCCTTATAGAGTTTCTCAAGAGGAGATTATGCGGCAAGTGCATGAGTTAGTTGAGAAGGGCATGGTTAGGCTAGCTCATCTCCATTTTGCTCACCGGTGCTATTAGTGCAAAAGAAATACGGCACATATCGTATGTGTGTCGACTATAGAGCACTAAATAGGATCACTATCAAGAATAGGTTTCCCGTTCCACGGGTAGAAGACCTATTTGATAAGCTACAAGGATCGACCTACTTCAGTAGGATTGACCTAAAAAGTGGCTATCATCAAATAATGATAGTTGATCAAGACATTGTAAACACCGCATTTCGCACCACATTTGGTCTTTATGAATACATTGTCATGCCTTTTGGCTTGACCAATGCACCAGCCACATTCAACCGCTTGATGGAGAAGCTGTTCAGGCCTCATCGAACCTTCACTGGAGTGTTCTTTGATGATATTATCATCTACTCTAATTCATTAGACGAACACAAGCAACACCTCCAGGTAATATTTCAAGTTTTAAGAGAGAATAAACTTTATGTTAATCGAAAGAAAAGTGAATTTTTCTTGCAAGAGATTCAACATTTAGGTCACATTATCTCTCAAGATGGCATCCAAATGGATCCATCAAAGTTAGAGGTAATAACACTACAAGAGGTTGTGTGCTCTTGTGACGCTCTTAGCGACGGAAATACACTGGGTTTTTATAACCCCCGGCGTCGCTATAACCGTCGCTAAAAGCGTCGCTACGAGAGCGTCGCTATCTGCGTCGCTATAGGCGTCGCTATAGGTGTCGCTATATAGCGACGCTCATAGCGACGCCTATAGCGACGTAGATAGCGACGCTCTCACAGAAGAGTATAGCGACGCATATAGCGACGCTACAGAGCCATAAATAGCGACGCTTATAGCGACGCCTGAGAGAATATTTTTTTCGTGGCAGGGCATTGAATGCCCTGCCACCCATCAACCATATTGTACTTGATTCACTTTTTAAAAAAAGTGCAAAGGTAAATAATAGACCCAAAATAGTCACCCACAAGACGCATTGTTTGCAAAATTGACAATTGTACACATCATAGACAAACTGAATTGATTGGCAAATGTAATAATGACAATTGTACAACATCATAGGCATAAAGAATTGATTGGCAAAAGGAATTGCGGTGACAAATGTAATAATATACATGGTTCAAAAAGACGTATAAAATCCGTCTCATGATACATAAGCTATGAGAAACCCTAAACTAATGCTATCTAGCTACGGCTAAACTGACGTCGTCTAATCAGACGTCTCATCGCGTCCAAGCGGCGTATCTGTCGGATTCTGCAAAAAAAGACAATAAGACAGTTTTCAGTAAATATAAACATATAACGACATTTATAAAACAATACAAAAAATAAAAAAGAGTAAACCCTAATACTAACCATGCCGCCGCGAGAACTGAGAATGTCCATCAGGGCGTTTAAGCCCTTCCTGCCTGCGTACTCGCGCTCGTACGGTGTGGGATCACGTCCTGTCATCGACCACTGTCAAAACATACAAAGATTTCATTATGTTAGAACTAAAAAACTCATAAACCCTAAACTATCGAACATGCATAAAGAGCAATGTGAAAAGACTTACAAAATCGGCCTCAAATGATGCCCATCCACCGCTCCCCAAGTGGTGCGAGCTCCCTGCCTCTACTCGCGCTCTGGCTGCATCCTTTTGTTGCTTCCACTTGTCGGGATTCTCGCGCGCTGCTTTCTTCGCATTCTTCCAATCTTCTTTGGCCAGCCAATCTGGCCTATTCCACCCATTCTTGATTGCTTTTTGCACTTCGGAACGCTTGTGTTTGCAGTATTCGCGCATTCGAATCTTCATCAGGTCTTCATTGAAGCGCTGATCCCGTGTTGGAATGGGAAACTCATCATGAAGTATGCTGATGACTCTGTTTTTTAAATCACTTGGTACTTCACTCCATTTGTTTAGTATATAGTGTCTAAACAGCTGAGAGCAAAGACCACGCATGCGCGAGATCACCTTCTTGCCGTCATCATCCATGATGATGCCGCCGCTGATGTCGACGGAGTAAGGCAAGCCCTCTGGCCGGTGACGCGTGAACCTGGGTGTCCCGGCAGGGGTCTCTAGCGGCGTGTCGATGGGGGTACGGACGTCAGGTGTCTCCATCGGCGTCTGGGCGCCGAAGCGAGGAGTGTCGAGTGGGGTGGCTCCTGGCGGAGTAGGTAGAGGTGTGTAGCTTCTAGGAACAGTCAGCCGTGCAAAACCTGGCGTAGACGGCGATGCTGTGGCTGGTGTGGGGGCGGGCAAAGAAGGGGAGGGTAAAGAGCCTCGTCGAACACGAGGCGGTGTGGAGGCATCGGTGGCGGAATCCCCACAACAACCGCCACCGCCACCACTAGAGCGCCGGTGTCTAGACGAGTGTGACGCTCGTCTCGTCGACGCCGAAGCTTCGGAGCGCGCCGAATGCTCCGAAAGAGAGGGAGATGCGGATGGTGTAGGAACGCGCGATGATGCGCCAGAGCGATGACGCTCCACGTACCACTGTCTCTGCTGCGGTGACAAAGAAGAAAGAAACTCCTCATCATCCATACCTGCATTAAACACACGAATATTTAAACTTAATATTGAATGAATAGAGTAGACAATGACGCAAAGACCATTAAATACAATGACGTAATGACGCATATAAATACAATGACGCAATGAATCGAGTGATAGAAGAGGCAAGTCGAAAACTCAGAATTTTCAATCAAAAGATGTGAGCGCGAGTAGAAAAGAGCGTTACACACCATGGAAGCTACTTAGAGAGCTAGAGCTTTTACAGCACAGAGCAAAATTGTTCAAATACAATATTTGTGGCTTTAAGAGATCTCTCTCTCATCCTCGCATAACTCAGCATAACTTCCTATATCTATATAGAGCTCTCCGTTTAAACACATATCCTCTGTTTCATTTTGTAGCTCCTCTGCATGCACCCCATATAGAGTAGTAGCATCTTGATGCTCGTCTGGCACCACCGCAGCGGCTTCTGATTGAGCATCTTCTCTGATCTCCTCCATTGATGTCGTGATTGGCACATGGTAGCCTTCATACGTCCTTGCACTACGAGGGGCTACCTCTATGACGTACCACCAGTTTGATGTAGACTTTGTAGGATGAAATACTACCTGCCAGAGCCACATAACTTACATGAGAGCTTTCAAGCACATAACTTGTAAAAGGGGGATGTTAACTATTTATATACTTACTTGTTCACAATGCTCGGGTAGTACGAAAGTGTCTCTTAGGTCAGTCCATTTCTTAGTAGAATCCACCTCAAGAAAACCAGACTCTCCTCTACGCACAGTAGCGTTTCGACCCTCCATGATTATCTTGAACCATTGCACGTCGAACAAGTCGACAAAAAATCCTCTGTAATCGATCCTCAAAATCTCTTGCAGCGTGCCGAAGTAAGTGAGTTCCGCCACCACGGGATCTGCATCAGAGGAACGTCGTCGACTAGACTGTTCAAATTTTGCCATGATTCCACAATCTTGAGTAAAACGCTTTTTGTTGATTCGTTCCACCCTAAAATGTCGACCTTTACACCATGCTGCTGTGTATGACTTATACTACAACGAACAAAGATTATGAGTGGCCGTTCAAACGTTTATAAATAAAGTCACTTGCTAGCCGTACATTGCAAACTTACCTTGGTCGCGCAACCCCGAGAGTACTCCCACTCTTCTTCAGTCACTTCGTCACCGCATTGTTGTGCGCTTTTCAATTGGTTGTGCAACCATCTGAAGCTCATGAAGGTTGGTAGGCTCTCCAGAACCGCTGGATAGTGCATCGGTGGTTGTCTTCCCCGTCTCCACTCGATTCGTGCCCTTTGTCGCTCTTGCTTTGCATCCTCATATTGTGAAATCCACTTTTGCATCACTGGATTGTGAAGCATGCAAAATCGGTTGATTTTAGCCTCTAGATCTTCCGTCATCTTCTTCTCAACACCGAGATTGCACATGACAATCCCAGATATGCGCTCATCATCTATGGTTTGCCATAGCGTGTCCCAGGATTTATCAAATCCGTCTAGCCACTCTCCAATGTACACTAGGGACTCTGATACCAACCAACCTTCTGCCATGCTACCCTCCGGACGTGCCTTTTGACGCACATATCCCTTAAGCGTTTTCATGAAACGCTCTAAGAAGAACATCCATCTGGAATGAACTGTGCCAGCTATTTCCACCTCATCAACTATGTGAATAAGAAGATGCACCTGAATGGTTAGTATTGTAGTAGGAAAATGTTTCTCAAACATGCACACAAGCTCCGCAGCATTTAGTTTGGCGAATGGTATGGAGTCTACGTCGATCTCCTTTTGTGAGATCCATTGCACCAGCTTTGCAAGTTTGTAGATTGTGTTACGGATGTCGAGAGACAAACATCCCTCAATGGCAACCGGTAAAATAAACTGTAAAGTATGTGTAGCAATGATATTAAAGTCCACATTTTATGCAATGATATTAAAGTCCACTATGAACGTACCTGACACATTTTATGCCAATCGTGTGACTTCAAACCGGTAAGCTTTCCTTCTTTAGTAAAACACGTTCGGAGCGAGTGCATTACGCCAGTGGGGGTCCGCAAAGATCGAATGGCCTCTTTTACTTTGCGTTCTTGGGCTCCTGTGAAAATCCATGGTGCTTTAGGAAGTTTTATCGATCCATCAGACGCTGTTTGCGGCCAATATTGCTCCATACGATCCACATTTCTAAGGTCAACTCTGGCTCCCAAAGTATCTTTCTTGCCGGTCAAATGGTCCCATAGTAGATTACCCACATTCTTGAATATGTGCATTGGATCGAGCAAGTGATTGATCACGAGTCGGGGCCAGTATGGTAACTCGTACCATAGAGATAGTCTCTTCATCCCTGGAGGCAATCCGTCATCACACATCTCCTTCTGCTCTAACCATGCTTGTGCAGACATCCTTGGTGGCTCTCTTCCCAAAAAGCCGTCGCGTAACACATGATTCTCCGGAAGATACGCTTGATGACCTTCGTAGATTTGCTTCTTCAGTGAGGGTGCCCTACGTGCATTCAGTCTAGGTCCACATGTGACACATGCTCTGTATCCGCTTGTTTGAAGCCCTGCATGTATACACATGATAATAGATCAACTATGGGGAAAAACAAGATTTACAGTGTCTGAGAGAGGAGTGTCAATAGATCACCTGAGCATTCTGTTAGCCCGGGATAGTCATGCATGGTCCACATTAGAATACCTCTGATCAAAGCATTCCGTCGTCCTGTGTGTCGGCTCATATCCACCACCTCTATGCCAATCCACAATTGTTGTAGCTCTTCCAATAGTGGACGAAGATACACATCCATATTCCCCACTTTATATCGCCCTGGCACAATCAAGCTTAGCCATAGGTGCCCCTTCTTCGTAGTCAACCACGGGGGAATGTTGTAGTTGACGATGACAACGGGCCATACACTGTAAGATGTTGATCTTTGACCAAATGGATTTACGCCATCCATAGCCAGGCCTAAGCGCAAATTTCGAGCTTCCCTGGCAAAATCCGACCATGTTCCATCTATATGTTTCCAGGCTGCGCAATCTGCAGGAATTCGTAGCACACCATCCGAAGATTTATTCTCCTCATGCCATGATGCTAGGGCGGCCATGGACTTACATTCGAAGAAATGCTTGATGCGAGGAAGCAAAGGAAAATGTCGCAAAACCTTTTGTGGAATTTTTGTCCCGTGGAGATCTACTCGATATCTTTCGGAATCACATTTCGGACACTTCTCCATGTCTGTGTATTCCCCTCTGAAAAGAATGCAGTCATTAGGACAAGCGTGGATAGAATTGTAATCCATCCCGAAGTTTCGCAAAATCTTTCTTGCTTCATCTCGGGAATCTGGCATCACATTGTCAGCTGGTAGAATGTGCTCTTTCAGCAATCTACACAACATAAAAATATGATACAGTCGTGTAAAAATCTATCAGATCATTATACATTTAGAGTTCTATTAAAGTAAACTAATTGTAATAGATCACCTGAAAAGCGCTGTGACGCTAGTGTCACTCCATCCAAACTTTGCCTGCATGTTGAGAAGAACCAGGAGTGCTTTCAATCTAGACATACGTGCTCCATTATACAATGATATATCGGCTTCACTTTTCATATCATCATAGATAAGCCTTTCTGAATCCATGATCGTCTCGATCATTTCATCAATCTCGGGCTCAAACATTGCCTCGTTGGGAATGTGCTCTGCATGATCATCCCCCGAGCTGTCAGAGGCTACATCTTGTGGCCTCACATATGCTGCTTGACCAAAGCGCCTGCGAATACGTCTATTGGGTTGCAAGATTGCTGCTTGTTGGCCAGCGTCAGAGTCCGACGAGTTATAATTGGCAACAACTCGATCTATAATAGATGGATCGAACTCGCCAAATTCGCGAACGTGCTGCAAAGAAACACGTCTTGTCCGTCGCACAGCATGCTTGCATTGATTACAAGGACGTAAGACCCTCGTTGAGAGATAGGTGTTTCGGTTGGACGGTCCCACATCCTCGTCGCTACTCATAATGAGGATAAAAAACTTATAACCTAGACAACAAATTTAATATTCTATTGGCATTCTTCGTCTTATCTCTCTCTCTCTCTCTCTCTCTCTCTCTCTCTCTCTCTCTCTCTCTCTCTCTCTCTCTCTCTCTCTCTCTCTTTACCTCACATTCTCTAGTCATGTCCAATCCCCGCACACCTCGGTCTAGAGGTGCACGGAGATCAGAACCACCGGGTTATAATCTCGTCTTTATTGGTCAATACCTATATTTGTGGGTACAAGAAATCTAGACACCCACGTCTACATGATACTGCATGTAGTGGACAAAATCCCTTTGCCTCTTCTCTAGCTGTAGCACTTCACTTCATCTTAACATCTTTTCACAGTAGATCTTTTCACTGTTCGTCTAACTCTAAACCCTAAACCGTAAGTAATTCTTGCGTGGACTCGATCTAACGTAAATAAGCGTAAATCTAAATAAACGTAAATCTAACTAAAAATAAAGCTAAATCTAATTTAACGTAAGTCTAATGACTAGAGGTTGTCTAGATGGTCATTGTGTCGGGGATGTAGTGACTCTTGCCGCCCTGAAGATCCACCTTCTTCCCTATCTTCTGAAGACATTTCACCAGTACTTTTGGATCGACGGAGCCCACCATGAGTGAAGGCAGCAATACCCTATATTCCATTGAGGGCTGTCTTCACCCGCTTCATGCAGGCATCGCAGTCTATGGAGACCCGCATCTAATCTAATATAACGTAAATCTAAATCTAGCTTAAATAAACGTAAATCTAGTTAAAAATAAACCTAAATCTAATTTAATGTAAGTCTACATATAACCTAATCTTTAACGTTTTTTAAGATAGTTTCCTACGACGTTATAACTCTCTTCTTCCTGTGTGTGTGCGCGTGTGTGGATGTGTGTGCCAATAAAAAGAGATAAATGGTATAACCTTTCTATCACCCATGCCAAGTATGATAGATTGATTATGCCATTTCTCTCTTGAATAATAGGTCTTCAGTTCAACTCCTCGTCGGCTAGATCTTTAGGTCTTTTAATTTTAATTAGTTTCCTACGATGCTCCCTTAGTTTCTCTTTCTTTCTCTCTCAATGTGTGTGCGTTTTTTTGGATCGTATGCATGTTTTCTTTCTCTTTTCCTCTCTCAATGTGTGCGTTTTTTGTTTATGCATGTTCTCTCTCTCTTTTCCTCTCTCAATGCGTGCGTTTTTTGTTTATGCATGCTCTCTCTCTCTCTTTTTCTCTCTCAATGTGTGTGTGCATTCTTTGTTTATGTATGTGTGTGCGTTTTTGCACTCTCTCTCGCTCTCTCTCTCTCTCTCTCTCTCTCTCTCTCTCTCTCTCTCTCTCTCTCAAAAACACTATGTGTGTGTGTGTATGTGTGTGTGTGAGAGAGAGAGAGAGGGAGAGAGAAAGAGGGGAAGGGAACATGAGAATGAGGAGAGGGAAGGAGCATACCTGGCTCTCCTTCCTCTCCTCGTGTGTGTGTGTGTGTGTGTGTGTGTGTGTGTAAAAGAAAAAGAGAGAGAGAGAGAGAGAGAGAGAGAGTGAGGGAGAGCGTTACCTGCTCTTTGCTTGAGGGCGCCGAAAAACTCAGATCTGAGATCTGAGTTTTTGGGCGCGCTCGGTTATTTTTTTTACCCCAGCTGACGTCGCTATGAGCGTCGCTATAAGCGTCGCTATGAGCGTCGCAAATTTCTTTGTAAATTTGCGACGCTCATAGCGACGCTTATAGCGACGCTCATAGCGACGCCGGGAATTTTTTTTTTTGAGCGTCGCTGTGTGAGCGTCGCTAATATGAAGAGCCTCTTGTAGTGTAAAAGGATGGCCTAAACCAAGGAATCTTCATGAACTAAGAAGCTTTATAAGTATGTGTGCATACTATAGACGCTTCATAGAAAAGTTCTCACAAATTGCAGGACCATTACATGACCTAACAAAGAAAAGCGTTAGGTATACATGGTCTGCTAAGGAGAACAATGCTTTCGAAAAGCTTAAAGAAAAGCTTTTATCTCAACCTGTGCTTACACTACCAGATCTCTCAAAACCATTTGAGGTCCAATGTGATGCTTGTGGTGATTGCCTTGGAGCTGTTTTGCTCCAAGAAGGGCACGCCATAGGCTATGAGAGTCGAAGGCTCGACCCTGTTAAGCAAGCTCTAGGCATATATGAAAAGGAACTCCTTGCAGTTCTACATGCCTTAGACTCATGGAAGCACTATTTATTGGGGACTCCTTTCATTCTGTGAAACGGATCACCAAAGTCTTAAGTACTTCATGACGCAGACCAAGCTCTCTGACAAACAAATGAGGTGGGAAAATTTCCTTTCGAAATTTCATTTTCATATTCCTCACATTGCTGGCAAGCATAATCAAGTAGCTGATGAACTCTCAAGACGGCCGAGAGTGAAAGCGGTTTCCATAGCAACTCACAATGATCTATCTTCAATGATAGATGAGTATGCTATTGATCCCGATTTTAGACATGTGATTTCAGCCCTTGCATTAGGGAAGAAAGAAGAACCATTTACTTTACAAGATGGTTATCTTATCTAAGGCAATAGACTATGCGTTACTAACTCACTACGTGAGAAAGTAATGTATGAATCTCATGCTCCACCTTATGCGGGGCATAGAGGGATTCAGTCTACCATAAAGGTAATTGAAACATATTTCTATTGGCCTACCATGAAAGTGAACATACAAGAGTATGTTTCTAAATGTGTGGTATGCCAAAAGACAAAATTTGATAGAGGGAAGCAACTGGGATTGCTTCAACCTTTGCCAATCCCTAATTCACCATGGGAGAGCATATCCATGGATTTTATATTTCGATTACCTAAGTCTATCCATGGGAATACGGGAATATGGTTGATAGTAGACAGGTTCAGTAAAGAAGCTCATTTTATACCTGTCAAAAAGACTATCAAAGCCCATCAAATGGCAACCCTCTTCATTTCAAAAAATTTCAAGTACCATGGCTTGCCAATGTCCATAGTGTCGGATAGAGATCCTAGAATGACCAGTAATTTTTGGAAGGGTCTCTTTGAGAATTTAGGGACAAGGCTAAACTCTTTTTCGGCCTCTCATCCACAAACGGATGGCCAAAGTGAAATAGCTAACCTAACCATTCTCGATCTACTAAAAGCCTATGTAACGGAAGTAGATCAAAGATCCCAATGGGAGAAGTACTTACCCTTAGTGGAGTATGCTTACAATAACATTGTACATACTTCCACGGGAAAAGCACCTTTCGAGGTAATTGAGGGAAGATCAAAAAGTCCCTTGCTACTTAAGGTACATGGGAAGATCTTCGCTACAGATGAGTATAGCCGAGACCTACAAGAATCTTTTCAAAAGATTAAGGATGATATCTCTATCTCACAGCAAAGGCAAAAGGCTGCTGCTGACAAGCACAGAAGAGACCCAGCCTTTAAAGAAAATTATTGGGTCTTATTAAAGTTTCCCAAGGCTCGATTAAGTCACACGACGGGCAAGAATCCTACGGGACACCAAAAGTACTATGCTAAGCTAGCAAAAAGGTACTATAGTCCCTTCCAGATTCTTAGGCCAATCAATGAGATGGCCTATCAACTCAAGTTGCCCAATCATTGGATCATACACAATGCTTTCCATGTGAGCCTTACAAAGGAGAGCCACCTCAAGAACCAACTATTGAAGACCCACCGGAGATCGAGGACCAAGAGGAGGTGCTGCAGCCCGAGTCCATTCTACGACATGAAGACAAGGTACTAAGAGGCGGTAAGACTATCCGACGATATATAATTAAGTTTAAGAATTATCCTTTTGAAGATGCTAGATGGATGCAAGGCATACAATTAAAGGATAACCTAAACCTTGTCAATGCTTACAATGCTTCCCAAGAGTAAGCAAATGTACAAAATGTTAAAAATGAAGAAAGTTTTTTTTTTTTGTCTTATAAGACTCTCTTTTTCTTTATTGTGCACAAAAATGAAGTAGTATGCATGCTTAGATCAAGTTTGCGGAGACGACGTCTCCCAAACACCAAGTAGAGCTTGTCACTCTACTATGGAAGATTGATAGGACTAATGTGTAGACATGCTTACGATAGCCTCAGGCTCTCAAGCGCCAAATGGACTAGTCATCCATTGTGGAATGATGTCGTAGGGTAACATAGGGATCCTCTACCCGCTAAGAAAAGGACTCATGAATATGCTTTATTTTCTCTACACCATAGTCAAAGACGACTATGATTTCAAGAGAGAGGTAATGTCATAATAATCAATATCTAATTCTCCTAAATGATTTCTCATGTTAAACTAATCATTTAATATGGGGAAGTGCCAGGGGAGAAAAAGCTAGAATATTGGTTAAGCTAGTAGACCGACCACAGTAGGGATCCAAAGGAGGGAAAATAGGGATCCAAAGGGGGGGTCATCTGCAAAAGAGCCAAGTGCAGCAATGGGCTAAAAAGACCCTAAGGTTCAGCCCATTAAGACTTCCAAAATGCTAAGGTTCCAAAATTCAAAGGTTGTGTCCAAAGGTCAACCTTAAGGGAATTGGATGCTTTGCGTGTGACCAAAAAAGTCTTTGTACATCCCTACATAGGAGGGCGCGAGCCTAGCATGTAGGGGATGAGAGAGAAAGCCACACACACACACACACACACACACACACACACACACAAGCTCCCATTACACAAAGGTAATGAGGGACACATGTCAGCTCCCTAGCCTAGATGCCCACAAGGTGTAACCAATTCCTATTGGATGACCTTGGAGGTGGACCAATGAGAATTAGGCTAGAGTAAATCTAGTTTAATTAATTTAAAAACACTTAATAAAAGAACCAATGAGAATTAATTCCTCTAGAATACTATTGGACAGTCTCCCAAGGGGTCCAATGAGCATTCAGGATCCCAATGACTTGCCTGATTCCTATTGGCCAGGAGGCAAAGGGGTCCAATGAGAGTTTAGTTAAATTATTAAATTACCTTAAGCTCTCACAAAAGGGGAAAGGGGGACGCATGTGAGAAGGCTATCACTTATGTTGCTTAATTGTCATTGGCTAGCTCTAGGGAGGTCCAATGGGAGGGCAGCAAGAGAAAATAGCAAGGGGGCTCTCCCAAGAGAGAGAGGGGGCTGATTTTTGCAAGGCATTATCACACACACACTCACACAATCTCATGTGTGAAGAAAGAGAAGAATATCTCTTCCCAAGCTTTAATGGAGAGCTCATCACCTACTCCAAGCTTGTGAGATAGAAGCCTACATCGACACACTCTTGGCATGTGGATGCAAATCCAACCAAGAGCCAAGCTTCAATGCATGCTCATCTCCTCTACCATGCTAATTACTAAGCTAAGCTATGCTAATATGAGTGATTATGTGAGGAGATGTACATCTTTCTCGTAAGATACTCCTTCTTCCTCCCAATCTACTCTCATACCCTGCTAGCTCTCACCATCTTCGAAGGTGTGTGAGGTCTTGGGTCTGAGACCGGGGATAATTGATGTTGTGTTTACTAGTGTTTTGCTTAGTGCATTAAGCGTTCATCTTCATTGCACTAGCTAGTCTTGAAGGAACACAAAGAATTGTATTGTGCAATGTCTCTCTTGATGTGAGAAACCATAATACAAAGCCTTTTGGAGGGGGGACTGGCTCCATGCAAATCCGGTCCATAACTGTTGTCAATAGCTTAATTTCTCTCTCTTTTGAAAGTATTGTTCATGCTATCTAACTAGGTGTTATGCTTTTTGTTGCTCTCTCCACCCAAGCACTCTTGTAATTCTCATTAGGAATATATTCTAATGAAATGCCCACTATGTTCATGATAATAACTGCTACACACAAGCTTTTAGGACATTAAATGTTACAACATCTGCACCAAAACCTCCCTTAACTACTCCCTAACATCCTTCATACATTTGTAAGTTGGTTTGTTTCCCAGCAGAAGTTCTAATTCAAGGGCAAGAGAGCGACAATCTACAGTAGGCTGTCTTTGTAAGTGTGGGTTGGTCACTCTCTCTTCAGCAGTGATTATCCATTCAGGAACCCTTTCCAGCCAGCTGGATTGTGCTGGGATGCGCAAGTAAATGGCAAGTTTCTTGATCATGAAAAGCCGCGGATTTCCAATGCTCCACCATTTCCCTGGCCCCAACATACAGTCTCTGAAAACGTTCCAAATCAGATAAGAGATCATCATCCTCCAGATATTGTCTGGTTATGGAAGCCTACTGATGTCTCAGTTGCATGTTCAGGGTAATAGGCTGTAAGGAATGCTGATGATTAGCAGCTGATCCCTCATCCTACACTTTGCTTTTCCCTTTAGCCTCCCTACTGAGATGGGACTGATCAGCTGGCTGATTCCCAGTGTGACTGGACTGATGTTCTCAGACTGCTAATTACCTGACTGGTGCCCTTCATTTTGGCCTTCCTACTGGCCCTCATTCTAGCCTGGCTAGTTCGGTTGTGTGACTAACCTCCTTCAATTGTCCCTGTACCACCAGCACCAGGTCCTGGAGGTGGAGATGGCGGTGGGGCATCATCATCATCATTTTTATGCCCTTCTTCTTGGTCATCTTCCTCCTTATCAACTCCTTCGTCCTTATCTTCTTCTTCCTTGTCTTCTTCTGCTTCATCCAAGGGATTCTATTGCTCAATATAATCCAGTATTGCTTGATTTATTAGAGTATTATTATATCACTCAATCACTTTGTCTTGTAAATCACTCTGCATACTTTCGATCAAAGACTTCAAATTTTCCAAATCAAAGACAGCATTGCCTGTTGGATTTAAAATTTCAACCAGGCTGTTATAAATGTATTTGTTAGTGAGGGAAGCCTTCAGAGCTGTATGGTGAATAAACAAGGAGTTGAATTTAAATATCTTCATTTTCAGCATTGTTTCAACCCGTTCTGTAGCTCTTAGCGCTTCATTACTTTGATTCTTGATGATCATTATCTCAGACTCCGCCTTAGCTAGTTTTTTGTTTAAGAGCTCAATAGCCCTTTCTGAATGAGCTTCAAGTACCCTATGTTGTATATTATGCTCATCTCTTGCTATCTTGAGCTTCTGAATCTAGTCTTTAGCTTCCTTCAAGTCAACTTTTGCCTTTTTCACTTCATCTTCTGACCCTGCAGCATCCAACATTTGTCCCATACATTTGAATTATAGTATTCCAAGAAGACTGGATGAGGACTGAACATTTGTCCTTTACTGTAGCTGAGTCAGAATCAGTAGGCTCATATACTGTCACTGGAGCCATATAAGGTAAAGCTGTATAATCAGCTTTTTGTAGAAGAAGATGCCCTTTCAGTGGATGGGTCTGCATTTGCTGCAACCTGTCTTGTTTTACCAGGTGCAAAATTTGTTCAGTATTTGGAATAGAGACACTACCCTGTAAATTTGAAGAATCTGGGCCTTTGCCTTTGTCCACTTGGCCTTTGCATTTGTCCTCCGCCGACTGCTCTGCTACCTTATCTGAAATTGATGCCTTTGCCAAAACCAGTAGCAACTGTACTATGTCATACTGACTTGTTAAGCATAGTATTCTGAGCAGTTTGCTTCTCAGTTTGGCTCACTATAGCTTTTTCAGTATTCACGGTCTTGACCTGGATCTCTATCTGCCTCAAGAATGCACTGCTCTTCGTCAGTGTAGTCTTTGGTTTCTTCGAATTGCCAGCCTGTTCTTCAGTGGCTTTCCTTTTCAGATCTCTTGAAGTGGTCTGACTGTCCATTGCTTCGTTGCTTCTGAGGAAAGATCAATGTTCTTAGGCTCTGAAACCGGCTTCTCACTCCAAGCCTTTTTTACCTGCTCATGAGCATTTGCAGCGGTGGCCCAATACAAAAATTGCCAAACATACCAAGCTTTTTAAAAACATTCTAGGATTTTAACTTGGCAGTTTGCTGGAGCACATTGTGTGACAGGATTTGACAAAGGTTAATAGAAACCTTTGGATCCAATGTCTTGGCCAACAGCATAGCAAAGAGTTTCTCAGATACATACGTTGGATTATTTTTAAGGCTTACTACTTCAGCCACAAACCTGTAAGCAGTAGAAGCTTCCAGTACTGCTACTAGAATACATTGACCACTGGCCTTGCGCTTACGCTTAGCCACTTCATCCTCCTTCAGCACTATACTTATCTGCTGTGGGATTGCCACCGATGATTTGGGCTCATTGGGTATCTGGAATGCAAAAGCTATTGCCTCTGGTGTAGCCGACATCTTTTTACCATTCACCATGGCACTGCCATCTTCAGCGTCAAAAGAATTATGAACCTGCTTTATGATGTCTGTGTCAAAAGCAATTCTTGTGGCTTGCAGAATAACTCAGAGATCCCATAATTATAGCAAATCCATTGCTTGGTCGGTGAATACATAGCGCTGAATCTTACTCTACGGTATGATGGGAAGGCTTGCCTTTGCAACAGTAACTATGGCTTGGGTTTCCTCAAGAGACTCCTGCATCTTGTCTGAGCGTTTCCTTCTACCCATACACTGTGAAGACGACGAAACAGGCGAAGGAGAAGAAGACTTACTTGATGCGTCAAAGCCGTACCCTGGTGTCGATGGCAAAGCTAGCTGACAGTCAACTGTCTCTTCAGAGGATGAGGTCTGCAGCTGTAGTGAAGAAACCTCAGAGCTTGGCGATGGCGAATGAATAACGGGAGGAAATCGTCGTGTAGGGGATTTGTGAGGAAAAATTCCGACTCTCCTGACTATTATACGTGTTCGTGCCATAAAAGCTCCACCACTCACCGCTCCTAGACTTGTGTGTGTCGCTGTGCTGTTGTGGCAGACATTCATTGGACAAGACTCCTACCCATCCTTGAAATGATTACTACTGGTGTGCCATCTGACTGTTGGCCACTTAAAAATTCAAAAGTGTGTTCCCACTGATACTGGACTGGTTTCTTCAGATTTGGCTTCTTCGGACCCAGTCTACACTGATATAGAAGCACCAAATCTTATTTTTGAAATTCCAGAACCTTAATTCGGCGATCATGCCAATGCTTCCTTCATTGTTGAACAATTTCTTGTTCCAGCATAGCCCGTTGCCTGAGTTCATCTAACTGCATCAGTTCATCTAAGCGCTTTTTCAGATTGTGGTTGAAGTCTAAGCCATACTTCACAGCCATTCTCAGACTTGGGATAACAAACTCCATACGAACCACAGCTTCAGTGCCATACACCATTCTGAATGGTGTCATCCCAGTAGTGACCTTATAAGCTGTCCTATACGCCCATAGAGTAGTCTGAAGTTTCAAATCCCACTGCTCTAGTTTTTTTTGCACCACCTTAGTGAGAATAGTTAATATTTGTTCGATCTTCTTGGCCCTGTACTTCTGGCATAACTCCTTCGGCCTCAGTTCTTTTCTCCATCTCCTACTATTGTTCGTCTGGATCTGAATTCTGTCGCTGGCCCCTTCTATGGTTAAGGTTCTCGATTTGCACAGTCATGAACAACATGTGCTGTTCTCAACCATGGGCGCCCTAGCAGCATCCCATATGCCCCTTGCACATCCAGGACTAAGAAATTGGTTTTAAATTTTTCCCTACCTACTCTTATCTGCATATTTTCAATCATACCCATCGCTTGTACCACTCTATGATCTGCCATTTGCACTTTAAATGGTGTTGTCTTGAGATTCGTGATACCCATTCTCTGCTTGGAGATGAACTCCCATTATGTTGACTCTTGCTCCTCCATCCAAGATAACACTTGAGAGAGGTTCCCATTGCTTCCTAACCTTGTAGTCACCTGAATGAGCGGAACTTCATCATCTCAAACAGCTGTCAGGTCCACTGTTCTGGCCTTCGCCTCAGCTTCCTTGTGCTGTCTGATAAAGTTGGCCACTTCAGGCAAGGTTTTTCTGATATCCTCCAGCTCTACAGTCAACTTCTGAATTCTATCACAAATTTTAACATGGATTTCTTCTCTCTCTTGGTCAGACTGATTGTCAGAGCTCAAAGAACTAGTATCTTCACACTGCCATTCCTCTTTTACAATGCTTCCAATCCTTCCATCACCTCTCAGTTCATCAGCCATTCCTTGTACCACAGCAAGCATTGTCTCAGGTATGGCCGGTATTGACTGATATTTATCAGTTGATTGGGTTGGTATCCTCATAATGACTCCAACTTCAGAACTTTCTGGCTGCTCTGGCAGCTTCTTGGCCAAATCCTCCGTGATTTTAGCCGCTAGCTCCCTCTGCTCTTGCCATTCATCTACCACCTTCTCTTTACCTTTGGCCTTCCAAATTTCTCTTTGTTGAGCCCGCTTGCTGCTGGTAGTATTGACTGGTGTTTCTAAAGCATCTGAAATTTCTTCAATCACTACACTCTTGCTTCTTGTGACTACCCGTACTGGGACTGGCTCTGGTGCCTTAGCCCGCAGTAGGTGCAGGTACATCTGGGCATTGGGCTGCAAAATGGCCATACTTCCCACAAGTGTAGCAATTCATACTACTATTCTGGAAGTTTCCACGCCCTCTACCGTGACCCATACTTGTTTGGAATCGGCCACGTCCTTGAACAATACCACTGGTACCTGGCCTCTCCTCTTGAGATACTTTGGCGGGTTCTACTTTCACTGGTTCAGTATAGGCTACCACTGAGAGGTCTTTGCCCTTCTTAAAGTGATAAATCCTGATACCACAATTCTTCCATAAGTGACCAAAAGCCTTACAGTAAGTACATTGCGGGCACTCGTTGAAGATATGGTCCTTGGATTTGCATTTCGAACACCAAGTCTCCATCTTCCAAAATGGTTGTCTAGTGTGGCTAATTTTGGCAATCTGTCTAGCCATTTCTTCAATTTTCTTGGTCCAAGATCCCTTCTTTGACTTCTCCTTGGATCGTTCATGAGAGCTGCTTTCAAAGCTGCTGGACACCTCACTGGAATCAGAACTTTAAATTGCAAAACTACTGCTACTGGACCTTTGCCTTTTGTGGATCTTTTCCTTCTTGGCCTGCTATTCCAGCTTTAGTGCCCGTTGGACCAGATCATTGAATTTATTGGTAGGAGCTGGTACCTCCTGCTCCCTAAGATTTTTTCTTCTAAAACCATTCAGAAACCATGCCCTCAACCACTTCTTAGATGGCGGTTCCTGTAACTGCCTGGTTAGCTCCTTCATCTTTTCCACATAACTTCGGACTGAGAGATTCCGCTGCTTGATTTTATCCAGTTCACAGAGGATATCTTCATCCCCTCTGTTGTCGAAATATTCCAGTCTGAAGGCCTTAAGCAACTTGTTGTAGGATCTGAGTTGATAGGCGAGGTAATGGTTATACCATTTCCTCACTGCCTCCTTCAAGGTTTGCGGGAAATATTCCCCCCAATCATCTTCATCAATAGTTTTCAGTTCAGCATACTGCTCAAAAGCCTGTATGTGAACGTCTGGATAATCCTTCTTACCTCCCTTGAATATTGGAAAAGAACTTTTTAGTGAAGCTGTGTAATCATTCCGATTACCATTGATCTTGCCGCTTCTCTTCTTGGATTCAGAATGGCGCTTGGAAGTCTTCTTGCAATTGTCAGTGTCAGCATCCCAATCAATCTCTGTCTCTATCTTGGTGTCAGTGTCTTCTTTGGCCTGTTTGCTAGAAGTGCGGTGACTGCCTTTACTTCGCTTGGTACCCTCATCCCCCTGCCGGGACCAAGAACTCTTGGCTTTCCGTGCTTCCCTTTTTGCCCGTCGGCGTCGAGAATGACTGGACTGATGTGAGTCCTGCGCCTCATCAGCCTGACTATGCTCCTCCTGAGCCTCAGTGTCAGTCATCTTCTCTTGCTTGGGTTCAGACTCTCTTCCTGACTCCTCAGGAATAGGATCAATACGGATGATGGACTTCCGGCCACGATTGGATTTGGGTGCCATTGCTGAAAACTTCCAACTGGGAGAAGAGTCTTTCAGTCAACGAGCTTCATCTTGAGCCATCGTGATCGCCAAAATGGAATTGGAGTTGATCTCTTGAGACAACTAATTCCAGTGTTAGAAGTTTTCAGACAGTACACTGGACAAAAATCAGAAACTGGACTGGAATTTGGATACTGGAATAAGAATCAGACTTATGTACTGAGAATAATATTCAGATTCAGATTCAGAGTACTAGACACAAAGTAAGTGTGACTGGAATATCTGCCATGATTGGGATTACAGATAAAAGATTACAATGAGTATGATATGATTTACAAAGAGAGTACAGCTAACAACAACTGCCAATGATTGACAACTCAAGTAAAAATGTTGCCAAAATGCTAACCCAAACGCCAACAATTGCCAACCCGATTACAATGCAATGGGCCCTATTTATACACCTTGGATTTACCATAGTAATTACCGTAGTAATTACTAACTAATTCGCTGCCCGTCTCATAAGAGAGTGTTCCCACTTAGTGAAACTATCCAGCCGTCTACAAAGAGAGTCAACCAACTACTACGAGATGGACAGCAAGAGACACAATAAGAAGCAGGTACATCAGAGCAGCCACATATTGATATTCTTTCAATCTCTTTCACTGAGATGGAAACATATAAGCTAGCAAAAGGGCTAGGTGGCAAAGAAGATCTCCAAGTACCATTAACAGAAGCTGATGAAGTGCCAATGGTCCAGTTTTCAAAAGCTGAGGAAGATGCACTTAACGAAAAGGTTACCGAAGAGACAGATGAGCAATGGAAAGCAGCGATGGATTGGGAGTTGAGAGTTCTTCACTCTGTCAATGTTACTCAACTCACTCCCAACCAAATCAATGCACAATGGCATCAACAATCACTACCATATCCCTTGATCAAGGTAGAGCTACAAAACAGGTCAAGAAAAGACTTTATAGAGACATGCAAGTAGAAGGCGCAGATGAAGTCCACCCTAAGTGGAGAAAGATCTGGCTAAACAAGAATCCAAGATGCTTGATTCTGTTCACAAGAGCACTTGCGGCACTTCAAAAGGATCCAAATTTTTGTCCTGTACAAGAGTAAGGACGCGGCAAGCACATGAGGCAATGACAAAGAAGCAGCCTACACCATTCTTCAAAAACCTCCCCGATCTCTCATGTGCTATGCTCTACAAAATTTATCGAATGCTGCTCACATGCATTGAAGTCTTTCATGAGCCAAAGCAAGCAAGAGCCTCGTGGATGTCCTTCCTCAAGGGCAATAAGGGTTATGCTACGATCTCATTGACCAACCTTCAGAAGAAGTCCTTTATGGATTCTATGCCCGCTGCATGTTCTTGCCATCTCATAATATGTTGGCGTTTGAGGAAGCGTTCTACATAGGGTTATTCACTTGGCAAACAAAGATTTTTGGGTCAGTGATCAGCAACCTGACTTCCAGATTCATAGGCTACTCTGCAATCGAGTTAAAAAACAAAGTCACTATGCAATTTTTACAGATGCCAGACAAAGATAGAAAGATCAGATATGAAAAGGCTCTACATGCACTTAAAGACCGCCTTGTCAGCCGTCAAGCCAAAGATTATTTCAGCCCATAAAGCTGTGTCAAGTACCGACACAGGCGAGGAGGGGGGGAATGTTAGCAGCAAGCTAACTCGGATACCATTTTTTGGAGCTCTCATTGTAAAAACACTTATTATTTTGATAAATTGAGAATATTGTATTTCCTATTTTCCGAATAGACTTTGTAATTGATGAGCTGGGGTTACAAGCTTCCAGATTGTATCAACCTATCTTTACCCATCTTTAGTTAGAGCTCCCAGATTATTAGTTTTGACCACCAAAAACCTTGGCTAAGGTATAAAAGCCAATTTTTGTAAGTTATTTTGGACGTTTTGGATAATGAAATACACAGTGTGAGCTAACGACGCTCACTTCTCTCCTTGTCGGGCTTCCTACTCCCTCCCCAGTTATCACATTACAGTCATGTTTGCTGCATTGCAACCGTAGGTAAGAGCTCTACGCAATGACGTAAGCATTTCACGGTATTTTGTAGCTTTTGGCGTCACCGACGGCCTAATTTCATCATAAGTAGGAATTTACACTTCAAAATCAAAAACTAAGTAGAAATTTACACTTCAAAATAAAAAACTAAGTATAGGCGGGGTATTGGGGCATCATTTCTAAGCAATTAGATGCATTCTGGGTCGAAAACGATTACGTCAAAAATCCACTGTTGTTAATAATCGTGATTTTTTCACTTGACCTAAAGTGAGATTTGAGACCATAAGCATGTGTGCTTAGGTATTATAAACATGTCCTAGAAGTTTTGTCACGTTTGGATGTCATTTGATGTTGTAACGAATGTGATTTACTTGCCAATGAGCGATTGGCTTTTGGTGATTTTAGTCACTTGAGTGTAGCATGAGTTAGATGCTAGTTGTTTGTTGTTTTCCAAGAGATTGACAACCTCTTATAGCCTCTATGCACTAGTGGGGTCAGCTTCGTCCCATGGATTGATAATTTAATCGTGGTTCTCGCTAAATATGCAATAAGATAGGAGTGAGGTTAGACACGCGTCCCACAGCTGCTATTAGGCACCATTCTAATGAGAGAGGCAAATCAACGCCAGTGGCCTCTACACCAGAATGATGCATAGGGACCTCATCATCGGGAGGGGGGGGGATGAAAACTTGATGGGGGGCACCACCTATTTTGAAATGGGGCTAGGAAGTATAATAAGGAGATCACATAATGCAAACACACACAAGTTCTAAAATACTCACTATAACACTCATCACAGACTAAGCATTCAAGGTGCAACATAGAGAGAGAGAGAGAGAGAGAGACCTTTTTCAATGCGTGGCGCATATTGGGTTCCCAATGCCAATGGTAAATGATCTGACAATAGCTCTCATCTCCTCCCCCGTTTGGGTTTTTTGTAGGAGAGAGTGGAGTGTGTGTGTGAGAGAGAGAAATGAAAGGGAGAGGAGAGGAGAGTGTGGAAAGGTTGGACTGCAAGAACAAGAGAGCATACACAACACAATTCCTCTCAAAAGAAGAAAAACAAACCAACCAAACCACACATTTTCAAACCCTTCAAGTTTAAGAGGATGAGAGCATGCACACTACAATGGAAGGGCACCTTGCATTGTAAGGAAAGAAACACACCATTTTGAAATAAAGCTTGTACAAAAAAAGTAGCAAAACATGCATACAAAACTAATGAGAGTGAAGGCCTATGATTTCACTAAGTGCATAGCTGTGGCATGCTATCAAAGGGTGGAAGTGAAGTGAACTACATGCCCCATCATGGACTGAGCTTGAGGCTCTTTATATATCCTCGTACACAAGATTACAATTTAGGAGGATTACAATTAAGAGTCTACTAAGGTAGACAAATGAAGATGCTTGGGAACCACCATCTTGACCTTATTGATTCCTCCTAGAAGCTTCCCTTGCCACTTGAATTGTTCATCTTTTCACCTCTTTACTTGATGGAGCTGATATATACCCTTGGAGAATTTGGAAAAGATGACCCTCCTAGCCACAATTAGTGGTCAATAAGAGGAGTAAAGAGTGGAGAGGAGTGAGTTATGTGTGCATGTGTAAAAGAGAAGTAATAATGAGGGGTGAGGAGGCCTGATGTTTTTGATGTTTTAAGGTTGATTGAAAGGAAAGAGATGGGTAATTGGAGATAGTAAGGCTCCTTAGTGCTGAGAGACTTTTAAAAAATAGTTATGGTGTGTGTATGTAACTAGTGCACACATGCACACAAGGGAGAAGAAGGAGATAAAGTGCAGCCATGGAGGCTCAAAATAGATAATTAGGGGTGAATAATAGGACATATATGGGAAATTATAAGTGTGTGTAAGGGAAAAAGTAAATAGGGAAGGAGGAGTGAAGACTAGGTCAGAGGGGGGCCAAAACAAGCTAGTTTTCAATCCATATGGCTCCAAAATGGACCCCAAATTTTTTTTCACGAAATTTGATGATAGAGGACAAGGGGAAGTTGTGGAGGGGCCTAGGATGGTCTAAGTTTTGATAGGGTGGCCTATTCCCCTGGAAAATTGGAAAAAAAACTTGAAAATTGACTTAGCATTTTCTCTTTTCCTTATGAGCCAAAGGGAAAGGTTGCCCACATCACATGCACCTTGATTTGGAATCCTCCATTATGCACCACATGGGCTTGACACCTCAAGATTTCTCAAGGTCCCATGATGTCACCAAGCATCTTATATGTACATAAGGAAATTTCAAAATAGAAAATATTGGGATGGTGGATCCTGCCACTTGACCTTCCAAGTTTCACTCTTCCCATAAGTGAAACTAAATCCCATTCCCTTTACCATGGAGTTCACCAATGCATGGAACTCTTTCCCATGTGAAGCCCACGCATGCAGCAAAGTCGAGTCATGACCAGTCAACGTCTCCTGTTGCATACTCTCACCTAGTTACAATTTCCCACCCCCGTGGCATCCCGCATAGTGCATCATTCCTTTGAGATGCAATATGAAATTTATTTATTTTTATTTTTCTCTCCTAGCTATGTACAAAAGATAGCTTTTGGAGGGTGGTGAAAAGCATGCATCAACTTTGGGCACAATCAAGCTTAAAAATAGGTGTCCGTTCTTGGTCATCATCCATGAGAAAATGTTATAGTTGACAATTGGTCATACAATATAAGATGTTGATCTTTGAAAAAATGGATTTACACCATCCATAGCAAGGCCGAGGTGCAAATTTTGAGCTTCCCTAAAAAAATCCGACCATGTATGGTCAATTTATGTTTCCGTGCCGCACAATCTGTAGGAATTTGTAGAACACCATCTAAATTTTTTTCTCCTTGTGCCATGTTGCTAGAGTGGCCATGGACTTGCAGTCAAAGAAATTCTTGATGCAAGGCAGTAGAAGAAAATGTCGTAGCACCTTCATCGACACGTTTTGTACATGGATATCCATTTGATATCTCTTTGAATAGCATTTTGTACAACTCTGCATGTCCACATATTCCCCCTGAAAAGAATGCAGTCATTATGAAAATCGTGAATGGAATTGTAATCCATCCCCATGGTTTGCAGGATCTTTCTTGCATCCTCTCTTGAATATGGAATCACATTATCAGCTAGCAATATCTGCTGCTTGAGCAATCTACACAGAGAAAAACACCAACATCTCTTGTAATTTGGTACATTATATATGTATATTTATTAATTGAAGTTGATATATTGCAAGAGATAGCCCAAAAATTTATGTGACACTAGTATCACTCCATCCAAACTTTGCCTCCATGTTGAGAAGAACCAAGAACGCCTTCAATTTAGACACTCGTGCTCCATCATATAAGGGAGTTTTAGCCTCAAGTTTCATGCCATTATAGACAAGCCTTTCTGAATCCATGACCGTCTCCATTATTTCATCAATTTTGGGCTCAAACATAGCCTGGTTGGGGACTCTTCTCTATGTACATTGCTTGATTAAAGCGCCTATGAGCATATATGATTAGGTTGCCTGATCGCTACTTATTGGCGAGCATTAGAGACCGATGAGTTGCAATTGGCAAAAAATCAATCTATAATGGATGGGCTGAACTCACCAAACTCGCAAATGTGCTGCAAAAATATGTGCATTGTCTGTCGCACGACAAGTTTGCATTGATTACAAGGGCATAAGATCCTTGTTGTGGGATAGGCATCTCTATCAGACGGCCCCACATCATTGTCACTACTCATAATGACTGTGAAAACCGTGAACCCTGAACATAAATTTATTCTTCTCTTTCTCTCTCTCTCTCTCTCTCTCTCTCTCTCTCTCTCTCTCTCCCCCCCCCCCCCCCCCCCCCCCCTCGATAGCAATCAAGAAACCATAGATCATACTATAAACTATCTCAAATTCTCTATCCTTGCTCATCTCTGCACACCTAGCTACATACCTTAACCTAACAAGCTACATACAAGATACATGCAAGCTATTTGCAAGCTCACATGTGCAAACAGCTCACATACAAGACATTTTTGAAGTCGGCAACATTTTTGGGATGCAAAAATGTAGCGGACTTCAGAAACAAATTTATCGCGAGTCATTTGCGCATGTGAGATGGCAAACAACTACATACCTAAAACCAACATTAAGGGAAGTTTGAGGTCTCTCTTTTGCCTTTTAACGTAGAGAGAGAGAGAGAGAGAGAGAGAGAGAGAGAGAGAGAGAGAGAGAGAGAGAGAGAGAGAGAGAGAAGCTAGTGAGAGGAGTGCTTTCGCTATGAAATCTTCATTTTGGAAATTATATTTGATTTTCTAACATAAATTTTCTTTGAGCCACAATCTGAGGTACTCTCAAGTAGATGTTCTTTTATCTCAAAAAGGTCTCTTTCATCGACCCCAAATATTTTCTGAATCTTCTCACGGTAATTTCTTCCCTCCTTTTCCCACCCCTGTTAATCTCACCTCCTCTTCTTGCTATCCTCTCTTCACCCTCAGTTGCTCTCCATCCTAGCAATGGAGTCCACTCAGTCCAAATGCCCTAGCACATCCATTGAATCTATCACCACTTATGTTACATTAGATGAGCACAACCAATGGATCCCAATATCTATAATCAAGGGTAGTTGTAACATTTAATGCACTAGTAACTTGTGTGTAGCGAAAATTGATAACATAGTGAGCATTTCATTAAGAATAAGTTCATAATGAGAATAGAGAGAGTACTTAATTTGAGAAAGCAACATAGAAATTTACACCTAGCTAATTTGGCATTGACAATACTTGAAAAGAGAGAGAAATAGAACAATTGACAACAGTTGAGGATTGGATTTACATGGAGTCATCCCCCCTCCATAAAGACTTTGTTTTATAGCTTCTCCTATCAAAGGAGACTTTTGTACAATACAATTCTTGTGTTCCTTGACAAAAATCATTGGTGCAATGAAGATGGAAGCTTCATGCACCAAATTATTCTTGAAAACCACATCTAGTGTCCCTAGCCTCAGTCCCAAGACCTCACACACCTTCAAAAATGGTGAGAGCTAGCAAGGAATGAGGATAGATTGAGAGGAAGAAGATGTATCTTACGAGAAAGAAGTATTATCCTCAATAATCACTCTAATAGAATAGCTTAGCTTAGTAATTAGCATGGTAGAGGAGATGAGCATGCCCTTGAAGCTTGGCTCTTGGTTGGATTTGCATTCCATAGCCAAGAGTTGTTGGTGTAGGCCTCTACTTCTCAATGCTTGGAAAAGAAGATGGAGTTCTTCTTGCACACATGATTTGTGTGTGTGTGTGTGTGTGTGTGTGGAAATGCGTTAAAGTAAAATGCATCCCCCTCTCTCCTCTTGGTCGACCCCTCTTGCTAATTGCTCATGCTGGCCTCCCATTGGCTACTGTAAAGCTTAGGCAATCACAAATTAGAAGCATAGTTGATAGCCTTTTGACAAGTGTCCCCTTTCCCCTTTTGTGAGAGCTTTAGGTAATTAAATAATTTAATTAAACTCTCATTGGATTTGAGGGGAGATTGGGGGCAACTGGCCTAGGAGCCTGACATGTGTCTAGTATTCCCTTTGTGTAAAGGGGAAGCTTTGGAGTGCATCTATGTGTTTCTCTCTCATCCCCTACTAAAAGGGCTTGCCCCCTCCTTCCTATATATGTGGGAATACTTTTTAGTCTTTCCATGACCATCCAATTTTCCCCTTCCTTTGGCCATTGGACAATTGAGTTAATTTTTAGAAGTTTAGCCCATGGAAGTCTCAAGGAGCTAAACCTTAGATCTTTTAAGCCCCATTGAAGAACATTCCTCTTTTGCAGATTGTCTCCCTTTGGATCCCTATTTTCCCTCCTTTGGATCCCTATAGAGATCGGTCTGGCAGCCTTATCAATATTCTAGCTTTTACTCCCCTGGTACTTCCCCATATTAAATGATCAATTTAACATGATAAAATCATTTGGGAGAATTAGATATTAGTTTTTATGACATAACCTTTCTCTTGAAATCATAGTCGTCCTCGACTATGAGGGAGAGAAGATAAAGCCTAGTCATTAGTATGTTTGCTAGCGGGTAGAGTATCGCTAGTTTATCCTATGAAACCATTTCAAAATGGATGACCACTCCATTTGGTGCTTGAGAGCCTTAGCTGCGGCAAGCATGTCTGCACATTAGTCCATATCAATCTTCCATAGCAGAGCAACAAGCTCTACTTGGTATTCGGGAGACGTTGTCTCCACAAACATGATCCTAAGCATGCAAACTTATTAACATTTGTGCACAATAAAGAAAAAGAGAGTCTTATAAGACAAAAACTTTGTTCATTTATACATATTTACATTTGCTTACTCTAGGGAATCATTGTAAGCATTGACAAGGTTTAGGATATCCTTTAACTGTATGCCTTGCATCCATCTAGCATCTTCAAAAGGATAATTTTTAAACTTGATAAGATATCGTCAGATAGTCTAACCGCCTCGTAATACCTTGTCTTCATATTCAAGAATGAACTTGGGCTGCATCACCTCTACTTGGTCCTTGATCTCTGGTGGGTCTTCAATGATTTATTCTTAAGGTGGCTCTCCTTTGTAAGGCTTTAACACTAGAATGGTAACAGGACACTTTTATGTCCTCGGACACTTTTGTGTCCTATTAAGTGACCATTTTGCTTGAATTATTTGAAGAGTATAAAAATGAATTTCTAGGTGCTATATATCCACAAAGTTGCCTTATGAGCTAAAAAAACCTTAGCATTTTTTTTGGAGTATCTATCTCACCATTAACCTTACTCTTGCACAACATTTTTGAACCTAAACTGTGTGAAAAAACGGGTCCCGTTTTTGGCTTTTTTTTCAATTTTTGGCAACTATACCACTCTAAACTTTATGTTTGTGAGGTTTAGATGGCTAGAGGTTAGGCCTTCATAGTTATCAACATGTTTTGATGCTTGTAGGGGGAGCTAAGTGTTAAAATTGAAAGTTATGACCAATTTACAAGAATTGCATAATCTTGTTTTTTTGGCAAAATTAGCACTTTTATGATTTTTTTGGTGGCTTTCTTGATATCCAAATTCAATTTTGATTGTGTAAGTGTAATGTGTAACATAAATCTAATCTTCCTTGAGTTTTGGGGGACCTAATATGCTATATAGCATAGTATATGATGATGGTTGAGTTTTTTGATTGCTGAAGAATACGATACATTTTAGAGTAGCAAGTATAACTTTCTCAATATTGCTATTTACTTAGGCCAATTGTGTGTATTTTGTAGGTAGTAACCATATCTAATCATAGACTACAAACTTGGCTAGATATTGAGTAGTTTCTATGCGTTTCTAGAGGTCATAATGCTAAACCCAGTTTTTTCATGTTTGCTATATTTAGCACTTTATCATTGCCCCCAAGGTTCCAATTGTGAGAGATCCATTATTCTTTTGACATTCTCCATGGCTCCTTTTGAATTCAAAGGCCCAAAGGGAACTAAGAAAACATATAGTATCTGTATTGAGCGTGACTATAGAAACTTTGATGATAGGTCCGCAGAATGGCAAAAATGCATCTTTTTTGTACATATTTTTTTTGCCCAAAAAGAAATTAGTGAGGTAAAAGCAACCATATGTTTTGGTCACCAACCCATTTCAGTCAACGGGGCATTTTATCTCATGTCCTACAAAAATCCCCACTCTTATTTATATGCAATCAACCGTAAGAAATTGCTATTTTGGGCAAAATGCACTGGTCCATCAACTTTGGAGGCTTGTAGTGACCAAGGGATGATAAAAATTACAAGTTTCTCATTTTTTCCATATGGAGTAGTTATTGAACTATAAGCTCGTGAAAGGATTTTTCAAAATGAGTGGATCTACTATGGTTTTGGAATTTTTTCCCAAAACTATGAAAGGACACATTTATGTCCTGTTAGGTTACCATTCTAGTGTTAATAGGTGCATTGTGAATGAGCCAATGGTTGGGAAACTTGAGTTTATAGGTCATCTCATTGATCGGCCTAAGCATCTAAAAGGGGACATAGTACCTTTTTGGTAATTTAGCATAGTACTTTTGGTGTCCCATAGGATTCTTGCCCATCGTGTGCCTTAATCAAGCCTTGGGAAATTTAAACAAGACCCAGTCATTTTGTTTAAAGGTTAGGGCTCTTCTGTGATTATCAACAGTAACCTTTTGAATTTGTTGAGAGATGGATATAGCATCCTTAATCTTTCTTGCAGGTCTCGACTATATTCATCTGTAGTGAAGATCTTCCCATGTACCTTGAGTAGCAGGGCCTTTTTTATTTTTCCTCTATCACCTCAAAAGGTGCTTTTCCCGTGGAGGTATGTACAATGTTATTGTAGGCATACTCCACTAAGGGTAAGTACTTCTCCCATTGGGACTTTTGATCTACTTCTGTGACATAAGCTTTTAATAGATCAAGAATGGTTAGGTTAGCTATTTCACTTTGGCCATCAGTTTGGGGATGATAGGCCGAAGAGAAGTTTAGCCTTGTACCTAAATTATCAAACAGACCCTTCCAAAAATTCCTAGTCATTCTAGGATCTCTACCCGACACTATGGACATTGGCAAGTCGTGGTACTTAAAGATTAGTGTTATAAAGAGGGTTGCCATTTGATGGGCCTTGATAGTATTTTTGACAGGTATGAAATGCGCTTGATTGCTAAATCTGTTTACTGTCGTCCATATTCCTATATTCCCATGGATAGACTTGGACCATCCAAAGATAAAATCCATGGATATACTCTCCCATGGTGAATTAGGGATTGGAAAAGGTTCAAGCAATCCAGGTTGCTTCCCTCTATCAAAATTTGTCTTTTGGTATACTACACATTTTGAAACATACCCTTGTATGTTTGCTTTCATGGTAGGCCAATAGAGAGTTTTACCAAACACCGAGCAAAGTTTTCCGAGCAACCTATAGTCCGAGCGAGTCTCTTAATTGGTGAGCCTCCTATATAATACCATTATGCTTTTAAACTTCCCATCAGTCTATGTAAACATTTTGTTGGTAAGGTCACACAAGGCCTCCCTCTAAGTCCCGTCCATTGCAACATTTGTACTTCATGACGGCTTACCTTTGGAAGATTGTGAGCTACAATTAGTCCTACACATTGTTAACAAAAATTTGAGATGTAGTGTATTTCTAAGGAGCTAAACTTAAGAAATCCAAAGGCTAGATTTGAGCTTTCAATTAAGAAAACATTTAAATTTTACAAGTGTTAGTGTAAATGTCAGGTAATGCTTCAAATTTAACCTTAAATTGGGAGGAATTCGAACATTAGTTATAAAAGCTGGTAGTGCATGTAATTTATTTTCAATGGCCTAAATTGAGAAATCTTGGCTAGACTTGAGCTTACTCTTGAGAAAAGTGCTTAAAATTTACGAGTTTTAGTGTAAAAACGGGAAAATGCTTCAAATTTTAACTTAAAACTTGGAGATTTTCAAGTGTGCCTTTTCTATATCAATGGGGAACGGGCCTTCTTTTGACCCTAAAATTTTGAAGTTTGCCTTTTTTCACATTGGTTGAATTTTTCTTTTGGAAAAAATATAGAACTTCCACAATAGTTTTAATGAAAACTATCTTTCATTAAAACTATCTTTAGGAGCATGCATCGGCTTCAACATGACTCAAGAAAAGCTAGGTTCAGTTTATACAAAGCCTCCTCAAGCGTGCTTTGAGAGGGGGGGGGGGCTCTAGAAAAAAAGGGAGAAGGTTAGAGAAACCTTCTCAATTTTTTTCCCAAAAGGCTTTAAGCGTGTACATTTCAGCTGCAAAAGAAAAAGAGTAAGTTGTATTTTATATATATATATATATATATAAGCAGGACTCAGTGACACTCCATATTCAAACATTTTTTCAAAGTAATTATCCAATGGCAAGAGGCTAGACAAATTCGAATGCTTTAGAATTCTTCAATCTAGATAACGTACACTCTCTGTGTGCGTGTGTGTTTTCTCATGTGTCTCGAGAGGCGGTCACAAGATGCGGCCGCAACAAATTTGCGCACTAGCAAGTTACGGTAGAACGTGAGGCGATGTCCCCCTCACAAAAAAAAACAACTCTTACAAGTTCCATCCTCAAGTTTAAATAAACCTGCTTGTGTCAAGTTGTGTGGCTTTACTTCTATTGGTTTTTGTCCTCAAATCTAAAATCAAACAGGTTTTTCTATTCTTTTATGCTAGGCGTATTGAGTTACTACCGTCTTTACGTGAACAGGAGCTCAAACCTTTAATCAAACAAGTTCTTTTATTCTTTTATGCTAGGCGCATTGAGTTACTATCATCCTTATGTGAACAGGAGCTCAAACCTTTAATCAAATAAGTTCTTTTATTCTTTTATGCTAGGCGCATTGAGTTACTATCATCCTTATGTGAATAGGAGTTCAAACTTTTATTCAAACAGGTTCTTTTATTCTTTTATGCTAGGCGTATTGAGTTACTACCGCCCTTGTGTGAACAGAAGGGTGGAATGTAGTGCTCGAGAAAAGTGTGCCTCGGCTTAACCATATAATAGAGAAGGAGAAAACCCACTTGAAAAGTTTAAGAAAATGTAGCTAAGTTGCAAAACATGTAGGTTGAATTTCCTCAATGGATTTACTCGAACACTGGTGGAATGCAAGGTTAGGGAACCTCGTCTGAAATGGAGTCTCCTTGCACTCAAAGTTGGCGGCCTCCACATGCATTGCCAACTTCCCAGAACACCCATGTTGCAACTCATCTTCCCCAACGATTTTTATTTGGTAGCATTTCTGTGGCAACACATGGTTGCCATCTAAACTGCCTTCAAGGGTGCACACCGACATGCAGAGAGAGAGAGAGAGAGAGAGAGAGAGAGAGAGAGAGAGAGAGAGAGAGAGAGAGAGAGAGAGAGAGAGAGAGAGAGAGAGAGGCTCTCATGGAGGTTTGTATTCAGAAACTTTTTTGCCACAACACCTGGTTGCCATTTTAACTTCACCATCTAAAGTATCTTCAAGGGTGCTCGCGGGCACGCAGTGGCAGAGAGAGAAAGAACGGAGGAGGCGGCATTGGGCAAGCAGAAGAAGAATAAATAGAGCAAGGGAAAGAAAAAGGAGAAGTTCCACAATATTGTGGTTTTGTTTGATAGGTTACTTATGATAAGCTTCTTTCTGACGTTCCAAAGTACAAACTTATTAGCCCATCCATCCTATCAGATCGGCGAAGGATGAATTGTGGGTCACTTTCTCGCAAAGCTATTGGAATCTTAATGGCCATAGGCACCATATTTAGGCTTGTAGCTGCTCATCAGTGCTGAAGAAAAATCATTTTTCCAAACATACAAAATTCATTTTCTTGAATTTGCCAAGAGGAATTTTTAGCAAATAAGGTTATCTTTTTGGGTTTTTGCACTATTTTTCTTTATTTTGGGGCGGAATTTCTCCTTTTCCTCTTGCTCTCAGCCGGCATTTTTGAAATTGAAAACGGCACGATATTAAGCTAAGACACATTTTTTCAAAAAATTGATGCTCATACAAATCAACAAATTTTTTACTAGTTCCTCTATGGAGATTCTAACTTTGTCAGTTTTGAGAGGCAAAGGTTACTGCAAAATTTTCCTTTGAATTTTGAATGGAGATGGTTTTGCCTCAAAAGAGATAGAAGAAGAAGAAGAAGAGAATTTTAACATCGTAGGAAAATATCCAAGAGACCTTAAATATCTATTCGACGAGGAGAGTTGAACTCAAGACCTGTTGTTCAAGTGGGAAATGGCATAACCAATCTACCACACTTGGGTGATTGAAAAGCTATACCATCTTCCTCTTTTTATTACAGCACACACACCCACCCACACCCCCTGAAAAGAAGAGAATTTTAACGTCGTAGGAAACTATCCCAAGAGACCTTAAAGGTCTATCCGACGAGGAGAGTTGAACATGCCCTTGAACTGCTATAAAGTGCGAGAGAGAGAGAGAGAGAGAGAGAGAGAGAGAGAGAGAGAGAGAGAGAGAGAGAGAGAACTTACCTTGAACCAGTGCTAAAAAAACCTAGGTTTAATGTAATCCCACCTATAAATTTTTATATTTGAAGGTGAGAAAACCTACAAAATTTCAAAAAAATTAGTGTAATTCGGTGTAAAAACCTTCAAATTTTATCAATTTAAATTTTACTTTTGTAGTTTCACATACGTAGGTCTGCTAAGTTTTTGGAAAAAAAGTTGTTTTGGAGCACTGCCTTGAACTGCCGTAAAGTGCGCGCGCTGGCGTGCGGTACTAGAGAGAGAGAGAGAGAGAGAGAGAGAGAGAGAGAGAGAGAGAGAGAGAGAGAGAGAGAGAGAGAGAGAGAGAGAGAGAGAGAGAGAGAGAGCAGGCGGCCCTTTGCTGCTCTTCCTGCGCAATGAATGCCTTATAGCGCCCCCCCATAGACCTGCCAGAAGCAATTCTAGGGGAGTTAAAGCATCACTTACCAATAGGTTGGTTTTGTATCTCCATGAAAGAAGCCGTCTCTTGAGGCGCCTCTAGGCCGGGGACCCTCCATAGTAGATAATCGCCAGCTACGGAGAAAGTCGGTTTCTTTTTAGTGGCATTTTTATCATAAAATGGTTTTATTCAACCCCTTACGATAGCACTCATAAGAGTCATCAAGCATGTAGAGAGTGATGGTTAGCGTCATTGTTGATCCGCCATGGAGCTCATGGTTTTTGGACATGAATGTTGTTTGGAGGTGATAACAACATACAAGTGCCCACCTACCCAAGGCGCCCATTGGGTCAGCCGGCCAAAGTTTTAATGTGGTCACATTATTTTTCCGATGTTTAATACATCAAACCCTGTAAAAGTCTAATGACAATCGTCTATGTCAAGTCTGAGGCAAAGATGTAATTTTTCCAATGATGTATGTAAAGGTCCATGAGAAGTTGGCCACCGGCCACTTTAGAAAGCCCTAGGTATATAATACACTAAGGTTAGTGTGAAAGGGATATTATTTTTTGAAGATAAGGGACTATTGCGTTACGCACAGAGAGCTACCTCTTTTCTCCAACTTGTAATCATCGCTTCTGTGGCTACGATAATCCAAATTCAGTTTTGTTTCTTGCATTGTGTTCCTCTTACTCTGCTCTTTCATTCAAGTGTAAGCATTCAAGATTCGCTGAAGGTTTCAAACGCATCCATTTAGGCCTTAAATCGTTGTTTTGAGTGTTTATATGCGTATTTTATGTTGTTTTGACCCTAGGAGAGGCTCTAGGGACCCAAAAACGACCCTTTAGGATCATCCGTTTACTGTTTTTGCGTACTTTGGGACGAACGATCTCAATCCATGTACCTCCCCAGAATGCTGTGACAGTGATAGGATATGTTCCTGATAGTCCCCTGTAGCTTCCCTTCAAGTTTCGTGCGATTCCGATATTTGCATGGTGAACGGGCGTGATGACTTTAAAGCTATGTAGAAGGACATACGCAAATTACTTGGCTTTAGTGCGATTGATTTGCTTGTAGAGTTAGTAGTTGCATCTCTTCGAGTTCACTTCATTAGGGTTGACATCCTAGTGAGTTTCCATGCATCATCCGAGTCGCTTCCCCTATATCGATAATTTTATGTTGATGCTTGAGACCCGCAAACATTGGCGCTGTTGCGGGGGAATGAATCTTAGGTGATGAGTGACTGAGTGCATATTCAGAGTTTTCTTATTGTTCCAAAAGATAATTTCCATTCCATTTACATTTCAGTGAAGCATCTAGACAAGGGTTTAGTGCTTAGTGGAGTCTAGGGTTGGTGGACTGGCTAGATCTACTCTTGAGAGATATAGGGAGTTGTGAGTGAGGTTGCTTTAAGCATTTCTTCTCTTCAAATTTCTTTGTATTGATTGAGTACTGATCCATCATCCATTTTTTATTCCGTTTGTTTTGTTTGATTCATTTTCTTATGTTCTTTCATTCCTGTACTTAGGAGTAGGATAAGTAAATCACATTCCAGTCAGATTTGGGGCAAAAGATAGAGTCAAAAACACCAGAAAACCATAACTTTGGCAAAAGGGCCATAAGACTCTGAAATTAGAAAATCTAACCAAACAGAGCTGAAATTGATTCAAATCACAAAGTGGTAGCACCAAACACTGGGAAATACTTGTTAGAGAGAGCCTGTAAAATTTCATCATATTTGGCTCTGGTACTACGATCGCGATCGGTGTACCTCAGTGTCAGAATTGTACAAGGTTTGACATGTGCCTTCCTGATAAAATTCTAAACAAGTTTGTCTAAAGCAACCACACCCAAAAACATCAAAAATCAAAGAAATCAGACCACTTGGGTAAAACTAGCCTGAAAGACCCAAAAACTGTAAAATCTTAACTTTTGGTGATCCAAATGCAAAAAGACTTAGGGGATAGCCTTAAAACATCAGTGTTTACAAGCATGCCAAATTTGGTTCAATTTGGGCTTAGAACTATGATCGCGATCGGTGTACCTAGACCTCAGATTTGTACCAGATTTGATGAGTAGACTCTCCAAGGATATACAAACATAAAAGTCTAAAGGACCTAGGGTCAAAAACCACAAAAAACAGGTCAAAACCACTAAATACAGATCCAAGTCAAAAACTGCTAAACTGGCATAGAAATTGACTTTCAGTAGACCAAAACACATCAAAACTGGGAAGAAACCATGCAGAGGGATAGCCTATGCATAGGACAAGCCTTGGTATCTCTCAAATCCCAAATCAAACATCAAAATCAATCAAACCTGATAAAATTGGAAAATCAGGCACTTTAGACCAAGAAACTGTAAAATCTTGACATTTTTTAGTCCAAATACAAAAGTGTATGGCAAGTAGTCTAAAAATAGCCTAGTGAGCAAGCTAGTGAAGTTTCATCCAATTTGGGCTTCAAACTACGATCGCGATCGATGTACCTCAGTCCCAGATCTGACCCAGATTTGACCCACACATACACCTAGGTTATATAAGATACCAAGAGTTTTCAAAATTCAAAAAAGTGACCAAAATAGCCAAAAATAGCAGACAATCAGAAAACCATTGCAGTAAACAAAGATCTGGTGAAAACTTGAGTTTTTCTTGTCCAAATTCAAAAAGATTTGGGGAGTAGACTGTACACATCATTGTCTACCATATCCACAAGTTTCACATGAAAAGGAGCTGGTACTACGATCGCGATCGGTGTACCATAGTGACATTTTGAGTTGAGACTTGGTGAGTAGGTAATTGATAACTAGAAAAACAACTTTCTCAAAAGAACCAAGGTAAAAAAACCAAAAGACAGTTGTCAAATAGGGCAAACACTGATCACTGATCCTTCAAACCAAAATTTTGAGAAAATTCAAGTTTCTGTGATCCAAATGCAAAGTGGGTTTGGGAATAGATTAATCATACCCATGTCTATCAACTCTTAAAATTTCATGCAAAAAGGAGCAGGAACTACGATTGCGATCAGTGTACCCCAGTGACATTTTGGATTGAAAATTTATGAGTAGGTAGCTGACATCTAGTGCAACATATTTTCCAAAAGGAGCAAGGTCAAAAAAGAAAAAGAAAGTGGTCAAAAGTCCCAGTTACACAATCAAGCCAATAACAGCAAAACCACCCTAGATTTGGGTTTTCATTGGTCAAAACATCTCCAAATTCAAAAATACAAAGACACTTGGTATCAAGACATCAAGGGCTAGCTACTGTGCAAAAATCTTCCAAATCTGTGACATGGGGTCAACGATCACGATCGGTGTACCTATCCATAGTGAGGGTATTTGACTTCACAAGTTTGTAGACATACTTGAGGACATCCCAAATCTCAAGTTTGAGCTAAAAAACCTTCGGGAGGCCAAGATTCCTGTGTTCTGGTCCTAAGACTGTTTTGAGTGCTGTTCCAAGTGCAGTTCACTAAAATTGCTAACTTTTGATAGACAACTCCAAATTGAGTCAGGTATAGCTAGGAAGAAAGCTTGCGGGTTTTAGAGCTGAATTTTTCTAGGTTTTCTAATTCCAAACTTTTAGGGTACCAATAACCATTTTCCAGAGACCAAAAAAGTCACAAATTCTTGACTTTTTTGAGACTTGACCAAGGGCAAAAAGGGATTGTGTGCACTAAGCCAAGGTGTTCTTATCAAGGACCATCTTGAGAGTATTGAGTGAGGCTTAAACATGACAACTCATCCATCATTAGGGTTTTCCACTCAAATCAGAGTTATGCCACCTACACAAACAGCCAGAAATACTGCAGCACATATAACAAGAGGATTGAGACAAGACCATGAGTCTTATCAATCATATCAAGCCAAACCTCAAGGCATGGCTCATGGATATTTGTCAAGTAATCATGTAGAGTCACTCGAAGCCAAACCAATCAACTAAAATGAGGGAGTTTGAAAGAGCAAAAGTGGAAATTGCTGGAGACTTAGAGGAGAAGCATCCTCTAATCAACAAACCCAATGTGAGGTTCATCAAAACCAATGAAGCCACGAGAGTTCTAACAGATTACACTTATGATGGCCTTTATCGGTTACCTATTGGGGATCAAAGAACTTCTATAGATGTTTAAATTCCATCATTGAAGAGTTGACAGACTATAAGAACCTCTATGCCTTCACATACACAGATGACCAGGGAGTGCAAGTTCTAATGGTAGATAAGTATGGACGAGAGTACAAACTTATCAGCCCAATTGAGCTAGAAATATATACGTACATGGGTACTCCAATCTATACTTACTATTTTCAACCGAGTGTAAGTGTACCAGGGTTTTTTGAGACTGATTTGCAAGAAGCTAACATCAAAACTATGGAATCAAATGGACCTCAAACATCCAAATAGCTATTCACAGGAGTGTAGCTCCTACCTCATTGAGTGGAACCAAGAGACCACCAATTAGACTTACAAATCCATCAACGTTTTCAAAAAACGTCTCAAAGGGGATTCCACCAGGATTTGCTCCAAGACGAGAAGAAGGAACGAGGGATGTCTTTGTGAGAGACCCCAACATGCTAAGATACATGGTTGAACGAGAACCAATGAGACCACATCAATTGGCCAAATGTGTCAAGAAGAAGTATGATGGATTAAGGGATCCATACATACATGTATCCTTGTTCAATAAGTGCTAAGAGCTGAACAAGTATTTTATTTTCATACACAGTATGAGGGATTTGGCTTAACCTTGGAAGGGATAGCACTGAATTGGTTCCAACCGTTGGAGAAAAATGCCTTCTCAAACATTGAACAACTGTTGCAAGAATTTGTTGTGGAGTTCTCTAAAAGGGGAATCAAGCATAACATAGTGTCCCAAATCTATACATTCAAGCAAAAAGAAGATGAGAGAGTGAAGGAAGCATCGCTACGCTTCAAACAATATATAGAGAGATGTCCGGAACGTGAGTTACCACAGGATGAAAGATTATCAATTCTCTTCGTAGAGGGTTTGAAAAATGAAACTCTCAAGAAAGATTTGCACTTAAAAGGATCTACTTCCTTTGAACAAGTCACGAGAGAAACGTTATACCTAGTTGACAATTGTAAATCCTATGGCGAGGAAATTGGTGATACAAAGATCACTATGGATAATGCTCCTTTAGCATCTAGTGAAACCAACACAAGGCAAGTGGTTATGTCTCAATTAATGACCAACCTAGATGAGCTAGCAGCGCAAGTAGCACAATGAATAAAATGGTGTGCCATTGAGCAAAAATGGACCAATCATGAGATGAGTGAGTGCTACTATAATCAAACCTACACGAGAGGGATACTGTTTGGACATCAAATAGAAAAACAAATGCCATTACCAAATCATCCATTATTTTAAAATAGGGTTGTATCAAGGGCTTTACAAAGAGCTGAGGTATCACAACCTAGGCTAGGGCAAGAACCTATGAGAAAACTCTATTCATTGAATGAGGACACTTTGATGTTCATAGCCAATCAAGAGTGTAGAGCAGAGACCATTCTGGCTAAGCAAGAACAACCATCAATTGTGCCACCAGTGACTCAACAAGATGGACCATGCTACAAGTGTGGAGGTAATCATTGGGCCAAGAACTGTTCTTGTGTAGAGATAATTGGATATTGTTTGGAGTGTGGCATTACACACGTTGTTCCTAATTGTCCAAAACACCCAAACAAACAGGGGAAAACAAAAATGAATGTTGTGGGAGTTTTACCTTCTCCAAGTGGATTAGAGACAGAACCCAAAATTCCTGTGAAGGTAGTGACTAGAGCCCAAGCAAAAGAAAATGTTGAGGACCAAGCTAATGAGGAGAAAGATTAACAACCCAAACAAGGGGAAACAACTAGTGTGTCAGTGAGGACTGGGAGAAAATCCTGGAAAGCCAAAAGAGATAGAATTAAAGCAAAAACAATTACAAATAAAAAAGGAGCAATTAAAACAAGAACGGGAAAACAAAATGGTGGTGAGCGATAAGAAACCAAGGAAGGAGTCTATGTTGGTAGAAAAAGTCCTAGAGCCATTAGATGCTGCACTGGAAGCATATGAGGCTAGATTGAAACCCAACCAAACCCTAGAGCAACAAGGGATGAAATATCCTCATGTTGAGGTAGAGACTGAGAGGTTGAAAATGTGTAAGGAATTGGTAAAAACTGCACAGGCAATGATGGAGCCTGAAGCACCAATTCCACCTCCAAAAACAAAACCAAAAAGTGTTGGATTTGAAATGCCTAAGGCAAAGGTTGTTGAGACATTAACTCAAAGAAACATTGAGCTAGAATCACAAAAGGATGTGCAAGAAAAGATTGCAACACAAGAAACCAACAACCTAGAAATTCAACTTGATGATCAAGTAGTGGCCAACACCACTAATGATGCAAGGTCAAGATCACAATTTATGGCACCTATCCCAGAGATAGATGAGCCATGGCCAAATGAATGTGGGAAGCAATTAGAAGTGCAAAAGATGGAAGTGCGACTTTCCAATCTGCACCCATAACTGAGGTCAATACAGTGCATGAAGTTTATCACGGAGACATTCAATCTCTAAATGGAGATGTAGGGACGAAAATTCCAATTGAAAGCAAACCAGAGTCCTTGAGGACCTTACCCTCATACATAGGATAACATGAGGTAGACTCAAAGTCGAGAGTGGTGCCATCTCAGAGGAAAGCCATATCCAAGTTGATGGATAAAAAGAGTATGCAAGAGTTGATGTCAGCTCCAATACAATGCACCATTACTCTATCTGAACTGCTTAAGATTAGACCATATGTATGGGATGAAGTATGCAACAATTTGGGGAAGATGGGATTAAAGATACCTCTTCACAATCTACCCTCAAATGAACAATCAAACAAAACTCAACAAGAAAGTGCAAACGCTAAACCTGTGCCAATAAACAAGGTGGGGGAATATTGTGAAGGAGAAGAAGGAAACACCACCTTACCTGTGGAATACAAAGGAGTTAAAACATTGGCTATACTTGATAGTGGGGCTGGAGTAGCCATAGCCACAAAAGACATTTGGGAAAAATGGGGTAGACCAGCACTTAGGAAACTAAAATGAAGCTGCAACTTGCAGATGGATACACGGAAAAACATTTGGGTATCCTAGAGCAAATTATTGTGACTTCTTGTGGAATTGAATATGAACATACATTTGCAATAGTAGATTTTGGAAAAGGGAACAATTTTCATATCATTTTAGGAAGAACTTTCATGCGTCAACTTAAGATGGTTCAAGATTGGGGCTATGACTATATCTACTTGAGACATAAAAAGATCACCACAAAAATAAGCATAAAAGACCATAGCTATAGAGATGTGAATAGAACTCCTTTAGAATAAATTGACTCTACTATAGTCAATGGGAAAGAGATACCTGCGTGGCTACAAACCGAACAAGAACTTTGGATGTGTGGTGCTTCGAAGTGTGGAAGCTCAGTGAAGGAGGATTGCATCCTAGAAAGATCAATGGATGATGAAGCTTACATACCGGAACCCTTTCCAGAGCAATTATTTGAGCCATTTGGATGGACTCAAATATTGGCAACCTTGGATGTGTGTGTAAATGAGCTAACTCCAACCAAGTTTTGTGATGAAGGAGGCTACGACCTAGTTTCATGTTTTATGTTGAAAGTGATGAGAAATGCTAATGAGATTTGTGAGAATAAAAATAGAGTGACAAATAGCTATGTCATGGAGGATGCTGCACAAACACAAACTAGGAGAGCAATACAACCATGTGGAGATGTTATCATCGACATACTTGAAGAGTCAACAACATCTACTCCAAAGAAACTAACTTCAAATGATGCAGAGTTGAAAGTACATGAAGAATCAGATGTGCAAAGCTCCACATCAACAGATGTTCTACAAACTTAAGATCAAAGGAAGAATGAGGAAGAAGCCAAAGATGAAAAATATCCCACATTGATCAGATTCAATTTATGCGGACAAATAGGTCTCAAGGTTACATGTTTGGCTGCAATTGATCCTTATGCTACTAAGAATATAATGTCGTATGGCACTTGGATAATGATGGGAAAGCCGACAATTAATGAAGTGGAGGAAAGAGTATACACCAGTGCCAAAACACCAATCCCAAGTTTTGGCAAAGCGGAGGCAATACTCAAGTTGAGTCATGTGGAGTTCAAAGACAACTTCAACATAGTTGACTCACATCACATCAAAGAAAGTCTAGTCCTAACAAAGAGTTGGAAGAATATCTTCTTCGGGCAACAACAAAAAGCATCAATAACAACAACAAAGACGGTCCAAGAGACATCAACAAAAAAGACACAACCACCTGAAACAGAAAAAGCTAAGGCCAAACTAAACATTGAAGGAGATCATCCTCGCAAGTCAGTTTTACCTTCGACAAACCCACATCACAGCTCAATCAAAGCCTCTACATCAAGAACGAAAGCTTCAACAATGCAATGGATCCCTAAACAAAAGGTTTTGCAACCTAAATCTCCATCGCAGCAAAGTCTCCAAAAGAAGCAAAGAAATGTCAAGCAGGTGTTGGTATCCAAGGAACACATTAAATTCAAAGATCCAATTTGGATACACTCTCAAGAACAATATCAACAACAAAAGGAGACAGGGTGGGTGTCCTCAAATGATGTTTGGGCCAAAAAGCCCAAGGTAACGGCATGGAACTTCTCACCCTTACAAAGAAACCACACAAAGAACAAGCCAAGCATTCAACGCAAGACAACCAACTCAACTAGGAGAAAGAAGAAGCAAAAGAAAAGAGCTTCAAAAAAGCAAACAATACAACAAATATGGATACCAAAGTCAGAGATTTATCAAGATACCCAGCAAGGCCAAATGAAGACAAAGAATAGAATGGTTCCCGTCAAGCTACTTGAAGCACAAGGATTCTATGAAGGTAACACCCAAATATGGTTACCCAAAGTAGTTGATCAACCTAGAGCCACTAAAACCAACCAAGTAGCAAAGGACCCCACACAAAGACAATCAACAACAACAAAGAGCCAATGGAGACTAAGCACAACCAAGGGAGAAACAACCTCAAAATGGATCCCTCGTCTTCTACTACAAAAGCAAGGCTTTTACAATGGTAATAGCCAAGTATGGATACAAAAGCCTAGTGTCCATCAAGTCAAGGGATCAACTCATGAAGCAAGAACAAAGTGGGTCCCAAAACCACTGTTGAAAACTCAGGCTCCTCACAAAGAAGAAAAAGTAAAGGTACAACAATGCGGACTTCTTACGGAACATCCCATGCAACAAAAGAAGCTAGAGGAGCCAAAGTATGCCAACTTACTTGAAAAGATGGTGGCATCCAAAGACCAAAGCAATGATAGAGGCCTTAATCTCAAGAACTTATGGAATTGGGTTTCAGGTCATGAACAGGTAAGTCCAATTTGCCATTAAAAATACATGGCATAAAAGTCAAGAGTCGGGCAGCTGAGCCACTAAATGAGCAAGGCATTAGTCCCAAAGCTTTAAGTAATATTCTCTGTGGTCTAAGAGTCTTAGCTATTCTAAGTACTGCTCAATGTGGAGGAGTTGAGCATATTTATGTTGTGTCGCTCATGCTGGTATAGGTGAGCATAAGAGTCCAAGTCTATGTATTTTAAGTTTGGTAAAGTGAAGAAGAGAGTCCAAAAGACACTCATGCACTATGCATAGTGAGTAATGAGTGGAGAAGCTTCAACATCAAAACCCTTCTTGGAAATGTAGAAGCTATTGAGATGTCCTTGGATATCACATGTGCTACATTTGTTCCTTGAAGCACCCAACAACTCATTTTTCACACCGCATGATTTTCTTGAAAAAACTCTTGTGTGCATATAGAGTGTCCCATAATTGGCACTTGCATTACGGACTCTTGCTTTATTTCTCCCAAGCACTCACCTTGCATGAGCAGGTACTCAACTTCCAAAGTGTTCAACCCCAATAAGAGCGTATACCAAAGGCATTTTTTCCCACTGGGTTTTTCCCTTTGGTCATTCAGGTTCTAGACCCTAATTTAGAAACACCCATCACTATTCTATTGTATATATTCCTTCCATCAAATAAAACCAATAAAGAATAGTTACACAATCTTCAAAGAGATAAAGACTTGGGGCCACATTGTTCTCAACTACGCTTCGACAAGTGCAGCTCTTATCTTCAAAGATACCAACAAAGCTCTATTGACAAAGTGGCAAACAAAATCAAATTGGAGATGCCAGTGCACACACGTCAAAGTCTCAAACATTTTGAGGAACGAGCTCCAATAAAAAGTCAATTGCACCAGCAAGCAAAGTATCCACAGAAGCAGGTACCATCGACCAACTGCACAGATGGAAAGGTAAAGCAAGATGTGCAACAACATGCATGAATGCCTCGTCCACAACATCCAAATCATGAAGAACACATGTTCATCCATCAAAGGCAAATGGGCACCCCATTTGAACAAGCAAAACATGCTAGATATAACTCAATCAAGGAAGGGGGGAGTCTCATCAACAAGAAGACCAGAATAAAAATGGTCGTGTCAAGGGATGACACGAGCTAGGAAGGGGGGAGTGTTTGGAGGTGATAACAACATACAAGTTCCCACCTAGCCAAGGCGCCTGTTGGGTCAGCCAGCCAAAGTTTTGATGTGGTCACGTTATTTTTCCTATGTTTAATACATCAAACCCTGTAAAAGTCTAATGACAATCGTCTATGTCAAGTCTGAGTCAAACATGTAATTTTTCTAATGATGTATGTAAAGGTCCATGAGAAGTTGGCCATCGGCCACTTTAGAAATCCCTAGGTATATAATACACTAAGGTTAGTGGGAAAGGGAGATTATTTTTTGAAGATAAGTGACTATTGCGTTATGCATAGAGAGCTACCTCTTTTCTCCAACTTGTAATTATCACTTTTGTGGCTATGGTAATCCAAATTCAGTTTTGTTTCTTGCATTGTGTTCCTCTTACTCTGTTCTTTCATTCAAGTGTAAGCATTCAAGAGTCGATGAAGGTTTCAAACGCATCCGTTTAGGCCTTAAATCGCTGTTTTGAGTGTTTATATGCGTATTTTATGTTGTTTTGACCCTAGGAGAGTCTCCATGGACCCAAAAACGACCCTTTAGGGTCATCCATTTACTATTTTTGCATACTTTGGGACAAACGATCTCGATCCATGTACCTCCCCAGAATGTTGTGACAGTGATAGGATATGTTCTTGATAGTCCCCTGTAGCTTCCCTTCATGTTTCGTGCGATTCCGATATGATTTGCATGGTGAACGGGCGTGATTACTGTAAAGCTATGTAGAAGGACATACACAGATTACTTGGCTTTGGTGCGATTGATTTGCTTGTAGAGTTTGTAGTTGCACCTCTTCGATTTCATTTCATTAGGGTTGACATCCTAGTGAGTCGCTTCTCCTGTATCGATAATTTTATGTTGATGCTTGAGAGCTATGCTATGGACATCAATCGGGGCGACCTGCAAACAAATGTGTTGAAACTTGAAGCCTATGTAGCTAGTTCATGAACCCATTTGTGTTTGCTGTATGGAAATTTTATGTTTTGGACACCCATGGATGCTTAATTGTTCTTGTGCAACAGATATAGAGTAGTAACAAGTGCATACAACAGAGGTGCAGTTGGAGCTACGCTGGTATATGACATCACTAAAAGGCAAACATTTGACCATATTGTTCGATGGCTAGAAGGCTTAGTAGTCATGCTGACAATAACATTGTGATTATGCTCGTTTGTAACAAGACTAATCTAAGCACCCTTAGGGCAGTTACGTCAGAGGATGCAAAGAAGTTTGGTGAGAAAGAAGGTTTGTTTTTTCTTGAGACATCAGCTTTGGAAGCTACTAATGTGGAAAGCACATTCTTGATGGTGCTTTCAGAGATCTACAGGATATTCTAATAAAAAGTCTTTGATTGCGGATGAAGAACATGGCAATGGCAAGGCGTCTTTGTTAACAGGTACCAAGATTTGTCCTTCCAACCGAGGGGCCAGCAAGTTCAGGTTGCAAAGAAGGGTTGTTGTGGGACAGTGTGGGTGATTGTTGATGCAAACAATTGTTGTGTGTTGCAGCTATATCTATGTACATTTGCTGCCATTTTGAAGGGTTTTGCAGAGAAAATCCCCTTGTTTTATATTGATTATGTCAACATAATCATGGAAACAATTTTTAAAAGAGGTTTGCTAACAGTCAAAGTCAAGGTATACCTCACTACTGTATCTAATTTAGTTCTAGCTTTATACAATCTACAAATGGTGCAAAGTTAAGCATAATCTATATAAAGCTGTTTTGTTCGCCACTTTTCATCATGAATAGACATTGGTAAAAAAAATTGTGCCGATATCTTTGATACTGTATTACTGGGAATACCTAGCTATCTAACTGCTACTTGGCATGGATATGGGTGGTTCTACTATTAGCCCCTCTCAACCATGAGGGATTTGATTTACGCTTTCACATATTGTTTCACCAGAAGCTTGCATTTCCTTTTGATTTATGGCTTGCAAGGTGCCGCATTGATGATGGGATTTTGAAGTCAAATATGTTCTTAATCTTAGATTTGAATCTAGTAAATTGTTTCTTTTTTTTCTATTTGGTGAGCATTGAAGGCTGACTTCTTCTGTTTGGTGAGATGCAAGCGCCAAAACTCTGTCAGAGAGAGAGAACGTGATAGAGATAAAGATAGAGCGATTAGCGAGAGAGAGTATGCCTATCAGAAGGAAAAGAGGCAAGGAGAAGTAGTCCAGGAATGTTGATTTTCAATCATCTCAAGGTTAAGCTGAGGTAGAACTTTCCCAAACATGGACCCAATAGAGGCGTGACATTGGAGGTAGAAGGACTATCGGCCTTTGTAGCCCTCATACAAAAATGTACTTAGCTAAGTTTGCAAACGCTTGGCATTTGTGTACGAGGGCTACAAAGGACGATATTCCTCCTACCTCCAATGTCAAACCTAGCTAGCTAAGCAACGACAAGACAATAGAACACATGATGTTGCCATACTTCACAATGTGGGAATAAAAGGGGAAGGAATGATGGCTTCTTGTGACAAAATTTATACTCACCCTATCAGTAGAGGCAACAATCTTGCGTCCAAACCAAACCTAGTTGTGTCAATCGAGTAGAATGTTATGATGTTGAAAAAAATAGAAAAACTAAGAGAATGAGGAGCTATTTTTTATAGGAGAATTCATCAAAACCGTTTTGTATTTGCTAGCGTGGATCTAGCCTTGTGTTCTAATACTTTTTTTTCTTTTATAGATATAGTCCATGGTCCCTACATTTGTAACTACACCTAAAACACGAAAATTTATTCTTTTTGATGGGAGAGTTCTACCACTACTCTAAGAAAGATGTTTTTAGCTTTACACAATTCAAATTGGTCTAAAATTGAGAAAGAGGTTTCTAGAATGGACACAATTAAAAGTGTTTGTAAGACTCATGCTTGTGCAAAATTTCTAGTATCTTTATAATTGTTTATTTTAGTCCTTATGTTATTGTAGTCCACAACAAATATTTCTATTTTACAGCCATCACTAGCTCATTAGACTTGCATATTAGATGACTTGCAACTTATAGACAATCGTCCTAAAGTTGCATACATTGTAGTAGCACTATATATCTTTCTATTGACATGTAACAAAATTTCAATTTTGGGCATTGCTAGCTTAGTATATACTTATTAGTGATTATATATATATATATATAAGCTACAACAGCATATTGAAATCACTTGAAAAATAAAATCTCTACCCGCTCCCTTGGTTTGTGTGCTAAAAATTAAGAGAGCTCCTTGCTTTTTTGGTATTGTAGCTTGCTCTTCTACTCGGTTTAGAGATTTCTCGGAAAATCTTGCTCGAAGTTAGGGATCCTTCGCCAATAGAAATATGTTTCTATCCCTTTTAGGGTAGACTAAATCCCTCTATGCCACGTATAAGGAGGAGCATGAGATTCATACATTACTTTCTCACGTAGTGTATTAGTAACGCATAGTTTATTGCCATAGAGAAGATAACCACCTTGTAGGGTAAATGGTTATTCCTTCTTCCCTAGTGCAAGGGCTGAAATCACATTTCTAAATTGGGATCGATAGCATACTCACCTATCATAGAAGACAAATCATTTGTGAGCTGTTATGGATACCGTATTCACTCTCGGTTGTCTTGAGAGTGCATCGGCCAATGCTTGCCAACAATGTGAGCAATATGAAAATGAAATTGCAAAAGGAAATTTTCCCACCTCATTTGTTTGTCAGAGAGCTTGGTCTGCATCATGAAGTACTCAAGGCATTGGTGATCTGTTTGCAAAATGAAAGGAGTCCCCAATAATAGTGCTTCCACGAGTCTAGAGCATGTAGAACTGCTAAGAGTTCCTTCTCATATATGCCTAGAGATTGCTCAATAGGGTCGAGCCTTTGATTTTCATAGGCTATAGCGTACCCTTCTTGGAGAAAAACAGCTCCACAACAAGCGTCGCATTGGACCTTAAATGGATTTGAGAGATCCAGTAGTGTAAGTGGTTGAGAGATAAGCTTCTCTTTAAGCTTTTCAAAAGCATTGTTCTCCTTGGTGGACCATATATACCTAATGTTTTTCTTTGTTAGGTCATGTAATGGTCCCATGATTTGTGAGAATTTTTCTATGAAGCGTCTATAGTATGCCCACATACCTATAAAGCTTCTTAGTTCATGCAGATTCCTTGGATTAGGCCATCCTTTTATTACCTCTAGCTTTGATGGATCCATTTGGATGCCATTATGAGAGATAATGTGACCTAAATATTGAATCTCTTGTAAGAAAAAATTACTTTTCTTTCGATTAATATAAAGTTTCCTCTCTCATAAAACTTGAAATATTACTTAGAGGTGTTGTTTGTGTTCGTCTAATGAATTAGAGTAGATGATTATATCATCAAAGAACACTCCAGTAAAGGTTTGGTGAGGCCTGAATAGCTTCTCTATCAAGCGGTTAAATGTGGCTGGTGCATTGGTCAAGCCAAAAGGCATGAGAATGTACTCCTAAAGACCAAACGTAGTGCGAAATGCGGTCTTTACAATGTCTTGATCAACTATCTTTATTTGATGGTACCCACTTTTTAGGTCAATCCTAGTGAAGTAGATCGAGATGTAGCTTATCAAATAGGTCTTCTACCCGTGGAACGGGAAACCTTTTCTTGATAGTGATCCTATTTAGTGCTCTATAGTCAACACACATATGATATGTGCCGTCTTTCTTTTGCACTAATAACACTGGTGAAAAAAATGGAGATGAGCTAGGCCTAACCATACCTTTCTCAACCAACTCATGCACTTGCCACATAATCTCCTCTTGTTGAGCCTGAGGAACTTGCTAAGGAGGTTTATTAGGCAGAGAGCTTCCTGGAAGAAGCTCAATTGCATGGTTGTCATTCCCTTGTTTGGGAGGTAGTTCATAAGGGATGTCGTCAATAAAAACATCATTTGGAACCCCTTGAGAAAATTGGATAACTCTAATTCCTTTTGATTGTTTATATTTTTTTTTGCTAAAGCATTAGGCTCATTGAGAATCTTTAACAAAAATCATGTATACATAAATACAACTCTTTATTGACTTATTGAAAGCTTGCTTATGTACAAGGGGTATGGTACTACCCAACTCCTTAGCATCTATGTACATATCTTTTTCCCTGAACCTAGAGTAGATTTCCCTTTTAGGGAATTTAACATTGGCAGCCATGCAATCAAACCATGATGCCCCTAGGATTACATCCTCATGCTTGAGAGGAGAGATGGAGAAATCCTCCTTGTCCAATTAGCTTTGGACATGGAGCCTCAATTTCCCAATTAAGGGAGTGACTGAGGCTTCTTGCCCCTTGAAAGCACCATCGATGGGTAGGACATCTTCCATCTCATAGGCTTGGATGCCTAGCTTGATGGCCAACTTTGTGGATATGAAATTTTGAGCAGAACTAGGGTCAAAGATAATAAAAACATCATGTTCTCTTACCTTTCCCCAAGCATGGCATAGAGGAGATCCTTTGTGATGAGCATCCTCTTCTTGAATTTTGACCAAGGTAGCTCTAGGAGGCTCATTATGTGTATTCTTGTGGGGGCAAGCACGATAGGCATGCCCTTGCTTCGTGCACTTGAAACAATAGTTATCTTTCTGATGACACTCTAGCTCTTTAGGAGAGAGTTTATTTTTGCCTTTACAAACTCCCTTCTCCTTATCTTTGTTGTTGTTGGCATTGCCTTTGGGGAACTTTTGGACGTTGTCCTTCCCCTGAGGCTCGTTACGATCCTTGTTTTCTGTGGGCTTAAGATTTCTCTTAGCCCCTTGTTGGAAGTTGATTCTTGAAGCCACCATGGTATGGTGTATGATCGCAAATATGGTGCATGGCCTTTGGGAGTTAACATACTCCGTCATATCCTCAGTTAAACCCGCACAAAATTGTTGTTTTCGCTCTCCAAAATCCATCTTTTTAAGACAATGTCTTTGAGGTGTAAATTACAAAACGTGTCTACATATTTGTGAATGGATTCATGGGTAGAGAACTTTAAGCTTTTCCATTCCGTGAGTAATTTTTCTTTGGCATCAGTAGCCAAAAACTGCTTCATGATGAAGACTCTTAAAGCTTTCCATGTTTCTGGAGCTTCACCATTTGCTCGTAGGCTAGACCACCATTGCTTGGCAGACTTTTGAAAATGCATAGCTACATGATGTAGCTTAGAGGACTCCGTGAAGTCATCATCTCCAAACGCCACATCAAATTGCTGGATAAAGGCCAAGACTTTGTCCGTAGCACCAAAGGTACCATCCTAGGTAAGGAAAGAGATGTTCTTTCCTCCCTTTTTGAACTTTTTGAGCTTGGAAGATCTCTTCCATGCGGCATAGGATTTCCTATGGCCTCTTCTTTTAGGTGGTTCATGAGCTGCACCATCACTTTCTTCCAAAGAGGAAGAGTATGGGGAGGATGGAGAAGAGGGTGACCTCTTTCTCGCCTTTTTCTTCCCTTGTTCCTCCTTGTCTGCACCATCACTGTCTTCAGAAGAGGAAGAGGATGAAAAAGATGGAGAAGATGGAGAAGAGGGTGACCACTTTCTTGCCCTTTTCTTCTCTTGTTTTCTTTCTTCCCTCTTTGAATTATGGTGTAGAGAAGTATGTGATGGCCTTCTTCGTTTAAGGGGTGTTGGAGAGAGTTTTGCCCGCCGTCTTTGTGGAGCCATCTCTATCGAGGTGGCAAGAGACTCACTTATTTCTTGTTCTTTTGGTGGGGGTTCTACCATTGAAATATGGATTCTCCTTTGGGAGGGAGATGCCTCATTAAATAGAAAGTTTATGAGCCCTTTGTACAGATACTCTTCTCCTTCCCTTATCAGAGAGAGTCCTCTTTTTTGGAAGTCTCACCAGGATATTTCCTAGGTACTCTCTCTTCTTGGTGGGGAGTTTGGAGAATACCATGGGTGCGCAAAGGCTGTAGCACTTCACCTTGGAGGGATGGATTGCCCAGGGATTGTTGAAGCCTATAAACAAGATAGTTTACAAGCAAAGGGGCATCATTAGTTGATCTTTCATTAGCAAAATTAAAGCTATCAACATTCATTTCAATCTCTTTTCCCTTGTCAACCATACTAGCAAATTTAGGTGTAAATGTGTACTTGTACTTTGGCACTTCAAGCTGTAGTTTCTACTCCTCCTTACCTTCAAAGATAAGCACTCAAGCATCTATACCCGTGGCTCAAATATTATTAATTACAAGGAATAGAAGAGAGGGTTCAACAGAGCCAAGACAGCATCAGTTCTTTTCAAGCTTCTAATAGCTCAATAAGCCATAGGCAAGCCCCGTAGGACTCCATTCTTAAGACCATAGCTCTCGACGGTATCCCCATTAACTGCATAACGCAGGCATGCTTCAAGGAAGAAAAATACCTATTCTACTTACTGTTAAGTATGGAGCCTGATTTACCCTTGTAATTTTCTGTGGTAAAAGCGCACATTTGTAAGGCCCCCATTATGAGGAGAAGCCATCGTGCGTGAAGGAAAATCACTCACCGGAAACCAAAATTTTCACGGACAAGAATCAGGGGCAACGGCAAAAACTACCAACATTGGAAGATGCAGATTGAAGACTATCTCTACCAAAAGGACCTCTATTTGCCACTAGGCGGTCTTGCGAAGAAGCCCGCAACAATGGCAGATGAAGCATGGATTGTCCTTGATCGAAAGGCACTGGGAACAATCCGGTTAAGCTTGGCGTCAACGGTGGCCTTCAATGTTTCGGAGATGAAGACCACGGAGGACTTGATGAAGTCACTTGACGACTTCTACGAGAAACCATCGGCATCCAATAAGGTATTTCTTATGAAGCGCTTGTTCAATCTAAAGATGGCAGAGAATGGTTCAGTTGCAGAACACCTAAATGACTTTAACACAAACATAAGTCAACTTCGATCAGTGAAAATCAATTTCGATGACGAAGTGCGAGCTCTCCTTATACTATCATCTCTACCGGATAGTTGGGACAGCCTTGTGATGGCTGTAAGTAATTCTATCTCTGGCACAAATACTCTTAAGTTTGATGATGTTGTGGGTGTTCTTCTAAGCGAGGAAATGCGAAGGAGAAGCACAGGAGAATCATCAAGTGCTGCACTATTAGTGGAAACAAGAGGAAGGCCTAAGGAGAGGTTCAAAAACCAAAAGGGTCATGATCGCTCAAGACGGAGCAAATCATGAACAAAGTCAGTTATTGAATGTTGGAACTGCGGCAAGAAGGGCCACGTCAAGAAGGATTGCTGGTCCAAGAAGAAGAAGGAGACAGAGTCTCAAGACAACAAGCCAACATCGGAGGCCAATGTGGCAGGTAAAGTAGAGCAAGATGCTCTAATTCTCTCATTAGACAATGTGTCTAATTCCTGGATAGTAGATTCCGGGGCTTCATTCCATGCGACACCACACAAGCAACATTTCCAAGACTACACCAAAGGTAATTTTGGGTATGTATACTTGGGAGATGATGAAGCTTGTGAGATTGTCGGCAAAGGTACAGTTTCTATCAAAACTGCTAACGGAAATGAATGGAAGCTTAAAGATGTTAGGCATGTTCCTTCTCTTCGCAAAAATTTGATCTCTACAGGACAATTGGACGATGAAGGTCACAACATTGCATTCGGAAACAAATGGTGGAAGATCTCAAAGGGATCTTTGGTGGTTGCCAAGGGTGAAAAAGTCAGTACACTTTACTTGTGTGCTGTTAGCACGCAACCTTCAGCTTGTGCAGCAACTACAGAAGTTGACAGTGCGGTGTGGCACTACCGACTTGGGCATATGAGTGCCAAAGGAATGCAAATCCTTCAAACAAAGAAGCTTCTACCAGGTTTGAAAGAAGTGGACTTAGAGTTCTGTGAAGATTGTGTTTATGGTAAACAAAAGAGGGTAAAATTTCAAAAATCAGGAAATGAAAGAAAAAATAAAAAACTTGAGTTGGTTCATTCTGATGTTTGGGGTCCTGCAAGTACACCATCACTTGGTGGCTCATTGTACTATGTAACATTCATAGACGATGCGACTGGAAAAACATGGGTTTATGTCATGAAGAATAAATCCGATGTATTTTCCATATTTCAAAGGTGGAAAGCCTTTGTGGAGAATGAAACAGGTACCAAGGTTAAATGCCTCAGATCCGACAATGGAGGTGAATATTGCAGCCAAGCTTTTGAAAGCTTTTGTGCTAGCAATGGAATTCGGAGGCAAAGGACAACCCCAAGGACACCTCAACAAAATGGGATTTCGGAAAGGATGAACAGGACAATTATGGAACGAGCACGAAGCATGCGGCTACATGCAGGCCTACCGCTTGAACTTTGGGCGGAAGCTGTAAGTACGTCTGTGTACTTAATCAATCGGTCACCCTCAACGGCATTGGATGGGGGAGTTCCAGAAGAGGCATGGACACGTAAACCGATGAATTATGCATTTCTCAAAGTGTTTGGGTGTGAGGCTTTCATGCACATAGATAGAAGCCTAAGATCAAAGTTAGATGCAAAGTCCAAAAAGTGTTTCTTCATTGGCTATGGAGAAGGAGACTTTGGGTATCGCCTATGGAATCCTGAAGATGGTAAAATCTTAAGGAGTAGGGATGTAATTTTTAATGAACAAAATATGTACAAAGATTACTTGGAAAGAAAACAAACAAAAGAAACAGGTGATGAGTACATGGAGCTTGAGGACGGTGAAGACTCAAGGACTGCAAACGGTGACAATGTGCAACAACATCAACCAAATGAGGAGCCTCAACCTATTCCCCAAAGATCTACAAGAGCAAGTAGACCTCCAGAAAGGTTTGTTCCTTCCTTCAACCATCTCTTGATCTCAGATTCTGGAGAGCCGGAATCATATGAAGAAGCTATGCAACATGAATCCAAGGAAGAATGGACGAAGAGCATGCAAGTGGAGATGGACTCACTACATCAGAACCAAACATGGGAGTTGGTTGAGTTGCCTAAAGGTAAGCGGGCACTTCAAAACAAATGGGTGTACAAGATAAAGGAAGAAGAAGGTGGGAAGAAAAGGTACAAATCTAGGCTTGTGGTAAAAGGTTTTTCTCAAAAGAAAGGTATTGACTTCAATGAAATATTTTCTCCTGTTGTAAAAATGAACTCAATTAGGCTTGTCTTAAGCCTTGTGGCTGCTCATGATCTAAATCTCGAGCAAATGGATGTAAATACGGCATTCCCTCATGGTGACTTAGAGGAGGAAATCTACATGCTTCAACCAAAGGGGTATGAAGTAAAAGGTAAGGAGAAAATGGTTTGCAGATTAAAGAAGAGCTTGTATGGTTTAAAGCAAGCATCAAGACAATGGTACTTGAAGTTTGATCGATGGATGTTGGATCATGGATTCACAAGATGCAACTCGGATCACTGCGTCTACACGAAGAATTTGGGAGATGGGAAATTCATCATTCTAATGTTGTATGTTGATGACATGTTGATTGCAAGTGCTAACATGCAGGACATCAAAGACCTAAAAGAGGAGCTGTCCAAATCTTTTTCAATGAAAGATTTAGGTGCTGCAAAGAGAATACTTGGTATGAAAATATCAAGGGACAGGACGAAGAAGACAATAAAGCTATCTCAAGAAGATTACATCAAGAAGGTACTAGAAAGGTTTGCAATGCAAAATGCAAAACCAGTTTCTACACCTTTGGCTGGTCATTTTAAACTAACGAAGGATATGTGTCCAAAGACACAAGAGGAGATAGCCTATATGTCTAAAGTTCCATATGCTGCAGCGGTAGGTTCTCTAATGTATGCTATGGTCTGGACAAGGCCAGACATTGCACATGCAGTGGGAGTTGTGAGTAGGTTCATGGACAACCCAGGTAAAGAGCATTGGAAAGCTGTGAAGTGGATACTTAGGTATCTAAAAGGGACAACAACAAATGCTTTGTATTTTGGAGGAACCGATATTTTTCTAGAAGGGTATGCTGATGCAGATATGGCAGGTGACAAAGATACTCGAAGGAGCACTACTGGCTATGTGTTCACGGTTGGAGGCACAGCAGTAAGCTGGGCTTCAAAGCTGCAGAAAGTGGTTTCACTTTCTACCACGGAAGCAGAGTATGTAGCAATGACGGAGGCAAGCAAAGAAATTCTGTGGCTTCACAGATTCTTAGAAGAGCTTGGATTCAAACAAGACAATTGTGTCTTATACAGTGATAGCCAAAGCGCTATCCATCTTGCGAAGAACTCAGCCTTTCATTCAAGGACAAAGCACATTGAGGTGAGATATCACTTCATACGCACTCTTTTGGAAGAGGGACAACTAAAGCTAGGAAAGGTGCATACAAGTGAAAATCCTGCAGACATGTTTACAAAGGTGGTCAACAAGGAGAAGTTGAGCTTTTGCTCATCTTCAATCGGCATTCAAGGATAAAAAGCCAGAATGGAAAGCAGTCACAGGTTTGGTTTGGAGATCAGTCTCCAAGTGGGAGATTGTTAAGTATGGAGCCTGATTTACCCTTGTAATTTTCTGTGGTAAAAGCGCACATTTGTAAGGCCCCCATTATGAGGAGAAGCCATCGTGCGTGAAGGAAAATCACTCACCGGAAACCAAAATTTTCACGGACAAGAATCAGGGGCAACTTTAAAGGCCTCGGGGGCGGAGGCCCCCGAGACTTTTTTTTTTCGCCGGAATATTATGGCCGGACGGCGGTCGGAAAGTGGTCGGAAAACAACCGGTCGGTTGGCCGGTGGCTCGTAGTCAATGGCCAATGGCCGGTGGTCGGAAGTCAATGGCCGGTGGCCGGTGGCCGAATTCAATGGCCGGTGGCCGAATTCAAAAGCGGACTTGTCTTCTCAAGGGCGGCCACACATGGGCGGATTGGAGGGTCCGATTTGGACTTATTCGCACAAGGGCGGCTACACATGGCTGTCTCTCATAAGAGAGGGCAGCCCTTTTGGCCTATAAAAGGAGGCCATTTCTACACACATTTCATAGTGTGAAGTTGATGCAACAAGGTGAGTGTGAGGTGGTGAGAGTGAAGCAAGGCGGGAGCTCCATTAAGGGTATAATCCCTTTGTAAACTACTTCTTGTTTTGAAGTACCAAAGCCATTGAGTGGCTGCTTTCCCGTGGACGTAGCCCACATTGGGTGAACCACGTATATCGTGTGTACTCTCTCTCTCTCTCTCTACACTATAATCTCGTGTATATAAATTTGTCTCTCTCCATTAAGTAATCTACTCAATTATCTATTTAGCTACGTCTTATTTCCTAACACTTACTCTTTATCAATTAATAACACCAACCATTTGTAGCAAGCTTGAGGACCTCTCTTCTTGAGCAAGATAAGAGAAACCAATAGCTCTGATACCAATGCAACATTTAATGCACTAGTAACTTGTTTGTAGCGGAAATTGATAACATAGTAATCATTTTATTAAGAATAAGCTCCTAATGAGCATAGAGAGAGTACTTAATTTGAGAAAGAAACATAGCAATCTACACCTAGATAATTTGGCATTGACAATACTTGAAACGAGAAAGAAATAGAACAATTGACAACAATGGAGGACCGGATTTACATGGAGCCGGTCCCCCCTCCATAAAGGATTTGTATTATAGCTTCTTCCATCAAGGGAGACTTTTGTTAAAAAAAAATCTTATGTTCCTCTACAAAACTCGTTGGTTCAATGAAGATGGAAGCTTCATGCACCAAATTATTCTTGAAAAACACACCTAGTGTCCCTAGCCTCAGTCCCAAGACCTCACACACCTTCAAAAATGGTGAGAGCTAGCAAGGAATGAGGATAGATTGAGAGGAAGAAGATGTATCTTATGAGAAATAAGTATTATCCTCACATATCTACTCTAATAGCATACATTATCTTAGTAATTAGCATGGTAGAGGAGATGAGCATGCCATTGAATCTTGGCTCTTGGTTGGATTTGCATTCCATAGCCAAGAGTTGTTGGTGTAGGTCTCTACTTCTCAATGCTTGCAGAAGGAGATGGACTTACTCTTGCGCACATGAGTTGTGTGTGTGTGTGTGGGTGGCAATGTGTTAGAACAAAATGCAGCCCCCTCTTTACTCTTGGTCGACTTCTCTTGCTAATTGTTCATGCTGGCCTCCCATTGGCTCCTGTAAAGCTTAGCCAATCACAAATTAGAAGCATAGTTGTTAGCCTTTTGACAAGTGTCCCCCTTTCTTCTTTTTTGGGAGCTCAGGTAATTAAGAAATTCAATTAAACTCTCATTGGACCTCTTAGTCTTCTAGCCACTAGAAATCAGGCAAGCCATTGGGTTGTTGAATGCTCATTGGACCCCTTGGTAGATTGTCAAATAGTCTTCTAAGGAGATTAATTTCTATTGGTTCTTTTCTAAAGCATTTTTAGATTGATTAATCTAACTTTACTCTAGCCTAATTCTCATTGGTCCACCTCTATGGCCATCCAATAGGCTTTGAGGGGAGATTGGGGGCAACTGGCCTAGGAGCCTGACATGTGTCCATTATTCCATTTATGTAAAGGGGAAGCTTTGGAGTGCGTGTGTGTGTTTCTCTCTCATATCCTACTAAAAGGTCTTGTCCCCTCCTTCCTAGGGATATGGGAAGGCTTTTTAGTCTTCCCATGCCAATCCAATTTTCCTCTTGCTTTGGCCATTGGACTATTCAGTTAATTTTTGGAGCTTTAGCCTATGGAAGTCTTAATGGAGCTAAACCTTAGGTCTTTTAATCCCCATTGAAGCACATTTCTCTTTTGCACTCTCTGTCCTCCTTTGGATCCCTATTTTCCCTCCTTTGGATCCCTACAAAGACCGATCTGGTAGCCTTACCAATATTCTAGCTTTTACTCCCTTGGTATTTTCCCATATTAAATGATCAATTTAACATGAAGAATCATTTGGAAGAATTACATATTATTTTTTATGACAGTAGTTGGATTATAATGCAGCAGATCAAGAGAAGAAAACCATCATCCAAGAACCCATTCTTGACATGCTAGAAAGGAAGAGTGAAAGAGCTCCAACTTGATGCATCCAAGAAGACAATGAATGAGGTTGGTGCAGCATGTTTACATGCACAAGGATCTTTACCTACAATCTAAACGCTCAAATAATCCTCCACACAAAGCTAATTTTGAGTGTTTCACACTTTTCTTCTTGTTTGTGGTTGGTTCTCTTCTTGTTATTCAGATGTACAATAGATTGTTATAATTTTGGTTAGTGGCTCTCTACTATGCTCATTATAGACCTGTATCCCTCAATCATAGAGGAATGAAAACCAATGGAGTGTTTCATAGATATTTTAGATGTCTAGCATGGATCCATTGATGAAGAGATTTACATAGGGAGAACGCATAGTTCTCTGGCAGGAAAAGGGATACTCTTTTATGATCAGTTTTATGTCCCACCAAAATTTATGAAGGATTGGGGCGCTATCACTAAGGTTGCATTGCCTAATCTCAAAAGTGAGAGTGACCATTTCCAATCTCAATAACAAGTGAAAGCTATAGGTGCAAGATCATTTATGAAATCCAAAAATCTCTAAAGGCCAACATTGCAAGCACAATGAGCATAGTTTCAATGTTTATGCCCATCATTGTCTTTGTCAAATTTTTTGCAAAGATTGATGTGAAATCCTTTAGAACAATGATTTCAGTTAAGTGTTTAGACAGTGAAGATGTTTTAGAATTTGTGGATGAGGGTTGGAGTCAAAAAACAGTGAATGGGTAATTTGCAAAAGTGCAATCTGGCTACATTACCTGCAAATACATGGTCCATACCCAAAACTTCAGGATTTTATTTTTGCTATAGACGATGGAATCATGCGGGTGGGGGGGACTTGGTTCCTTTAGATCAAAACAATGGATGATCTCAATGAGAACCCCAATTCAGGAAATTGATGTATGGAGGCACAATGAGCACTTGGAAACATTGAAGATAAGAACCCAAGTGCTCATGGTACCAAGTGAAACAGGACTTACACAATGGGGATATATATTTACCTTCAACTTTTGCTTTTCAAATAGTTGGAAAGAAGGTATATACCATAGGAAATAGTTTCTAAGATGAAAATTAAAAAATGACCTATGGTAGGGGCAGAGAAGGACTTCACAGTTTCAAAATTTATAGTGGATAGCTTGTTCCTTATGTCAATATCAATTCTAAAATAGTGAGAGATGGTTGGGCAAACCATGTCCACTTTTCGTTGGACATCTAGCTTATAGTTATGCATCCATAATCTACAAAGAAATTCAATGAAAAATTTTTAATTATGGATAATCTACAAAAACACTTATAGAATATTGATGGTTAAGAAAGTCTCAAGGATGCAAGAATAATTTAGGATTTCAATACACTTAGCATCTAGGGCAATATAATATGTCCTTTGAAGAAGGTCATCCTCTAAGAAAGCAGCCACCAAGAAGCCTATGGAATAGACACCCCTCAGAAATGAAGGGATTTGAGCTTCAATCTCCCTAAGTTCATCTATTTCTAGCTCCTCCTTGTCAACTTTGGGCTCTTCAAGAACATCATCCTTTGTTATTTCATCTACCATCATTTTAGGCTCTTTTTCCTTTCTTGATGGGGGTATGTTGAGAATGTTGAAGGTTTTCCCATCTTGCAGAGGTATTGCTTCAAGAATTTTGATGAGTTTGTACCTTAATCTCCTCAAGATAATCATATCCTTGTCCATTAGTGTAACCCTATAAGAGTGGGTTGCACATATGTATGCATCTTGGAAGAGCTCAATTAAAAAGTCTTCAGCAGCCTCTTGAATACATGCTAAGGCCCCTCTTGTCCATATCATATCAATTTTTAACTACTCTGCTATTTTCCTATAGAGCCCTTGGAAAGGAAGGCTAGAATTTCAATTTTGAGAGCCTTCTATGCTCTTCTTATCTCCCTCAACCATCTCACATTCTAAGAGAATATCCTTTTCTTCATAGATAAGAGTTTCATACCAACTCCCTTTTTGACATGATGCTTGAAGGATGTAGATCCCTTATCTCCTATGAGCACTCACCTTTGTCTGCTGGTTTGAGACCAGCTGGTTTTCCCTTAAAATATCTTGGTTTGACATTTTCTCTAGGAACCTTCCTTGCAATTTGTTTGGTCCTTGCCATATCTATAGATTAGACCTAGACAGAGAAAAAATTATGGACATAGAGTCACTATAGTTTTTCTTCAATAAACTATCTTAGACCTCTTCATTAACTTCAAATGGACACATTCTAACAATCTTGCACCACAAAAAAGACTTGTGTCTTCTCTATGCAAAAATAGTGTAACCGGACATACATCTGGCTACACTATTTTTACATTGAGAGAACACATTCAAGTAAATTTATAAAAGCATCTCTAATGACTATATAAATACATAGAGATACATTGATTTTCCTTGACACACTATGTTAGAACTCCTTATTAAGTTCAAAAATACACAATCTATACGATAAAAATTGTGTCCCCTCTATGCAAATAGTGTAGCCGGACCAATGTCCAACTACTCTATTTTTGCATAGAGAGGAGACTATAAAAAAGATAAAATAAAAACACTCATGTCGTCTCTACGTGAAAATAGTGTAGTCGGCATTGGTCCGACTACTCTTTATCTCATAGAGAGGACACTACCAAAAAAATTTTAAAATACACATGTCATCTGTATGCAAAATTAACATACATCCGGATACAAAGAAAAACACATCTTTAAAAAAATATTAAAATAGCTCTTATGTCATCCCTATGCAAAAACATTGTATTCGTCGACTACACTGTTTTGGCATATCGATGACACGATGTGTGTTTACCAACATTTCTACAAAATGAATTCATATTACAACAGATTACCTTATAAGGAGAATCCAACTATTTGAATTGAAGGAGAAGTTTGAAGAAACCATGAAGGTTCAGTTGAAATCAAATATGTGAAGAGAGAGAAGAAGGCCCAATGTAAGTGGACCTTGAATTGACTTTGTAGATCAATGTGGAGTCAAAAATAGAGATAATAGAAAAATATTTGTAAAAATCTTGTTTGAGTGCGAGTGCCTATATATATAGGAGTGCACAATTAACAAGGTAAAATTTGAACTAACATGATTTATGATGCATGGATTTGACCGTTATACATGAATGCGACCGTTGGGCACGTGTCCCAAGGTACATGATTAACATGATGACAATTTGTTTATAGCTCTCCAAGGGGCTATATATAACATTTTAAGATCAATCCGTTGTATTTTGTGAAAGTCTTTTGTACACATTCCAAAGCTAAAGAGCTCAAAATGTTCCTAAGAAAACATAAGGTAAGTATTTTAATTTGGATTTTTTTAGTAACGTTTTGTTGTGTGTTTATGTCCTTTCTATGTAGAAATAGAACACTCAATTGTTCTATTTTTGCATAACAAAGACACAAAGTTGCAAGACCTATTGTGTCACCCGTATGAAAAAATAGAGTACCCGGCTTTGAGTGCTTTATTATAGCGAAGATACAACATGTTGAGTGACTTGTGCACAAAAATAAGACACCCAAACACTCGTCGAGATGCTCTATTTCCGCATTGCAAAGACACAAAGTCATGCTATCACAGAGCACACGAACTGCCATTCAAGTGCTCTATTTTTGCATAGCAAAGACACAACATATTGTTTCACCTGTATCTGAAAATAGAACACCCAAACACCCATCCGGGCTCTCTATTTTCACATAGTGAAGACAGAATGTTCGAAATAAGGAATATATATCTTTTAATATGTGGTGTCGCCCGTATGCAAAAATAGAACACCCGGATAGCTTTCCATTTGTTCTATTTTTGAGGAGACATGTGACCTGGGGAGTCCACTATGTGAAAATTGCATATAGCACATGCAAACAAGAGGTATTTAAATAATCCCTTTTGTGTATATTTTCAAGTATTATATGTACCCCTTATATGCATTTTTGTCAAAAAAACTAGCCCTTATATATGAAAATTTTCACTTTCTTAATTTAAAAATCCTTTTTGTAAGTACATTTTTTTGTAAATGCTCCTAGTTATAAATTCCTTATTTTGTTTGCACGTGCTATCTTACATATTCCCTTATGGACGCCCCAAGACATGGGATGACAGGTTAATGGAGCTACTATAGCAAGTCAAAAAATTGTCTAAGTTTGCCTATGTGAAAAGAATCTTTAATGTTCCTTTTGAGATGGAGAGTTTTCTTGAAGGGTTCATCAATGCAATTATTGACTATCATAAGGTTTTTGATGACCTTACCAGGGAGCACAAGCTTGACAACTTTGTACACTTTAATGATATTTTTAAAGCAGGAAATGTAACATCAAGCACAGGCTCCAAGAAGTTGGCATTACTCCAAGATGATTGGAATAATGTCCATAACCCCTGGCAGTGGCATGGAAGGCATGGTTGCAATCTTGTGATTGAACATGTAACACTTTTTCTCTTTTTGACTTTTATTCTAGTAGAGGAAGGAGAGCCCAAATCTCTGCAAAATATAGCAGCTACAAATGTACAAGATGTGGAGGAAACACCTGAAGATTTTAGAGAGTAAATGGAGAAGGTTTGAAATCAAAGAGATATTGAATGTTGCAGAGTTTAAGGAACAAAGTGGAGGAGCCAATCCATATTCCAGAGGAAGAGCTTTCCTTGCTATTCTCAACAACCATGCCCACCTACAAGATAAACAATAAGGAGTATTTGTTGCTACAGGATATACAAAACCTCTTTGATCTAAGAGAGGACTACTGCTTTGGTATTTTGGCAGAGTCGGAAAAGCATGATAAAAGGCTTTGTGGACTACAATACACCAGATTACTTGATACAAAATTTGAGAAATTTAACGATCAATCCCATGCTAGAGAGCATGTGCTAAGTGGTTTTCAAAGATGTGAAGAGAAAGGGATTCCCACAGACGAGGAGTTCCTTCAAATTCAGAAAAGATTGAAGATTGAACACATGGGCATAGAAGTTTTAAGAGAGAGCAAAGAGAATAAACTCCTCATATGTGGGAAGCCCTTGCTCTTTTCCGTTGAACTATGGAAAGAGGAATTTTTTGAAGATTATAAAAACCCTAAGGTAAAATGGTCAAATTATATATAATTTTGTGAGCACATTATTTAGACCATTGAAATTTCAATGAAACATCATCCTATGAACTGATTTAATGGGTTTTTTTTCTTGCACGGGTTGACATTGTAGATCCTGACAAGTTTCTAGGGAGAGGGAAGGGCTCCAGGCCTTTGGATATGAAGAGGGATCAGAGTTGGGCCATTAAATTGAGAAGCTCAACAAGGAGACAATAGGTATCTACCACAGGAAGCTTTCCTAATCACCCACTCTCCCCATACTTGCACTAGTGGCTTTGTCAAGGGTGGTAGGTTCACATCCATGGAGTGGACAAAATCATACTTCTTGAGAAGCAAGAATCCATTAGATTTTTTGGACTTGCTCCATGATTTATGGGCTCAAGAAGTGCATACTTTGGCACTATGGCCAGTTATAACCTTGCCTCTTCTGGTGACTTGAAGTAGTTGTAGGGTTATAAGAAGCAAGAGTACTTGAAATGGAGGGGGAAAAATGAAAAGCCTGATGGTGGTTCAAACAACCATAACTAATCCTTGTATTATTCCTCATTTGCTTCCTTGCCTCTCTCTAGTGGAAAGTAGTTGTAAAAACCTTTCACTTGCAGATGGTCTAATGTATGCATCCTTCCTTTTTTGTATACTCCTCTATATAGCTGTAGCAATATCAAACCTATGCATTAGTTCTTTAGTCTCTTGTGATCTTGTTTTGTGCCATACTTGTCTATAAAACCATTGGAATACTTCAAGCAAGCTATTAGCTTTTTGAGCTCCTCCACCATGTCTAGTGTGTTTGAAAAACTTGGTTCTTGCCTGATATTGGGGCTTCTCCATACCTTGGGTAGAAAAAATTGGCAAGCTTCCATATTTCTTTCCAAAACTCAAGGAGTGTGATTGTAGATAATGTGCTACACAAAAAAAAAGATAAATTATTTTAGCAACTTACGAGAGAATTGAAGCAAATTAGTAGAGTCAAAGTTCATAATTATTACCATGTAGTATGTGAAGTGCTATGATCTCCAAGCACTTGTCATAGCGTACTTGAATCTATTCAACTCTTTCTTAAAGTTGGAGAGGTCATTCTTTTACCAATGAATTTTATCAAGTAAGAAAAGACTACATCTAGGGCTTCCCACACTTTTTCCTTCTCATTTCTTACTCTACCATCAACTCCATGGTCCCTCACAACATTGTGGAGAGCCTTCCATTGATTGTACTAGACTTTAGATGAACCCCTACCCAGCTTTCCTTGAAATCCCAAGAATCTAGCCTTCATCCCATCAATAGAATATTTCCTAAGGACATTGGGGTCTGACTCAGTCACAACATTCCTCCATGAAGTCCAATATCGGACAATACCTTCTCAATACTTTTTATTAAAATTTCTCTAGCTGATAAAGGTTGTAGTTTTCATGCAAACCCTATGTAGAGGTGCACAATCTTCTCAATGATTCTACAAAGTGAATTCAGTGTACAAAGGTGGACTTTTGAAAGGGGAATATCTAAAACAAGTTAAAAGCTTGGATCTTTAGAGTGTCTATCTAGGGATTTTCCTCTTGAGCAAGGGGTGCCCTTTGGGATAGAGAGAAGTCATTTAATCTCATCCCCTACTTTTGTGGCTCGCCCCCTCCTTTGTAGGCATGCATGTTGACTTTCAAGACCCAAGCAACTTGGCCCCCTGCATGCTTAAGCACCTCAAGCACCTTAGTCATCTATCATAGGGTTAGTAAGTGCATGGCCTCTCTCTCTCTCTCTCTCTCTCTCTCTCTCTCTCTCTCTCTCTCTCTCTCTCTCTTTCTCTCTCTCTCTCTCTCTCTCTCTCTCTCTCTCTCTCTCTCTCTAACTCGCTCTATGTGTGTGTGTGTGTGTGTCTCATGCCCCTAGCCTTAGGGCTTGCCCTCTCCTTGTAGGGATTTAATTTGACTTCAAGCACAAGCATAGGCCTAGCTTTAGCCTAAGGTCTATGGAATTTTACACCAACCATTGGAGGTCTTTAATGAAGCTAACCCTAAGGTCTTCAAGCTCCATTACTAGCTCTTTGATAGACCATCAAAACATGCCACTGTGAATCACGTAAGAGATCGTGATCTCTTACCATCCTTCATGATGCACATATTTGACATCATGGCTGGGTTGTATACATCCTTACCATCTCATGGATGAAGTATGGCGTCAAATGGACCTTGAAAAACTTGTCAAACAGTAAATGGCTAATGTTGGAGTAAAAAAGTGACTAAATGTTCATAATCCTACCAAGTGAGATCCACTTGGGCCCAAAACATCCACAAAAGGGTGACAAGAACATATACAACAAACTTGTCAAATCAGAATACATGACTGTGAAGCATGTAAGAGATCGCAATCTCTTACCATCCTTCTTGAAACAGTGCACTGTTTGCATGGTTGGCTTCAGAGAGCACTATCTAATCACATCCCTAAAAGATTACAAAGGATTCCCCAAAAGTCCAAATTAATGATGGAAGTAGCGGCAAGGACATTAACATGATCTTTTACTGCATTATTGAGCTTCAAAGAGGTGCTCAGGTACTAACTGGGTAGGTACTAATAGGGTGTGGGGACTAACCACTAACCAACAAGTGCAGGCAAAGGTGGAAAAATTTCCAGACTAGAAGCAAAGAAGGCCTATTCAAGCCAGAATAATAAGAACGCACCAAAAGGACCTTAAAGGATCAATGTTTGCTTAGGGACTACTCAAAATACTCCTCATAGACTATTGGGAACATTGGTAGTCCCAACAGAGGATTTGGTCAAAGAATCTAATGCTTATCAGCCTATTCAGGCCAAGTAGATAACCATATGACAATCAAAGATCATTAGAGCAGCGGTGGGGAACAACTAAGATGCTCTGAAATTTAGCATAAGTCCTTATCTTTCTTTCTTACATATATAATTGTATTTGCTTGATCATTGCCGATACATTTCAAAGCAACCCGAGCACTCTCTCTCTCTCTCTCTCTCTCTCTCTCTCTCTCTCTCTCTCTCTCTCTCTCTCTCTCTCTCTCTCTTTACGCGTCCTAGTTCGCATCCAAAACTAGGTGGTGCCCCAAATTTGTGTAGGGTTAGGTTGCGGGTTTGTGTGTGTGTCTGTTGTTTTTTCCAACCCCAACCCAATTGAGCAGCACGGGAGCCTACAAGGATGCTTAGAGGCCACTCTTCTTGTTGCCCGCCCCGGACCGCCTCAAATTGGTGCCCCCACGGAGGACGGCTTGTGTATTTTTGTGAAGGCTCAACCTTTAGCATTATCAAGTAGCTTGCATGAATCACGAGAATTTGTATGATCCCTTCATTCCCATTGCAAGGCAAAAGGTACACATGATTGTTAGTACTAAGTTGCAATTTCAACGTGTAATTCCTAGAATTTTTGGTCCTCTTAGGTTGGCAGAGATAAACGCATCAGTAAATCCTTTTATTTTGCCTCTCATTAGGTACGACCTTAGTTTGGACGTCTATATTTTTGTTTTGTTTTAAGAATTAGGTCATGCATAGACCATGGATAATGGCCCAAGAATAGAGGTTTTCCCCTTTCATTTCACTCCACACATTAGAATAAACATTGAAATTAGTAGACAAATCCATTTTCAACAACGTATGGTGTTCATGTTTGGTGCCCAAAGAGTAGGAGAAATTCTCGCATCACCAAACCCTGTCATCCTACCTATTATTGATTATCATAGGTCATTTGATGTGAATATTTTTATTTTGTTGTAGAATAGATTGCAATTTAGAAAACATTATTGTGTAAATTTTTTAAGAAAGATTGGCTTCCAAAAGAGAGGTGGCATCACCGCATGTCCATCCAAATGTGAATAGCGTCGTGGTTTCTGGTGTCAAGGGTTCTTCCGGTGGATAATAGACAGGTTTTGCCGCATATCCATTGGGATCTTCATAATATGCATGCATAGGCACCAAAGCCTTTTCTTCTGATTCAGTTACTTTTGGTGTGTATCTGATACCAACTAGTCGTAATCCTGGTAGGGGTGGTTGTTTCCCCAACACCGGTTGTGGTCTTTCTACACCTACAAGTCCTGGTAAGTTGCCTCCTTGATATCTGGGCATCGGTGGAACTTTAGGGGAAGCTACTGGAGCTTGGGGAGCATAAGGTCTCTCCCTCACATATCCCTTGTTATAATAACATTCCTCGGTCCCATGGTTTGTCCATTTTTTTTCAATAGCACACCACTTGGGCTGTTTAGCCTGGGGTTTGGCGTACAAGTTGATCTTTTTTAGCACTTCATCTACGAGCTGCTCTTGGTTTACCGCTATTTCTCCTTTGAGTGCTGGTTGCCCCCATGATTCCCATACTGCTTTCATGGCTATGGCTATGTCTGTCCCACTATCGAGTATATTTTCCATGGTTTCTATATTATTATATCTCACTAGAACGTTTGTGTTTCCTTCTTCTCCATCGTAGTATTCTCCGACTTTGTTCATTGGAATGGATCTAATCTAATTGTCTTCCAATTTGTGTTTCAGTTTTTCCAAAATTTTCACGATTAGCCCTATTATCCCCACCTTCTCTAGAGTTTTTTCTAGATCATTCCATAAATGTGGTCTAATTTTTAGCAGTTCTCCTAAAGTAAGAGTGCATTGGATGGAGACATGATTGAATGGATGTTGTCTACCTCTAGGATCTATTTCACTCTTTTTATTTGAGTGGTTTTACAGACTATGGATTCATCTTCGTTATCTCCCAAGAAAGAGGATAATGTTCTCAAAGCCAATGGTTTAGACATTCCTGAAGCTTCAGATCCACAATCCCCATACAAGGATTGTACATCCATGTCCATATCAGGAGGTAGATTTTCTAACCAAACTTTCTCTATAGGAGCTAACTTTAGAGTTAGGCTTCCATCATTAATCTCTCTAACTTTTGCCCATAAGTGTCATGGCCAATCTTCTTCTACGAATGGAATTCTGTCTAAGGCATTCTCACTGTCAGGCACTATAATTTTTGGCTCTTTTCTTTTAAGGTGGGTTTCTACCACCACTTTGGATTTTTCTTTTTTGGTTCTTACCATAAGCTCCTCAGGTTTTTCCATACTCTCGAGCTTGGGTTTTTGTTTTTCCAGCATCTCTTGAGTAACTCTTACCAAATTAGTTTCTTCCATGTTTAGAGAAGGATAGTTTTTCCATTTGTTTTCCATATTTTGTCCTGCTTTAAGTCCCACTTGGTAAGCTTCCAAGGCTGCATTAATTGGCTCAAAAATTTTGTCTACCAAAATTGATCCTCCAAATTTCACTATGGTTTCCTTCACTTCACTTCCAGTTTCTTTCACTTTTTCTTGGAATAGTTTCTTTGCTTTCTCCTCAATTTCAACCCTTTGTTTCTGTTTTCTCATCTCATACCTTTTGCTTCTGCTTCTTTTGGTATTTTGAGAGGAAATTTTAGTATTCTCCGAATCATCAAAGGAGTTATGTTTCTTTTTTGTAGCTTGGGCTCTAGTGATTCCCTTGATTTGAACAATTGGTTCACTCTTGAATGAGCTACTATGTATCAATTGGACTATGTTCACTACTCTTTTACCCTTGTGTAAAGGATTTATTGGACAATCTTCAGGGAAGTGTCCTCCCTTTTTACAACATTGTATGCAATAAGCTTCAAATAGATTAATGTTCTTGTCAAGCTCTGGGCATTCATTATTCCAATGTGGCATCTGCACCACAATTGTATAAGTCACAGGTTCTTCCATTGATGGTGGATGTGAATTATACCAATCTCCTTCTACCATTACTGTAGATGGACTAGGCAGCATAGGGTGTAACAGGAACTAGTGCTTGTTCATATATGACTCCCTCTAAATGCATGTACTTTATAGGTACTACATTATGTCCAAGATATGGAGGTTGTTGACCGAACATGGGTTGAGGTCTTTCCATACCCATCGGCGGTCTTTGAGCTGGGGCCATATTAGGATGATATCTGTATATGGGTTGTCCTTGCGGCCTCATAGGCACATATTGAACATTTCCATCATACCTTGGTCGATAATAGCCCTCATTGGTCTCATGGTTGGTCCATTTACCTTGGATTGCACACCACTTTTGCGGCCTTAAGTGTCATGGCCAGTCTTCTTCTAAAAATGGAATTCCATCTAAGGCATCTTCACTGTCAGGCACTATGAGTTCTAGCTCTTTAGTTTCAAGGTGGGGTTCTACCACCACTTTAAATTTCTCTTTACTAGTTCCTACCACAAGCTCCTCAGGTTTTGCCATACTCTAGAGCTTGGGTTTTTGTTTTTCCAGGATCTCTTGAGTTATTCTTACCAAATTTTGATAAGCTTCAAGCTTAGCTGCTTCCATATCTCAAGAAGGATAGTTTTTCCATTTGTTTTCCATGTTTTGGCCTGCTTTAAGTTCCACTTGGTAAGCTTCCAAAGCTGCATTTATTGCCTCAAAAATTTTGTCTTACCAAAATTGATCCTCCAAATTTCGCGGTGGTTCCCTTGATTTCACTTCCAGTTTCTTTCACTTTTTCCTCGAATAGTTTCTTTGCTTCCTCCTTGATTTCAGCCCTTTGTTTCTTTTTTCTCATCTCATACCTTTTGATTCTGCTTCTCTTGGTCTTTTGAGAGGAAATTTTAGTATTCTTTGAATCATCAGAGGAGTTATGTTTCTTTTTCTTAGCCTAGTCTCTAGTGATTACTCCTTGATTGGAACAATAGGTTCACTCTCAGATGAGCTACTAGGTATCACTTGGACTACGTTCACTATTGTTTTACTCTTGTTTAAAGGATTTTCTGGATAATCTTCAAGGAAATGTCCTCCCTTTTTGCAACACTGCATACAAAAAGCTTCAACTCGCTTAATGTTCTTGTCGGGATCTGGGCATTTATTTTTCCAGTGATCATCTGCACCACAGTTATGATAGTTTCCAGTTCTTGGCTTAATCATGGGTCTTACCATCGGAGATCTAACACCTTGATTAGCTACATAGTATATCGGTGCAAGATCTAGTGTAGTATAAATCACAGGTTCTTCCATTGGTGGTGGATGTAAATTATACCAGTCTCCTTCTACCATTACTATAGATGGACTAGGCTTAGCATAGGGTGTAACAGGCACTAGTGCTTCTTCATCTATGACTCCCTCTGAATGGATGTACTTTAAACGAACTGCATTATATCCTGGGTATGGAGGTTGTTGTAATGGCTATTGCCCACATAGGAGCAATAGGCATTACGGGAATGATTACCCGCAACTACATTATATGAACATCAACACACAGAATGACAAGAGAAGGAAGTACAAAGTACACAAACACAGAACAACCCTTGCTTCATTCATATGTAATCCAGACACAGAGTACAATAGATGATGCCATGAATAGCGTAGAGATTGGTTAAGTTACATCAAAAGACAGGTATGCCCCTCCATATACAACCGCTGCTCCAGCGCAGATCGGGAACGGTGCACACACTCCTGTCTCATGATACCCTATGAAGAACTGCCGCTCCGGCCGCCGCATACCGCATGACTCCTGACTCCTGATCTGCAGTGTCCAGAGGACCGCAGGACCGCATGTGCGGCTAATGCCGTAACACCTGGCACACACGGTGGATTGCGCGAACCCACAATCAGCCCCTCCGGTTGGAAGGTTCCAGTGGTTGCTCTGCACCCTGCTCTGGTGAAGAGGAAACATCAGTATAGCCAAAGCCCCGAAAATCTGCAGGATGGGCTCGATAGACCTCATCCAAAAGATGTGGATCTATCTCAATTTGTTCCGGCCAGGCAGCCCAAGGAATAAACTACATTGGCAAGGAGATAGATTGAGGCGGCTATGGCAGAGGAGCAAGAGGTGTATGCAAGGGATAATAACGAGTAAGGTAGCAATTAAGAGCAGCCCAAAATGGAGGGCAAGGTGGGAGACTGAGAGAAAAGGAATGAGCTAAGGTCTCCACCCAAAAACAGACCCTGCGCCTCTCCTTACGAAATTGATGAATCATTTTCTGCAAACGAGAGACATGAGCCTGGGCTTCAGCACAATCCTTTGTAGCTTGTGCCCAATCAGCAACATCAAAACCCTCTAGAACAACACTCTTACCTCTCTGTCAGTGTTGGATGACTCGGGTTGGTGCACCATAACCTGCTGAGCGGGTGGCTGTGCTCCCACCTCAGCAGCCAAGCGTGTGCTCCAGCTTTGTAATTGATTATCTAAAAAAATTTGGAGATCCTCTTGCATCTCCACTGCCAATGCATCCAAATAAGTCATGTTGATCATTACATCGCCAGGGTGCGAGGTTAAATAAGAAGCTAGGCTATGCTGTGTTCTCAACTGAAGAAGTTCTTGTTGAATAGACCTTACAAACTCAGCATTAGCCCCTCTTAATCTCTATATTTCTGCCCCTTGCTGGCGAGTAGTGGCAGTCAGCTGTTCATTCTGAGTGTTTAGCTTGTCAATCCGAGTCTGCGAAGTCGCTACCTGTGCTTCCAGCTCATTGACTCGTCCCTCTGTGGCTGGCCAGGCCGCACGAATAGACTGTGCAAGTCTGCTCAAAAATGTGCCGCATGCCTGTAATTGGTCAGCAGGGGTCGCTGCTGCCGTAGCCTCCCAAGGTAGCGCTGCGGGGAGAATACCTCCCGTCGAGGCAGCCGCATTTGTAATACCCGACATTTTCGGTTGAGCGGGGACATCCGCAACCGCAGAGCTCATCCTCAAGGGATTCGTACTGCTAACTCTTTCCTGCATTCGGCGGCGCCAGCGAGCCATCGCAGAATCTTCCACAAAAGGAGATGCAGTTGTTGGAGGTGGTGTTGAAAATTGCTTCTCCTCACGGCCGCGCTTGCGGCTTGCTGATCCTACACCTGCAGTGGCCATCTCCTGGGCTCCAGAGGATACCACCTCCATCGATGAGCGAAGCAATTCCACAGTACCCACATGTTGCTGCTGTGTTTCCCTCTTCGCCGGCACTGCCAAGCTTTGTGTTTGCGACAGAGGAGGATTAGTGCCTTGGACCACCAAGCGATCATCTTCAAAGTGGCAAAGAGGACGCAGGGCGAGAGGAAACACTTCTCTCAAAGGAAAGATCAATGTGAGCAGTTGGCCCACCTTTGTATTGGTTGGGGTACCCCTCCCCAACTGTGCCATCACTCGTTCGCACTCCGCCAGCAGTCGCTCTCTGACCACTGTTGCCCAAGATACTGGCCCAAAGTTGGCCGAATGCAACACATTTCTAGCTCGGGTCGAAATAGTATACGTTTTGGCCTGTAGCCAAATCGCCTCAAGGAACCACCGATATGCATCCCTGGTTGCCACATCTGACAACCCTGACAGTTTATACTCCCCTTTGACCTTCAAGCCAAATTCCTGCTCGACATCTGTAGCAGGGATCACATGGGAGGCTCGCACCACACCATCGTTGGGTAAACAGCAACATCTTGAGATTCTTTCTGCTGTCAACTGTATCTGCTGATTGTTGAGGACCACCATATCACCAGCCGCGAGTTGCTCGATCAAACGTGCTGCCTGCGGGTGCACTCGGATTCCTTGCCAGTCCAGGTTGGCGAACATACACAGCCGCAAGTCTTGCAGCCATGCGTCCACTCGTCGAAGCGCGAGCTGTTGCACGGGAGTGAAAGGGACACATTGCAGAAGAGAAGCTGTCATGGTGGCGATGAGATGCAGGAGCAGAGAATAAAACACTAAGAGCGCGCAACACACAAAACTAGAGAACCACAATAAAAAACGTATGCATGCAATAGTAACCCTTCCATAATGAGTTCCCAAAATAGGGCGATCCATGGTGTCGCAACCATCATAGATCTTTTCTCACTTCCCAAGATTGCATACAAAAGAATCCCCAATCATGATTAAGGCGGCTTCTGGCTCTTGTACCGTAGCAAAGGGGCACTGAATCGTGGTAGGCGAAACATAATGGCGCAGTCTGAAACCATTGACCGGCACAGAAATAACCTCCCCCCGCAAATCCGCCAAATAAAAAGAAATAGGCCCGCATGCTTGAAAAATCCAAAATGGTCCTAACCACCTTAATTTAAGCTTCCTCGGCATCTTCCCGAGACGAGAATTGAAGACAAGGACCAGCTGTCCTCGAACAAATTGCCGTGCTTTCGGGCGATCCAGCCATTTTTTCCGCCTAGACTGTAGATCCTGCAGCACCGCAAAGCTCTGCAGCCGCTCTTCGTCCAGTTCCTGCAAAACCTCCAATCGATAAATCACGGAATCCTCTGGAAGAAGCCGATCCGCAATCAACATCCGCAAACTCGGAATCACATGCTCCGTCGGAGTGATTGCCTCCATGCCAAATGCTAACTTAAAAGGAGTCAATCATGTTGCCACTTTGTAAGCTGTCCGATAGGCCCATAAGGCAGAAGGAAGTTTCACATCCCAATCCGTTCTATTCATATTCACTAACTTTGTCAAAATTCGAATCAATTGTTTATTGGTTGATTCTGCTTGCCCATTCGCTTGAGGATAATATGGAGAAGATTTCCTATGCAATACAAAGTAAAACCGCAGCATTCTCTACATCACCTTATTCAAAAAATGACTTCCCCAATTGCTAACCAGCTCAATAGGGCAGCCATATCTAGAAAAGATATCCTTATATAAGCATCCCGCCACAGAAATTGCAGTGTTATCTATCAAAGGCCATGCTTCCACCCATTTGGTAGAGTAATCCGTGGCTATCAAGATATACTTATTCCCTGTGTGAGCTGCCACTGGTTTAAAAGGACCAACAAAATCCAAACCCCTCTTTTGAAAAGGCTCCAAGGGCAAGACTGGCTGAAAAGGCATTCTCGACCGTTTGGTAGGTTGCCCCAAACGCTGACACACATCACACTGTTGCACATAGTTTCTCGCATCTTGAAACAATGTGGGCCACCATAATCCTGATTGGAGAACCTTTCTAGCTGTAATTAGTGTTGCAAAGTGACCTCCGGCAATACCCGTATGTACTTCCTCTAGGACTGCTTCCTGCTCCTGTGGTAGCACACATCGGAGTAATACCTCTGCCACTGTGCGGTAATAGAGCTTCCCTATAATGATCTCAAAATTCCTGCTTCTAATAGCCATACGTTTCTTCTGATGGCTGGTCAAGAAGGAAGGCATGTCGCCGCTGTCGAGAAAATGAAACATCTCCTCATACCATGTCCATGGAATGCTCGGAATGACCCTTACGTGACTCGGGACGGTAATATCTTCTGCAGCGACTCCTGTTAGAAACAGAGATGCATCTGGAAATTCATCAGCAACCCCCGTTGGCGGCTCTCCAGAGTCTAGCCGGGATAGGTAGTCAGCCATCGCATGCTGATCTCCTGGCTTGTGTATGACCTCAAAGTCAAATTCCTGCAACAGAAGCACCCATCGGGCCAATCTTTCTGTCAAATTCTGTTGCCTTACCAGGTATAACAGAGCCGAATGGTCCACATGGAAGAAAAACCATCGGCCCAACAGATAGTGCCGGAATTTCTTCACTGAATAAATCATCCCTAAACATTCCCTTTCCATTACTGAATAATTTCTTTCTGCAGATGATAATCGTCTACTGGCATAATAGACCGGTCGAAACCATCCTTGACTTTGTTCCTGCATCAACACACTACCAATAGCGCGATCCGAAGCATCCACGAACACATGAAAATCCTGTCCCCAATTCGGTGTCAGCATAATCGGAGCTTGGAGAGCTGCAGTTTTAATCTTCGAAAAGCCAAATCACATTCCTGTGTCCATTCAAAATCTATAGCATGAGCTACCTGAGTAATCGGGATTGCCAAATGCGCGACAAACCACAAATGCCTCCCATGCCATCGGGCTTGACCCAGGAAAATCTGGCACTGTTTCTGATTCCGCGGTGCAGGCGCTTCCATAATTGCGGCAATTTTATCCGGATCCACAAAAATGCCGTCTTCAGAGATGATATGCCCCAGGAGCCTGCCACTGCGAACAGAAAATGCACACTTTAAAGGATTCAAACTGAATTTTACCTCTCTGCATTTCGTAAAGCATAACCGTAATTGTTGCAAATGCTCCAATTGTGCTCCAAAAACACTGAGATCATCCAGAAAAATCCGCATAAAATCCGTCAAGTAAGGCCCAAAGATTTGAAACATATCCCGTTGAAAAGTGGAAGGTGCATTCCGCAAGCCAAACCACATTACTGTGCAGGCAAATACTCCCCATGCGGTAATAAAAGTTGTTTTTGGTTGATCCCGCAATGCCATTCTGATTTGATTATATCCACTAAAGCCATCCAGAAAAGTATACATCTCATGTCCTACTACATCATCCAAAATGGAATCCAAAAACGGGAGAGGAAAAGGATCTAGAACAATAGCGGTATTCAATTTCCGGTAATCCACACAAATTCGGATTTGCTTATTTTTCTTTGGTACTACCACAATTGGAGAAATCCATTCCGGATTATCAATAGGGGTAATAAAACCCACTTCCAACAGGCGATCAATTTCCAATTTAGCTTGCTTTGCCACATTCGGATTCATCCTGTACGAATGCTGCTTCACGGGCACCGCATCCGGTTTCAGATTGATCGTATGCTGATAAAACTTAGGATCCAATCCCTGCATGTCCGCATATTCCCATGCGAAAACATCCTTAAACTCTGTCAGTAATTTGATCAAATCATCTCTAAAACTTGCTTCCAACTGCTTATTAATGTATGTGGGCTGCGACTCCGCTTGCTCCCCAAGAAAAACCTTCTCTAATTCATCTTCCTTAACCCTTGTAATTTTTTCCATTTGCGCCTCAAACGCTCGTTCTTGCTGAATCACGTCCTCTAGTGACTCACGACTTGGAAGCACCTATTGTTGGGGCTCCCCTATTCCTCCTGGAGTTCCTGAAACCCCCACCGAATGCCCTTTTGGAATCAGAGAAATATCCGCAAGGTATAGAGAAACCAAATCCGGATTCGCTTTGAGAAATTGTTCCTCTTCATCCTCTTCTAATCCTTCCACCATATTAACTGTTTCTGCTATCACTGGCCATGCTGCCTGAACTGGTTGTCGGCATGTTCCCAACATCACACACACTTTTCTTTTACCCTTCTTTACTGTAAGCATATTTGCTTCCCAATTATGTTTTACCCTCTCTTGTCGTAACCAGGGTCTCCCCAAGATAATGTGATAATCTGGATTATGATCTTCAATATTCAAAACTACTAAGGAAACAGCAAAGGACAAGCCCGCTACATCCAAAACAATACCCCGAAGTAAACCCACTGGTTGCAGTCTTCGTTGATCTGCCATGTGGACTACAAAGGGTGCAGGCTCCCAATCACTGAGACCAAAACGCTCACACGCTGCTTGGGTGATAATGTTTACCCCCGCTCCTCCATCCAAGAGTACCTTGTCAATGTATGTGCCATGGTATCGAACTGAAAGTTCCGGAATATGGGTATTTGTGATCCTATTTGTCGGCAACGGGGCTGAATCATCATCCTTGCTTTCAACCTTCCCAATGGCGACTTCCCTCAGCTCAGTGGCCGTTTGTCGCAGCAATGCATTATGGAAATTCGGGACCAATTTCAACAATGAACCCAGAGGTACTTGAATTGGTGACGTGAGAACCTCTTTCCAAACTGAATTCCAGTCCTCCTGTTCTTTAATATCACCCATAATTCCAGCTTTCCCTTCCCTTATTTCCAGGCCTACAGTGGTTGGCATAGTCGATGGTCCTACTGTCTTTACTGGTGGTGCAGATTGTGGCAACCAGGACACAGTCTTTTTCCGCACCTCTTCCTGAGCCGTCCAATCCGGAATTTTCACATCGGGAGTTGGAACCACATTTTTACCCGATCGCGTGATTAATGAAACCGCTAGGTCAGACTCCTCCAATCCTTCAATCTGAACCATAGCCACACTAGGTTGTTTCCCTGTAGCGCGTTCCTGCTTTTTCCGATCGTATTCCATAGCTTCAGTACACTCAGATTGCCAATGACCATCCCCCAAACAAAAAAGGCATGTCTTGGGGCGATTAGGATCTCGGCCACCTCTTCCGCGGCCTCGTCCTCCCCCTTGACCCCGTCCTCTTGCTTGACCTTGCAGAGGCGGCTCTGGTGTATGAGCATGAGCCATCGCCACAGCAGGCTCTTGTCCCTGCCCTATCTGTGGTTGTTGCCAGGTAGAAGAGTCCCCTCGTCTCCGACGACCCCGGCCATTGAAATAACATTCCACTGTATTATGAGTATTGGTCGTGCAAATCGCACACCACTTCTGATTCATTGCACATTCCTGAGCAACATGTCCCGGATTCCGACATTGGGTACACCAGATTTTCTTCACACTTTTAGCCACTGCAGCCGATTCCATCAATCCGGAGGATACACCTTTCCCGTGACGCTGGGATTTTTTCCGTGGTGTCTCTTCCGATTCTTTTCCCGAATCGCTGTTGCCTGAGTCCGAGGAATCAGAGCCTGCGGATTCCGACTCCGAACTATCACTGCCACTGTCCTGTGACTTCCGATGAGATTTCTTTCTATCTTTCTTCTTTGACTTCTTTGGATGTTCCGTAACCTCTAAAGCCTCTCCTGCTACTACAGCCCTAGCAATTACAGTATCCAGTGGAGTAGTTACCTTATCCACTGTTGCCATAGCCGTTCTGAGATCCTTGTTGAGCCCCCATAAAAAATAGTCATTAAGTACTTCCGCTGCCGGTCTTTGTGCTTGAGGTACCCTCTGCAAAAGCATCCGAAATTTTGCAGCGTAATCCTCCACTGGCAATGACTTCTGCCGGAGCGTTCAAAGCTTCTCCAAATGTTGAGGGACTGTCTTTTCCGTTCGAAACCTTCGTAGAAACGCTATGGATCCGTCAGCATACGTCTGGAAATGATCATCAGGATGACCATTTTGCAGCTTTCCCTGAGAGTGTAGATTCAAATACTGACTATTGATGGAGAGAAATCACCACCCCAAGATGATTCAATCCATAAGCTTTATTGAATCGGCGTAAATGTGCATCCGGGTCTTCACTCGAAAGACCTCGAAACCAACTATACTTAATCTGAGGATGAGCCATCACTCCTTGCCCAACTCTTCCTCCTCCCCCCGAAAAAAGCTGACGAGCACTAGGAGGTGGGGACAGTGGCGGAGATACTCCCGGACTGCTTACCGGAGACGGTGGTGGAGCAACCTGTGTGGGTGAGGGTGAACGTACAATAGGAGGACATGATTGACTGCGCGGAGTACGTCTCGCTCACCGCAACCTCCTACCACGCACTGGGCTTGGTGATGGAGATACAGATTCCTCAATCTGTGGTGAAGAAAAAACAAATTCATCTGAACCGCCTCTCCTCCGATGTCTTCCTACAATTGGAACCACAGGGTCAGGCGGACCCTGCGACCTAGTGCGCATGCATATTCATCGCAGGCCGTTCATCACGCATCGTGGTCGCCAGATGTAATGGCTATTGCCCACACAGGAGCAATAGGCATTACGGGAATGATTACCCGCAACTAGATTATATGAACATCAACGCACAGAATGAAAAGAGAAGGAAGTACAAAGTACACAGACATAGAACAACCCTTGCTTCATTCATCTGTAATCCAGACATAGAGTACAATAGATGATGCCATGAATATCATAGAGATTGGTTAAGTTACATCAAAAGACAGGTATGCCTGTACGACAGGAGGACATGATTGACTGCGCGGAGTACGTCTCGCTCGCCGCAACCTCCTACCACGCACTGGGCTTGGTGATGGAGATACAGATTCCTCAATTTGCGGTGAAGAAAAAACAAATTCATCTAAGCCGCCTCTCCTCCGATGTCTTCCTACAATTGGAACCACAGGGTCATGCGGACCCTGCGACCTAGTGCGCATGCATATTCATCGCAGGCCGTTCATCACGCATCGTGGTCGCCAGATGTAATGGCTATTGCCCACACAGGAGCAATAGGCATTACGGGAATGATTACTCGCAACTACATTATATGAACATCAACGCACAGAATGAAAAGAGAAGGAAGTACAAAGTACACAGACACAGAACAACCCTTGCTTCATTCATCTGTAATCCAGACACAGAGTACAATAGATGATGCCATGAATATCATAGAGATTGGTTAAGTTACATCAAAAGACAGGTATGCCCCTCCATATACAACCATTGCTCCAGTGCAGATCGGGAACGGTGCACACACTCCTGTCCCATGATATCCTATGAAGAACTGCCGCTCCGGCCGCCGCATACCGCATGACTCCTGACTCCTGATCCGCAGTGTTCAGAGGACCGTAGAACCGCACGACCGCATGTGCGGCTAATGCCGTAACAGTTGTTGATCCAACACGGGTTGAGGTCTTTCCATACCCATTGGTGGCCTTCAAGATGGGGCCATATTAGACTGATATCTGTACATGGGTTGTTCTTGTGGCCTCATAGGCACGTATTGAACATTCCCATCATACTTTCGTCGGTAAAAGCACTCATTGGTCTCATGGTTGGTCCATTTACACTTGATTGCACAACATTTTTGCGGCCTAATTTGTTGTCCCTGTTGAGGTACCCCTTTCCCAAGTCCCCTCATAGGTGTTTTTTGCATGTTATTCATCATGACATTCATCCTTTTGATCATGTCTTCTATGGATGTAAGCGGTGTTACAGCACCCCTTCCCACTTGTGCCGGTTTGGTGGATGTTTTTTTCTCGCTTTGATTATCCTTAGGGACATCTTCTTCATTGAAAATATCACAATTGTCTCCTAAGTCAATAGCATCTGACACACACTCTTCTAGGGTCATATGTTTCTTGCTATACAATATAGCATGAAGTTCCTTGTTTAGCAGTCCCTCTAGAAATAATGATACTCATCTTTCTTCTGCAGGTATCTCTAGCTCTAGGTATCTTGCAATGTATTGCTTCATTCTAGTTGCACAATCCCTAATAGACTCACCTTGTTTCTGTTTGAAGCTATAGATTTGAGCTACCATATTATGTTTGATCCCTGTTTTGGAACATGCGGCTACAAATCCTTGAGCTAATGTATTTAAGTCCATGATTGACCTTGGTGGAATGTTTTGGAACCATGTCATTGCTTTTCCTTCTAATGTCATTCCAAATCCCTTGAATCGAGTATGGAAATCAAATATGTGTTCTGATCTTAGCACTTGCTTAAAGCTTGCTAAGTGGTCATATGGATCCCCAGATCCACTATATTTTCTAGCCCATTTTTGAAAATCAGCTGGTCTGACATGTCTATTGGGTTAAAATCCCGGTCTCTTCTGGTCCTGTTCCAAGTCCTTCAAACCAGTATGTTGGAAATAGTAACTCATGTAGCCATGGACTGGATTTAGTGTCACCTGATTTCTTCGTGATGAGGTAGTTTCTGGTTTTTTAACATTACTCTCAAAAGATCTCTCTCGGAGTTCAACTCTTGGAATACTTTTTGGTCCTTGGTCCAATATCCAATCCCTTATGGAGTACTCTTTGTATTTGGTTTGTTCCACCTCTTTAGGACTCATCATAACAAAGTTATTGTTATAGCAATCCCTAAATAGGTAGGTTGTGAAGGAGTACGAGCGGAAGTGCGACGCGAGAGAGAGTGCGAGAAGAAGAGCACGACGATATGGTGAACTCGCTCTACTGTAATGTGTAGAGCATAGTGAGTTCTTATTAGGTTTTTACAAAAGAATATGTGTACATACCTGGCGGCCCGCCCACTTACCTGGGCGACCACATTGGGCTTTATACCCTAACAACCTCCCACTTAAAGTCCAATGTGGTACTTTAAGTGTGAGAGAAGCCAATATACAAGAGATGTAGAGAAGTGATGTACTACCCTACACCTAACTGCTTGTGAAAATGCGCAAAGCTCTCTGAGGGAAGTCCTTTTGTAAGTAGATCAGCAATATTTTCTGTGGTGTGAACTTTGACAAGCTGAAGTTGCTTATCCTCGAGCATTTCCCTGATGAAATGATACTTCACATCCACATGCTTTGTCTTTGAGTGATAAACTGGATTGCGAGCCAATTGTATAGCACTTTGACTATCACAATATAACACAGGCATCTCTTCTTTGATTCCCAAATCTGTTACTAGTCGATTAAGCCAAATTGATTCTTTGCATACCTCTGATGCTGCAACATATTTAGCCTCTGTAGTAGACTGAGTAACACAATCTTGTAATCTAGAACTCCATGATACTGCTCTACCAGCCAATGTAAAGACATACCCTGACGTAGACCTTCGGTTGTCTAAGTCACCTACATAATCTGAGTCTGTAAAACCCTTTACACTTAGCTCCTGACTCCCATAGCATTTACGCATACTCTTTGTAGCTTTCAGGTATCTCAATATTCCTTTCACTGCCTCCCAATGTTTCTTGCCTGGGTTTGACATGTATCGACTTACTACTCCCACTGCAAATGCAATGTCTGGGCGAGTAGCAATCATTGCATACATCAAACTACCCACTGCAGACGCATATGGAATCTTATCCATTTCAGCCTGTTCTTCCTCAGACACAGGACAATCTTGTTTGCTAAGTTTCACATATGTTGGCAATGGAACACTCAGTGCCTTTCCCATCTCCATATTGAAACGTTGAAAAACCTTGTCAATATACTCTGTTTGAGATAACCAAATCAACTTCTTTGATCTGTCTCTCTCAATGCGCATACCAAGTATATGACTTGCCTCACCCATGTCTTTCATGTCAAACGATTTTGCCATCTTTGACTTCAAAGCTGGAATTTCTTCCAAGTGCTTGCTAGCAATCAACATGTCATCCACATACAAAATAAGGATCAACCAACTACCATCCTTAGCCTTCTTCGTATATAGACAGTGATCGAACTCACTACGTTTGTAGCCTTGAGAAAGCATAAACTTGTGGAATTTATGGTACCATGCCCTCGGTGATTTTTTTAAGCCATAAAGACTCTTTAACAACTGGCATACCCAATCTTCCTTGCCTTTCTCAACAAACCCTTCTGGCTGCTGCATGTAAATTTCCACATCTAAATCACCATGCAAGAACGCTGTCTTGACATCCATTTGGTGCAACACCAAATCTAATATGGCAACCAATGCAAGAAAGCATCTCAATGTAGTCATCTTGACCACCAGAGAGAAGACTTCATCAAAGTCAATGCCTTGTTCTTGCTTAAATCCCTTGGCAACAAGCCTTGCTTTGTACTTTGGCTGACTATCATGAGCGGTGATCTTATACCTGTAAACCCATTTACAAGGTAGAGCCTTTTTGCCCTGTGGTAATGCTTCCATGTCTTGTTTTTATGCAAAGATGTCATCTCTGACTGCATGGCCAATTTCCAATTCTCGGAGTCCTTCATTTGCACTGCTTCCTTGTAACATGAAGGCTCATTGCAATCAGTCAACATGACATAGTTCATAGATGGAACAAACCTATCAGGAGGTCGCGTGACACGTCTAGATCTACGCACAATAGGTGGCTCAGGCTCAGCCACAACCTGTGGTTCCACTCTATCCTGTCCTTGCTCCCCTTGAGCCCTGACATTTTGTCTTGCACGTGCAGGTCCATCTTCTTGGAAGACAACTCTTCTAATCTCCTCAACCTTCTCTGGTTTAGAATGATATTTGGATTCATTAAATTGAACATCATTGCTACAGACAACCTTTCTGGATTTGGGATCCCAAAGTCTGTACCCCATCTCAGCAGAATTACCATAGCCTAGAAAGATGCACTTTCTACTCTTTGGCTCAAGTTTGTTCCTAAATTCCTTTGGAACGTGAGTATATGCCTCACAGCCAAAGACTCTGAGATGCTTGTATGAGGGCATTTTGCCTGGCCATACCATCTCTGGCACTGAATCCTTCTGCAAAACCTTGCTAGGAGATCTATTTACAAGATGAACAGCTGTTGATACAGCTTCAGCCCAAAACCCATTTGGCAGATGTGCATTAGACAACATACTTCTGACCTTCTCTTGTATGGTCCTATTCATCCTCTCAGCAACACCATTTTGAGGAGGATTGTAAGGAGCAGTAAGTTCATGTTTTATACCTTTTGACTCACAAAAGTCCTAAAAGGCCTTTGAAACATACTCTCCATCATTGTCAGTGTGTAAGCATTTAAGCTTCTTGCCACTCTGATTCTCCACAAGTGTCACAAACGTTTTGAAAACACTAAACGCTTCATCCTTGTGCTTGAGAAAGTAAACCCATACTTTCCTCGAGTAATCATCTATAAATGTCATAAAGTAAGAAGCTCCCCCTAGAGATAGGTTAGGCATAGGTCCACACAAATCACTATGAACAAGTGCCAACTGTGTATCTCTTCTACTACTTCTATGCTTATGTGGCTGCTGTGTTTGCTTACCATACAGAAAATGTTCACAGAATTCAAAATCATTAAATGAAAAGCCAGGCAAATAACCAGAACGAGACAAGATTTCCATTCCCTTCTTGGACATATTTCCTAACCGGCTATGCCACAAAGAAACGTTCGGCTACTCGGTTACATTGATTACATTTTTAGAGACATTTGATACATAAATCATGTAAAGTCCTCCAGAATTTACTCCATGTGCTACTGTCATAGAACCCTTGGATATCTTCCACATGTTCTGTCCAAAAGTGGTGACGTAGCCAGCATCATCAAGTAAACCTGTGTTGATCAAGCTCTTTGTAATTGCGAGAACATGTCTCACATTCTTCACCGTGAAAGAAGATCCATTCTGAAACTTCAATTGAACATCTCCAACACCTAAGATCTCACATGTCTGCCCATTGCCTAGCCGAACATGATCTTTAGTGGTCACATAAGAGGTAAACCACTCCTTGTTTGGAGACACATGAAGTGATGCCCCTGAGTCTATAATCCAGTCACTCAGTGCATTTCCATCAGATGCTGTAAGAAGAGCTGAGTCCATTGTATTCTTCAAGAAGTAGATGTCTCCTGACACTAGACTATCATCTTCTGCAACAGTGTTTGTCACATTTATTTCTTGAATCTTCACTGAGGACTTGTTCTTCTCACCATGGTCTTCAGCTTTCTCTTTGCCTTTTTATGCTTTCCATTCTCTGTAGTCTCTTTTCATGTGACCCTTCTTGCCACAATGGTAGCATTCTATGTCACTCTTGCCTTTAGCACTGCGAGACTTGCTACGAGACTGATTCCTCTTTCCACCTTTGTAATTTTCTTTGGTCCTTTCCTTGACAACTAAGGCTATTCCTTTGCCTTTGTCCATTGTCTTTCTATTGGTTTCTTCAGTAAGCAGACTTCCTTCTACACCTGCTATGTTCAAACCATCTGGAGGTGCAGAATTACTCAAAGCTGTGCGAAAAGTGTCCCAACTTTCCGGCAATGTGATCAATAGGAACATAGCTCTAACAGGTTCATCAAACTTGACACCTTGAGCTGACAACTGACTATAGATTGTGTTGAATTCATTCAGATGATTGGACATAGGTGTCCCTTCTTTCATCTTCAAGTCAACAAGCTTCTTAAGCCAGTATACCTGTGAAGCTGCACTCTGCTTCTCATAAATATCACTCAGCTTTAACCATGCTTGATAAGCCGACATCTCGTCTGCTACATTGAAGTAAACGCTTTCTGCCAAAGTCAGCATAATGGTAGAAAGTGCCAATTCATCCATTTCACTCCATTCATCTTCGTCCATATCTTCTGGTTTTATCCCCTTGAGCTTTATAGGTTTTATTTGCTTCTTTTGTACCAACACGTGCCAAATCTGCTTCTTCCACAATGGGAAATTGGTTCCATCCAGCTTCTTGATATTGTAAAGAGTAGTGTCCTATGATCCAGCCATAGCTACGCTTCACAGTGGTTTACTTTCCTGGGAAAAATTCGGTAGAGTTTCCCCTGTAAACTAACCTCTGAACCAATATCAACCTGTCAAATGAACCAAGAAAGCTTCAGATTTTGCATAAATTTTGGCAGAGTCTCCTTTGTAAAATGGCTCTGGTGTACTAAAAATAGACCAAAAAACAGCTCAAAAAACACTATCTCTCTGACACTGTAAGCTGTGGGTAAACCTGTCCTGCACCTGTACTGTCTCTGACTATTCTGTCACTGTCCTATAAGCATAGACTGCGACAATGCCTCAACGGCAGTAAAGCAAAGATGCAATCCCAACTATCTAACTCACAGTCAATACATCCTAGCTGCCTATCTAAGGGTGCTCGAGGGATCGCTCCAAGACCTATATCACCGAAAGGATCTCAACATTCGAGAATCACCCAGCTCAATAAAACCTCACTCGACCCTCAACAAAGGCTGCAGTAAATCTGACAATACATAAACTTCCCACAAAGTCATACATCCACAAATTTCCCACTGTATGCTGTAACCGCTGCGGCGGTTGTTTGCTGTGTGACTCACAGCAAGCAAACCCTCAACAGACATACATCATCTTTGACAATACATCCCATGTGGAAGTACCTGCAATGTCAGGATGAAATCTAGACTATCAAGCAGCAAGCACAAGCTACCTGATGAACTAGTGGATGTCGCCTACAGTCTGTGTGTAGATGCACCCATGTGGTATGTGACACGCCTCCAAGAACTGTGAGCCGTCCTTCGATGTGTAGACAGCCACAAATCAACACTCTGGGAGTGTCGATATCCTCAGCACCTGTAGACGTAGGCCGAAAATCCCAAATTTGCAGAGTCAGATCTGCACCCGCCGAGACCACGTAGTCGAAAATGGCCTGTGTAGACCTTTGTCGAAGCCGAACGGTGGCTGAGATGACCTCAGAATGAAATTCTGAGAGCACCAAGCCCTACAAACTTTCCCACAAGATTTGGGGTCGTGTCTTTTCCTGTCGAATTTCACTCCAATCTGAGTTGGTGACTCTAGCCTCCTGCATTGCTGCCGCGAGCCTCAATCTGAGCTCTGATACCAGTTGAAGGAGTACGAGCGGAAGTGCGACGCGAGAGAGAGAGTGCGAGAAGAAGAGCACGACGATATGGTGAACTCGCTCTACTGTAATGTGTAGAGCATAGTGAGTTCTTATTAGGTTTTTACAAAAGAATATGTGTACATACCTGGCGGCCCGCCCACTTACCTGGGCGACCACATTGGGCTTTATACCCCAACAGGTTGGTAGATCTATTGAACCCTTGTCTTTGATTTTAAAGATATAGATGATCTTCATGGACGTTAGTTCTCCTGATTTTGCATGAGAAGTTCATAGAAGATCTTTGACGTTTCTATCCTCTCAACAATAGACTCCGATCCTAGGATTATCTATGCTAATCCATTTCAAAGGCTTCAAATCAACTTATCGTATCCGTTGAATTCTAAAGTCGGTGGTCCTTTTGCTTCCATATCTGGAATTATGGTATTTACTTCTAACCCCCATTTGTCTATCACATCAGGGTTTTCAACTTGTAAATACTGACTTTCATTTATATCCATGTACATTTTTCCTTGTTTGTTCGCCCTGGTTTCCTCTTCAAAATCTATGTCATGGTCATCAATGCGAATAGCATAATCTTCATTAGGATCCAGGTAAACCTGAGCTCCATGGCAATTAGTCTTATAAAAGGCGAGTATGTGCTTATAACACACTGGTGTTCCGATTTTTGAACGAGTCGAATCGGAAGACATTTCAGACATTGATTCTGAAAAGGTGTCTAAGACTTCTTCAAAGATAGTGTCCAAGTGATCGCCTTGATCCACACTCTCTTTGGTGGATGCTCTACTGGAAATTTATCCAAAGATACCTTAATTTGCTAGTATATGACCAGATCTAAGGTTCATAAAGACTTGTGAAGCCCTGGATAGAGTACTTACCATTGAATTGACTTGTTATCAACTTCTTCCACTTGACTTGATTGCAACTTCTATCAAGCTTTAAATTCCTTGTCTGCAACCTGATTCATGTATCAGTTTTAATCAAGTTAGCTAATCTTTCACAAAGACTGTAAATTTTTTGCTAACTATTGTGATTGGTCTATGTGTATCTCTTCAAATTGAGCTAAGTGAGTCAGCACTTGAGACTTTCAGATTCTACTTTTGCAAAACACCAAAGGACTAATCTGCAACCTGCAAACTGAGTGAACATGTACTAATTTGGATCTAATTGAACCCAAAAATGAGACGCAGTGAGTTTTTGACCTAGTCATTTTCGACCCAGAATGCATCTCAATTCTTAGCAATGGTGCCTGAATACCTGCCTATACTTAGTTTATGATTTGAAGCTTAAATTTCTACTTATGATGAAATTAGGCCACGGGTCGGCGACACCAAAAGCTACAGAATACTATGAAATACTTACGCCAACGCGTAGATGTCTTACCTACGATTGCAACGCAGCAGACGACACTACAATGTGGCAACCGGGAAGGGAGTAGGAAGCGCAAGAAAGAGAGAAGTGAGCGTCGTTAGCTCATGCTGTGTTTCTATTATCCAAAACTTACAAAATACTTACAAAAATTTATTGCATACCTTAGCCAAGGTTTTTGTGGTCAAAACTAATAATCTGGGAGCTCTAACTAAAGACAGGTCGATACAATCTGGAAGCTTGTAGCCCCGGCTCATCAATTACACTGTTCATTTGGAAAGTAGGAGTTACAATATTCCTAATTCATCAAAATAATAAGTGTTTTTACAATGAAAGCGCCAAAAAATATTATCCGAGTTATCCGAGTTAGCTTGCTGCTAACAAAAGTAAATTGCCACTTGATTATTATTTGGTGACAATCTGTACACTTAGATAAATCTTGAAAGGATATTTCTTGCAAGGACAGTGTGTTACAAATCTGAAAGCTTCAAGGGAGTGGAAGCCTTAGTTTTCTACTGACTCAAAATAATGTATTGCGCATAAAGTGATTCGGGCATAGATGTCTATATTTCCTGTAATTCAGTGGCTCCCCTTGAAGTTTTGATTTGTCTTCTTGGGATGCAGCCAAAGCATTGAGATCTCCTTGAGCCACCCAAATCTCTTTCTCTTTGTAAATTTGTTGATCCAATGCATGATTAAGCTAAGGACCATTAGGCTGCGGTGCATTCTGGTCGGGAGCAACATCTTCCATACCTGAAATGCAAAATAATAAACTTTAATGAGCTAGGTCTTAGCGCTTAGAAAAGAGAGATGATTTAGAGGATTTCAACAATCCAACTTGAAATACTTTAAAACCTTAACTTGAATAAGTTTAAAGATGTAAGTAATAATAAGATTAAAGAATTAGTTTGAAATATCACCACACGTTGCACACCATCAATGTCACAAAAGTTTGTTACTGGTGGTCTAATCATCAATAGGCCTCAAGACAGATTTAGTTACAATATGATAGCCAACATTATGGGCTCCATTCAAGCAAAGTCTTAAATCCCATATTTTAGATCTATCTAAGGGTTTGGAGAATTTTCCAGTGGCAAGATGTTTGTTTACATTTCGTAAAAATTTGCACTTGAGAACCTCGGAGGACTCTAGAATACACGCAATCAAGCGTCTAAGAATATATAAGAAACTACATATATCAGATGCTTTGGTGAAAGAAGGAGGATTGGTGCTGATATTTTCAAGGGCAGTCCATGGATAATCTCGCTCAAATTGAGCTCTAGTTTGAGGGGTGAGATTTGGCAGCTTGGAAAATGTTGCCAAAGTGTTTGATGGTGTACTTTGTCCCCAGTCTACAATGCCAGTATTCACTCCTCGCTCGCCAAAATGTAGTAGAATATTTCTAGTGTATAGATCATTGTGAATGAAGTTGTGACTATGCACGAATTTCATCATTTGTAGAAGAGTGTTGAAAATTGGTAAAATATTGTCTGTGAACTACTGTACATTTCTAGATGTGTGTTGAAACTCTCTGATTGCGGGCTTGCTTCCATCATGATGACATGCTTGAATACACCATTAAAGGTGACCTCCATTCCAAAGCTTTAAGATCAACATAGGCCTTTTGCTATAATGAACAAGATCACGTGGAAATATCATGCCACAATGTTGAACAATTGTAGTAGTTGCCTCTTGTAGCACAATTTGTAATGTCGGCTTGCTTCCTACTTGGTCCTTGTAGATGTTTGCTGCATAGACAAGATCTTTGAAGAGAGGATGGGCCACTAAAACTTGTTTCACATTTGCAAAACATCCCTCCTAATTAGGGTGCTTGCAAGTGAAAGATAAAATGCTCCCCAAGTAAGTGTAGGAAAGGAGGACATGTTGTATCATACAGGTGTATAGCTAAGGACTCAGCATCTGAAGGAGGAGGTACATCCTCTTTTGTCCTAGGAAGTTTTGAAGAGCCTTTGATCTTATCCTTGCTCTCCAATTCTGAATGCAGTTGTGCCACAAGCTGCATTCGCTCTTTGATTCTAGGTTTGATTTTGATTTTTGGATGAACCATACTCTCAAAGCTTCTAATGACCTGGCCTAATAATTGCTTTACTTTGTTATGCATCACTTCATTAGTGTGCAAAGTTGGGTCAAATGAAACACAAAATGCACTGCACAGCTTCAGCCAGCACCATTCCACTAGTTCAATCACAAAATCATCGAACTTTGCCTGCAATGGATCAAATGCCTGTCGCAAATGATCGTCTGAAGCTCCATAGAGAGACAAAAGTAGAGCATCACAAATGAGTTTGCGATGCTAACACGTTAACTTTGTCTCTACCATGACTGAAGCCTGGAAATACATGAAGCAAATATAAGTAAGGTAGATCTAGAATATATATAATTTGACATATATGATTGTAGATAGTTCTAAACAAAAACATTTCATGGACAATAATAACAACCAGTAATGAAATATCTAAACATTTCATGGACAATAATAACAACCAGTAATAACAAAAAACCTTAAAACATATATAATTCCTCCCTGTAGTGCGACGCAGTGGTCAGCAACAGCTAAAGATGAAAAATGTATAATAACATTCTCCTTGTAGTGCGACATGGACATCAGCAGGGATGAAGGATTTATACTACCTAACCTCTCTCTACAGTGCGACACGGTGGTTAGCAACAACTAGAGACAAAAAAGTTATTGAATCCAATCAACCTATTGTGTGCTATGATGGTCAAAGCATTCAGGATTGAAGGATGTAAAATATCTTTTTCCTCCCTGCAGTGTGACACGGTGGTCAACAACAAGTAGAGACAAAGAATCCATTAAATTCAATCTCCCTACAGTGCAATGCGATGGTGAGCAACAACAACCGAAAACAATGGATTTAAAAACCCTAAACCCCTCCCTACAGTACGACACGGTGGTCAGCAACAATCAGAGATAAGGGATCTATGCAATCCAATCTTCTTGCGGTGTGACACGATGTTTTGAAACTGCATACATCTACATGGGAGTCTCATCCTTGAGAGAAGATGGTCATTCTCTTCCCTAAAAATTCAACAATTCCATTTTCATGTCTTGTACAAGATTTGGGTTTAAATACTTGTAAGAAAAGTCAGGATATTGACTCTTGTAATGACCCCAAATTGTCTTAAATATAAAGCATTATATCCCCAATCTTGGATCATTTTGAGTTGTCACATGAAGGGTCTTCCTAGGATGATCTCATAGTTTGATTTGGATCCAAAATCCATAATAGCAAAGGTGTGCTTGTAGTCAATGCCACAAGAAGTGACTATATTTAATAATCCCAAAGGTCTTTCCTCGTGTCCATCGGAAAGTTGTAATTTCACCTTTGAAAACCCTAAATCCCTCCCTATCGTGCGACATAGTGGTCAACAACAAATAGAGACGAAGAATCTATTAAATCCAATCTTCTTGTGGTGCAATGCGATGGTTAGAAACAGCCAAGAACAAAGGATTTGGAAACCTTCAAGTCCTCTCTGCAGTGTGACACGATGGTCAACAATAGACAAAGACGAAGAATATATTTTTTAAAATCCAATCATCCAGTAGTGTGACACAATGGTTTGCAACAACTAGGAAGAAAAGATGTAAGATAGCTAACTCCTCCCTACAGTGTGAATTGGTGGTCAACAACATCTAAGGAGAAAATATGATTGTACAACCTAAGCTACTCCCTGCGCTGCGGCACGAAGGTCAACAGAAGTCAAGGACGAAGCATCTAAAGTCTAACTCCCCTGCAGTGTGTCACAAGGATCAACACAGTCAAGGACGGGTGTCTAAACCTACAGAGTAACATTGAGGTGTGAGCAAAGCTCCACAACAATAGCATTAGCAAAAACAAGATGCAAACTAGCACTGAGGTGTGAGCAAAGTTCCACAACAACAACGTTAGCAAATAACATTCACAAAAAAAAAAAAAAAAAAAAAAGAAGAAAAATTACATGCCATTAGGAAGAGAATGGGGTCTAGGACTGCCTCTTTATTTGCCATGAGATTATGGAGGTGATTAACCTTTGAACGAATAGATACATGCCATGTGTGTAAGAATGGTGGGTGTGTAAGAGAGGTGTAAGAGTGGTCAAAGAATGCACTTTTCCTCCCAAAAAGAGGGAAGACAAATTTATGATTTTTGGCCTTCCATAACTCCTACGTATGATCTCCGGTTTGAGCGGAGATTATAGATCTAGAATCTACACGCCGAGCTCTTTCCATAGATGTGTAACATGATATACTTTTGCCCGCTAGATTTTGAATTTCATTTTGGAGGGAAAGTTTGAATTCAAATAAACTAGCCGTTTTACCTGTTCTGATGTTGATGCAGAATGGGCTTTTAGCGTAGAGTGCACTTACAATCCTGTTGTCCATGATGCATGCTTGTTAGTTGCTGCAGATTCACATGTGTGGTATTTCGACAGTGGTGCTACAAAGCACATTACCTCACATCGTGAATTGTTTACCTCTCTCGCGTCTGTCCCTCATGGAAATTCAGTCACTTGTGCCAACAATTCCTCTTATCCAGTTCAGGGAGTTGGAAAGATTGTGCTTACTGCTGCTAATGGCAATTCTTTCACACTTATTGATGCACTTTATGTACCTAGGATCAAGAAGAATCTCTTGTCTGTATCCGCACTTGCTAGACTTGGACTTGTAGTCAAATTTGGGGATGACAAATGTACAGTTCATGATCTCAGTTTTGGTGATGAAATTGTTGCATCTGGCCTTTTGTGCCGTGGGCTCTATAAGCTCACTTTGTATGAAAAGTGTGGACAAAATTTTTCAAATGCTGTTGCAGATTCAAGGGCTATTTCAGATGCAAAACTTTGGCATGCACGTTTTGGTCATCTGAATTTTGCCAGTTTGCTGCGTTTGTAGAAATCTGATATGGTTGCTTCTTTGCCGCCTCTTGAAGCACCTGTCAAACATGTTTGTGAAGGCTATATTTTGGGTAAGATGCATCATTCTAAGTTTCCAAAGGATGTTTCAGTTCGGGCCACATGCAGGTTGCAGCTTGTGCATAGTGATGTTTGTGGGCCCATGCAAACTCCGTCCTTGGGCAATTACTTGTACTTTGTGACTTTCATTGATGATTACTCCAGGCATGCATGGGTATTTCCGCTTAAAGCAAAGTCCAAAGTTTTTATGTGCTTCAAACAATTTCTGGCTATGGTTGAAAATGTCTCGAAATGTACTATGGGCACCCTCCGTTCCGATCGAGGGGGGGAGTATATGTCTCATGAATTTAATGCATTTCTGGCTAGTCGTGGGATAAAACACCAATATACAGTGCCTCATACACCTCAGCAAAATGGTGTTGCTGAGAGGAAAAACAGGTAACTGACGGAAATGGCACGATGTATGGTCAAAAGTCAAGCTTTGCCGCATTCCTTTTGGCTTGAGGCCATCATGTGTGCCACTTATGTACTTAACAGGTGTCCTACGAAATCTTTGCAATCTATTACTCCATATGAAGCATGGCATGATAGAAATCCTTCTATTGAGCACAAGCGTGTTTTTGGCTGTTTGGCATATGCTTTGGTGCCACAAGTGCAGCGTAGAAAATTGGATGATAAGGCTGTTAAATGTATTTTGGTTGGTTATAGTGCTGAAAGCAAAGGTTACAGGTTGTATCATCCGCAAACAAAACGTATTCTAGTTTCTCGGGATGTAGTGTTTGTGGAAGATTCTGTTCAGCCCTTGCTGTCATGTACTAGAGACAGTAATGTAAGCTCACAGGACATTTATGACACTTTGTTGCCTCTTTTTAGTGGTGGAAATACAAATGTAAGTTCCAATGAGGCAAATGTTCAGCCTACAGGGGTTTCTGAAAATGTTCTAGATCAGCCTATTATTGATGCAGATGTACATGATGTACTGATGAGGAAAAGGCTGAAAATGAGCAGGCTAGAGGTATGCCAAAATGGCTGGTGCACACTTTGCGTGACAGTAAATTGGATGCAGCTATGTCTAGTCGTACTCGTTCAGGCTCTCACCATGCATCTTATGCATCAGATTGTTAAGCTTTGGCTGTGTCTAGCTTACATGATGTTGAGGAGCCTCTATCTTTTGATGAAGCACATAATTCAAAAAATTGGATGGCTACCATGCAATCAGAATATGATGCACTCATAGAAAATGCCACATGGACTTTATGTGATTTTCCTCTGGTAAATAGGCCATTGGTACGAAGTGGGTTTACAAGTTGAAACGCAAGCCGAATGGTGAGATTGATCACCATAAGGCTCGACTTGTTGCAAAGGGTTATGCACAGCAAAAAGGCATAGATTATGAAGAGACTTTTGCTCCCACTTGTCGTATGACTACTGTGCGTTTTCTATGTGCATTGGCAGCTCATTTTGGTTGGGATGTACATCAATCAGACATTGTTACTGCTTTCTTGAATGGTGACATATTTGAGGATGTTTATGTAACGCAGCCTTGCGGTTTTGTCATAAAAGGACAAGAGGACAAAGTGTGCAAATGTAACAAGGCTTTGTATGGGTTGAAGCAATCTCCTCGTGCTTGGTATGAGAAAGCTGACACTCATTTGGTCAAGCAAGGCTTTCGTAACATTCCAACAGAAAGCACATTGTATGTAAAGCGTGAGGGTGATGTACTTCTCACTGTGGCTCTTTATGTTGATGATTTGTTGATCACTGGACCAAATGAGAGACATATTGTTGAATTTAAGGCTGATTTGCATGCTACTTTCAAGATGAAAGATTTGGGGCTGTTGCATCATTACTTGGGTATACAGTTTAAGCAGTGTGATGGTGGTATTGCCTTCTGTCAGAAAAGTTACATAGAGACATTACTATGTAAGTTTGGACTTGAGGATTGCAAACCTATTGCCACTCCCATGGAAACAGGTTTGAAGTTGAGTCTACATGATGCTGGCGATCCTGCTGATGTCACTCTTTATCAAACTGTTGTTGGCTGCCTCATTTATGTATGCAACACGAGGCCGGATATTCAGTTTACAGTCTCCCAGGGTCTAAGCATTGGCAGGCTGTCAAGAGGATTTTCCGCTACCTTAGTGGAACTTTAGATCTTGGCTTGTTTTATCCCAAGGGGGGATCATTGCCACCAGACTTACATGCTTTTTCGGACTCAGATTGGGCTGGTTGTTTTGACACGAGAGTGTAACAAGTGATTTTTGTTTCATGCTTGGTAGTTCATGTATATCATGGTTGAGCAAGAAGCAACCTACTGTGGCCACTTCAAGTTGTGAGGCTGAGTACAGGGAAGTCTTCACAGCTACGGTTGAGTGTGTATGGCTCAGACACCTTATGGCTGATTTGGGAGTTGGACAGGACACTGCCAACACTATCGACACTGACAGTCAGAGCGCATTGGTAGTTGCGAGGAAACCAGTTTTTCATACTCGCACAAAGCACATTGAGATGCATTACCACTATGTCAGGGAGAGGCTCTTAGCAGGAGAGATCAGCTTGGCTTATGTGCCAACACAGGACAACCTTGCAGATCTTTTCACAAAGGCATTGTCTCGTTAGAAGCTTAAAGCTTTTCGCAAAGCTTTGGGCTTACTCCCCTTTGTTGACTGATCATGTTCTTAGGGCATGGCACTTCCCTTTACTCATGTGCCATCTCTCGTTCACCGAATCACTCCAGGGGGGATTTGTTACCATATACATGTGGTAGTGATGTGTGTGAACACACTAGGACCGCCGGGGCATTTTTTCCCTCTTTAGGAGGTTTTTTCCCCCGAGCATTGTATATACGCCCATCACTCTAGGGCTATCTATCTTTCCATTTCACACTAAGTTAAACACTCTCTATTGTGTGCCTTGAGCTTCCTTCGTCTTCTCCAAGCTGTGTGTGTTTCTCTGCAACCCTAATTCCAACAAGCTTTGCATGCATGTGACAATTTTGTAAGCAATTCACCCAGCTCCTCCATTTCTTTCTACTGCTTATCCCTTGCGATCTGATGTTGTTCAGCTTCTACTTTCAAATCTTGCACTTGCCTCTGTAGATCAGTGATGACATTGAGTCGGTCATCTAACTCCCCTTGGAGTGCGTCAATCACCATCTCTAATTCTTTGGCCCTTGTGCTACGGCCAAGTGCTGCTGAGCGAAGTCGTTCAGTCATGTCTTGCATTTGCGTAGCATATTAATTAACTTGCAGGATGGCTTCATCTTTGATTGCCAGTCTTCATTTCATGCCAGCTCACTTGATGTTTTTGCAGTCTCTTTTGTACCTTTAGCTGCATCATGGCGATTGATTGTTGTTGCCCTTGTGGATGTGGCTGAGCTTCTTCTGTTTTGTCATGCTGAGGCTTCGTGGATGACTCAGCCTTCTCTTGTTGTGTTGAGGTAGAGGGTGTTTCCTTGGCCTCTTGTTCTCTTGTGTGCTCAAAATTTGTGGTGTCCTCTTCTGGTGCAGGACTGGCTGCCCTTTCTAGCTCTTTGTTGTGCTCTATTTGTTGCACTTTTTGCTGCTCTTGTGTAAGGTTTCCAATTTCTGAAACCTTAAAGGTTGTATAAAGCTTAATCAAACTGATATGATTATTGAAAAAGCAATGTAGAATTGTCCGACCATGGCAAATATTGGTATTTTTGGAATCTTAAGCACAGCAAAACCCCGGGCTAGAAATTTTCAGAATTGAATTCCGATAAAAACTAGCAAAACATATTGTGTGGACAAAACATATTGTGTGTGCTCAATTGGTTGCTTGGTCGTTGATTTGAGGACTTGCATAAAGGTTGTGGAAACCATATGATTGGGTGTTGTATACCTTGGCAGCCTCTTAGCAAGGAAGTGGAAGTGCTAGTGGTACAACCTTGCGGGCTCTTCCACCTGTTTGTGAATGAGGTCTGCAAATGTGTCCGTGGCGGTTTCTTTGGTGAAAGTTCCAGCCGTCTTCCTATCTCTTGCCACTATCTCCTTGGTGATCACCACTTCAACTTTATTCCCCTGAGGTTCAGAGATCTATGCAGTTCCATCTTCTTTGATCATGGACAAAATCTCATAAGCCTTTTAAAAGTCCACCCCACACAGCTCTTGTTCATAGAAATCTCTGAGTCCTAGCTTTCTGTTGGCTTCTTTGGTTTTGGGCTTTGTGGCGACATTATATACTTCTTTGGGTAGAAGTTGCAGCTCTACCTGGTGCCCTTCCTCGCTCTTGAATCTGCCGGTGAACACTGTGGTTGGATTTTGATTTCATTGTAGTTGCAAAAAACGGCACCACTCATCAAAGAGCAAATCGTTTACCAAGGATTACATTAGGAGAGCCACCAATGGGGGTAGACAATGAGATACCAGATGCATATCTGTTCTCAGTTGAAATGATACCTCGATGGTCAAAAAATATGGTATCGTTGATGACCATAGCTCAAGTGGATTCGCAAATACCACTTCCTATTACAATCGGATTAATTGAGCAATTGGCTATGTATCAATTACTAGCTGGAAGACTATACAGAAGAAATCAAGATGGAATCTTGATTTTGTGTATTAGTCATGAGGAGAAAACCCAATACTTAAATCAAGCACATACTACCATAGTGGCGCTTCACTTTTCAAGAGACCAAACTATGCAACGGATCTTGAGACTTGGAGTATTTTGGCCAACTATGAGGAGTGATGTTCACTCATTTGTAAAAAAAAATCCTCAATGCCAGAAACAAGTACCCATACCTCATGTGACATTGTTTCGCATATCACTTGTTCCTAAGTGTCTGCTTAATGAATTTATGGTCATCCATAACAAATCGGCTCCCTATCACCCACAAGCAAATGGACAAGCTAAGCATACGAATAAAATTCTTAGCTCGGTATTGACTGAAGTGGTTAGTTTAGGACAGACAGATTGAAAATTTACTCGCCACTCTATGGGCTTATAGAGTTTCATTCAGGACAGCTTTAAATGCTACACTCTTTAACCTTGTTTATGGTCTTGATGCCATAGTGGCAATAGAATTTCTGATGCTGACATTAAGGGTAGCTAAGGATCTTGAGTGGACTGGACATGAACTATCAGAGAGACTTGAAGATTTAGAAAATCTTGATGAGCAAAGGCTAACTACTGTAGCTCACATCTATGCACAAAAGCAGAAACAAAAACAGATTTTTGATTCCCATCTAGTTACAAAAACCTTCAAAAAAGGGGACTTAGTTTTAGTCTATTCCCTTAAGCAACACATCCACCTTTCCCCATAAGTATAACACCCCCCTCCCTTATTTTGAAGATAAATTACTAAGGGTCTACCCCTAACTTATACGCTTATGTAACTTGTAAAAAAACCCCCCTCCCCTCCACTTACGTGGTGCGGTAAGTTTTCCATGGTGAATCCCCTAGGATTTGTTTCTGCAATCATCTGTAATAAACCTGCTACCCTGCTCAGCTATAGTGTTGATAGAACCATTAGAAGCCTGTAGTGGATCATCTTCTTGATAAACTTGCTGAGAGCATCCCATGCCAAGGTCAGTAGCTTGAAAAGAAATTTGTTGTACAGTCTAGCCCTTCACTAGAACCATTATTTGAAGTAACTTCCATGCGAGAAATCTTCGAAAAAAATTCATACATTTGTGTTTCAACAATAAAATCATCATGTACCTTTTCTTGGTTGCTCAAAATATGGTTCTTTGAAGTTGAATCTGCTTCTTCCAAAGCTGTATTTACCTTGGCTTGACTTCTTGCAGAAATATGGTCCCAAAATTGATCATAATTAAGGAACTGCATATGATCCCCTTCTTCTTTTATATTCCCAAGTTTAAGAAAAAGAGAAACGGATCGTTTATCATTGAAGATGTATCTTCAAGTGGAGCAGTTAAGTTGTCCACCCTAGATGGTGAACCAATGGCTAATTGGATTAGTGGCCGCCGTTTAGAGAAGTACAATTTACCACTAACCAATGAATTGCTAGAAAATATGCATGCAGCAAAGCAAAGAAAGATAAAACGACAGTAGGTTATTGATGAAGCCCAAGAGGAAGCTCGGCTTTGAGTACTCAAAAGAAAAGCTGCTCTCAAAAATCAACAAATACCTATTCCCATCAACACTCTGGAACCAGATGACTGACTATGGGAATTACAGAAAGATGCAATGTCAATAGATGATGAATGGTTAGATGGAATGGACCTTCGCACCAAAGTACAGTTGAACAATCATAGCACAAATGCATTGGTCAATACAAGAGCTTGAGTAAATGCAGTCGGTTATTCCACATACAAGAAAGCAACAAGTCACTCTTTGAGAGCAGGAATATCAACTACTAAGGACGCAACAAGAAGCCAACATCAACACTGGGAGTAATCAACTTAAATGTGATAGTACATGGATGTTCATGCCCTCATCAATTTAATGCTTATCAGATGAACACATGAATGAAAAAATTATTCTTGGAATCTCATGGATGCGGACGTACAAGGCAGTACCAGATGGGGATACCAATCAGCTCAAGCTATCACCTAAAGGAGGACAACTCATTGTTCCAATTGCACCAAGCAAAGAGGAATGGAAAGGAGGTTACCAGTAGAGCAAACCACGCAGCAATCAATCTTCTCCATCCTATAGACAAGCAAATGATACAAGTAGCATGCAAGGAGTCAGGCATATTTGGGTACCAAAAGCACAGCTTAAGGACAAAAGCCGATTTAAATTTGGGTGCCCAAAACATCATCTACTGTACCAAAGATGGTTCCAAAATTCAAAACACAAAGAGGAGCATCTTTGAGCGGGGAACCTAAAACAAATTGGATTTGGAGAAAAAAGGAGCACTTATCTTTTCTGCAAACTATAAAGCTGATGAAGCAGTGGAGGGTTAAGTCTCACAACACTCAACCACAACATTTCATTGAAGAAAAAACAAGGTACCAATGGCGGGTAAAAGCTTGACAACCACCATTAGTGTTCCGACAGCTCAAAAAATCAGTGTGCCAAAGCATCCTGATGGTACAATCAAGAAAAAAGCACACTAGCTACAAGATTTTCTCTTTGGGATACAGCAAAAGAAAACCTCCCTATCAGAAACCCTTGAGTTAATTACTCAAGATCCAACACTTGCACAACATAATAGTTTGCAATGCATTGATCTTCAAAGAATGGTAGAGCCAACCAAGGCTATGCATAGACACGATTGTTCAACCCATGCACACAGTCGTCCCGGAGTACGCCATCTAGGAGGGGTGGAAGGGAACTAAGGGAACTAAGTAATTAAGGGCAATGTTTGAGGAGGGAGGAAAAAGTTTGATGTTAACGTGTGATTTTTTGCAAAATTTCCTAACAATGCCCTTACACAATCATCAACAAGGAAAATTTAATTGATAACATCTTTCGGATGAGTGTAAATAGTGTATATACTATCAGAAAATCATTAAAAAATGGTTATTTTCATCATTTTTCTTGGCATTGGGACTTAAAAATGGAGAAATCCACCAAAAAAATAATAAGGCTGTGTTTCTTAGTGGATTTTTCTAATTATTGATTTTCACTTTGCTTTTTTAGTGCATTTTGTTATTTTCTTTGATTTTTTCAATAAACAGGTCAAAAATTAATAATAAATAGAAAATAAGCTTAGTTGGAGAAATTGAAGATACGCTAATGATCAAAAGGACAAGGCAGACAGACACAAAAAAATTCAATCAAATCAACAGATGGAAGCGGGAAGCCTAAATTAAGCTCTCAAAGCCTACTTTTGCAAACTCTTGCAGAATGAGCTACCGGAATCTGATTGAAGATATTTTTGAGTCTAACATAGATTTCACGGCCTAGTAGGACTAACAGAGAAATTTGGGGAATAATAATTTGGGAAGTCCGAGTATAGATATCCAAGGTAGACCAAAATCACCTCATTTCCACTAGTCACTCTTCGAGAAGAGAGCTCTCGACCTTCTTCGCGCGCGATTTTCGGAGTCCACAATCGCCCTTTTACAGCGCCGTCTCACACGAAACCTGAGGGGTAAGTTCTAAGCTTATCAATGATCAATTCTATATGGCCGGGTTGCAAGTCTAGGCTCAAGAAAAAACCCTAGAAACCCAACAGTGCACGAAGTCTTACAACCCAAAATTGACCATAGCGGCCTGTCAACTCAACCAAATTGGACAAGACTTGAACTGTAGCATGCCCCTATATAATAGAACACTTCTATATCACCATATGACCATTCGGTAGGGGTTGAGGGGTGTCCCAAGTAGAAAATCTAGGTTTTGGCCAGATGCCATAATTGGATTCTGACTCCACAAACAGCTTATAGACTGGGTCTATACATAATGTACCTGGATGGTTTCGTGAAAACAGTCAAGGAAAGCTCTTAAAAAGTAGAAAATAGTTCGAAGGCTACAAAGCGTCAAATTTTACATATGAAGTCAAACTGACTCCAAATGGGTCAAAACTGGATGGGTAGCATCAGGACTATGTATTAGACAAGTCCATAGCTTCAAAAGTGACTAACCAACTCCAGAGGCCATCTAGTCACAAAAATTGGTGATCAGAGTCGACAAAGCACGAAGTGATGCTGACACAACAAAACTTTTCTAAATTCAATTTAGAACCTGTTGTAGCTGTATTGAATATGTATAGGTCAAAAAATTATCAAGTCTTGCAAGAAAATTGACTGCTGTAAATTAATTGCGATTATTTACTTTTGTGTTTTTTTTGGCTTGAAAATGATATCTTCAATTCACCTATCACTTGTACACATCTATTACATGCCACATTTCAAGTATGAGCCAAAATGATCAAGAAAAAACTTGAAAATTGACAAAAAAACGCAAAGAAGTCTTTCCAATCCAACTTTTGAGCTATCTATCACATCTTTTTATCCAAATAACCCCTTATCTCATACAAGAGTCTACATCATGCCTAGAACCAAGTTGCAACAAAAAATGTACATTTTGATGAAAAAGTTCATTATCGTGATTATTTACTTTCTTGTCAAAATGGATGAAATATGCAACTTTGACCTTATGGGATCAAAGAACATAATGTCCCAAGTCCATTGACCAAGTTTGAGCAAGTTTGGAGCTGAAAAACTCAAAATCGCAATATATCTACTGTTTCAAAGTTTGAAAGCCTTAATCTGGCACCATTTCCACCCAGTGCACTCAAATGAGTCCACGCTTCACTCAGAGCACCTAAATACCATATGTTTCAAGCCTATGATGTCAAAAATGCAAAAAGTTGAAAAAAAATCCCCAGCTGAAAATAATCGCGATTATTTACTTTGGTTGCAAATTTTTGCATGAACTGTATGATTTTGATCTTTACATGTTTTTATGCATCTATGCATGGTCCAAAATTGACTTGAAGCAAAATGGACATCATTTGCCTGCAATTCAGACTCAAGGCATTTCACAGCGGAATGTGCAAAATTTTCTAACTTTGGCATTGTATTCCCCTAACAGGAGCAATGCAAGCTATGAGAAGGCCAAGAAAAAGGTGTCCCAAAAAGAAAAGTTGCAAGAGCTACCGCCCTACCAACTGGACCCAAGTTCAGTAAAGACGGCCAAGGCAACATACTTGTCAAGAGAACAACTTGAAGAAAACAACACCACGGTTTTCACAGGCAGGTTTAAGAGTGAAGAAGGACACCAATTAGAGCTACAAATGCTACCAAAAGACATATATGATGTAGCTGCCAAGCCAGACACCAAAAAAGCCAACAAAAGGCTGGGCCTTAGAGACTTCTATGACCAGGAACCATGCGGCGTAGATTTCTAGAAAGCATATGAGCTACTGTCCACAACCAAAGAGGATGGGTCAGCCCAAATCACCAACCAACAAGGGAAAATAGTCTAAGTATTAATCACAAAAGAGATTGTGGCCGAGGCACTGAAATTGCCGACTGAAGGTATGACGATGCAGGCCCAAGACAAAAAGACAATTGACACATTCACCAAGGAGACTGTTGTTGCAACTTTTTTCGACCTGATCCAAAGGCAGTGGAAGAACCAGCATGCCTATACCATCAACACTTCCATTTCTTAGCAAAGAGACCCCCACAGTACACCACCCCAAACCATGCGGTTGCGAGCACTTTCACCCAAGTGTTGAAGTCGACAACCTGGCAGCCAATTGATCATGCATAGTATGTGCTGACAACACTAAAAGACATGAAGAAAGAAGGTAAAATCACATATCTAGGCACGCATGAAGTGCTGACGAGAATAGCATATCATGCTATTGGCATGGTCGATAATTTTTTGCCAGCCCCAAATCAGAAGACATGGATTGTATCTGTGCAACCTTCTCCAAGAACCACGCATTCATAAAAAAGAGTGTATAAGTCAGACGAAGAATTTTCCGAAATCTCCCACGAAGCTCATAGTAGTGAGAGCTCAGACAATGAGGAAAGAAGGTCCAGAATTGAATAAATGAAGAAGAAAGTTGTAGCCACACACCAAGAAGAACCTCAGCAAAAGAAGGTGAGGTTTGAAAGAGAAAAACAAACTTATGAAAGAAGCCACCAAGATGCAGGTGAGGACCCAAAAAGATGGGTTCCAAGGGAGATAAGGGGACCCAAAACCAAGAACCCTGCAAGGAAAGGATGAGAGGATCCCAAGACTTTATTGAACGCATGTATGCAGAGGCAGAAGCCCTAAAGTTGAAGGAAGCTCAAGAAGCTGAAAAAAAAGCAAGGGGAGATGCAGCCGAGTAACAAAGATAGGCAGAGGCTACGGAACAAAGTGAGACACATCATGACCAAGGGGAGATGTCTCCAAATCCCACCTCACCCGCTACAAAGCAAGAAGACCACCCAATGCAAGCCCGCACCCTTCACCAATAGCTAAACCCAATGAGGGTGAGGAAGCCAAGGAAAAAGAGCCTGGATAACAGGAACAGGCAGTAGCAAGTTTTGAAAAACCAAAAGGAATCAAAAAAACTGAGGTAGACCCTTCTATGACCACCTAACTAGAAACAACCGAGGCATCTACTAAGCCTCAAGAAGCAAATGCAACCGAGGCAAAGGCAATGCCTCAAGGAGAAGTAGAACCCCCACCATAACCACAAGGAGCTACCACAGTACCACCCAAAGAGCCACAAACCAAAATGGTTGAAACCTCTAGACAACCTACAGAGCTTGAATATTGGGAAACAAATGACGTCATCATGCAAGTCAATGAATATGTTAAGCAGACGCAGATGATGACAGGAAAAATGCGAACAGCAGCATTTAGCCGCAATGCTAAGGGTAGGGAGTTGGAATTAGTTATTCATGCTCTACAAGGAGAGTTAGATGACCGAATGAACATTATTGTAGATCTCTAAAGAGAGATCAAAGAGCTAAAAGATGAAGCCGAACAGCACCAGGTTGCCAAACAGAAGCAGCTGAAAGAAATGGAGGAGCTGGGAGAACTTCTAACCAAGTTATCCGATGCCTGCAAAAGTAAAGATCAACAATTGACAAAAGTAACAAATGAACTCCTAACCACTACTCTGTCAGTCCAAAAGACCCAAGTGTAGCTCGATGTAGAAAATGCTTCTCTGCAATACTTTGAGCAAAGGAACAATAATCAGGCAGCCTTTTTGAGACAGATAAGAGAATATCCTATTGTCGCCTCGATCAAAGGTACAAATGAAGTATATAAGACTTTGGAAAAGAGAAACAAGGATCTCGAGTCATAGCTAAAACTAGAGCAATCACAAAGACAAGACCTTGCATTGATGCGGGTCCAAAGAGAAGAGAAACTACTCAAGGAGATAGTTGAATCAAAAAGAGTCCATCGGTTGTTGAGAGAGGGACAATTAGAGACACAGGAAGAGGCAGGTCCCTTTGAGCAACGAATTATTGGCATACCCTCAGTCTCATTTGCTGATATGAAAACACAGCCAACAGAAGGGCTAGAAGGAGAAGTGAATTTTCAGGTACCACTCATTGAAGTTGAGCAAGTGCCCATGGTCCAGCCTTCTAAAGCTGAGGAAGATGCACTCAAAGAGTAGATTGCCCAGGAAACAGATGGAGAATGGAAAGCAGCGATGGATTGGGAGTTGTGAATTCTTTGCTCAATCAATGTAACTCAATTCACTCCCAACCAAATTAAGGCACAGTGGCATGAGCAATCATTGCCATACCCTTTGATCAAAGTAGAGATACTACAAGTAAAACAAAGACTATACAAGGATATGCAGGCAGAAAGCTCAAAGGATATCCACCCCAAGTGGAGAAAGAGCTAGTTGAACAAGAATTCAAAATATCTGATTCTGTTCACAAGAGCACCTACAGCACTATAGAAAGACCCAAGATTCTGTCTTGTACCAAAGGTAAGGACATGGCAAGTATACAAATCACTGAGAAAGAAGAGGCCTACATGGTTGAACTATCCACGTCTACTAGCTCTAGAGCAGGGACCGGCCAACAGAGGAATACATGGTGAAAACCCTAACAGACGCTGTGACTTTCTTCAAGAGCCTTCCTGATCTCTCATGTGCCATGTTATATAAGATTTTTTGAATGATGCTCACATGTATTCAAGCTTTTCACGAGCCAGAGCAAGCAAAGTGCCATGGATGTCTTTCTCGAAGGCAATAAGGGTCTTTGTTACGACCTAAGTGTCCAGCCTTTCAAAGAAGTCCTTTTTGGCTTCAAAGCCCGATGCATGTTTTTGCCCTCTACAAATATGTTGGCGTTAGAGGAAGCATTCTATATAGGTTTCTTCACTTGGAAAATGAAGATATTTGGGGCAATGATTAGTAACCTTACATCTAGATTTGTTGGCTATTCAGCCATTGAGCATAAAAACAGAGTCAACATGCAATTCTTGCAAGTTCTTGACAAAGAGAGAAGACTCGGATATGAGAAAGCAGCCTCACCAGCCGTCAGCCCAAAGACTACTTCATCCCATGAAGTTGTGTCAAGGGACGACACAGTCAAGGAGGGGGGAATGTTAGTAGCAAGCTAGCTCGGATAACATCTTTCGGAGCTTTCATTGTAAAAACACTTATTATTTTGATGAATTGGGAATATTGTAACTCCTACTTTCCAGATAAACAGTGTAATTGATGATCCGGGTCTACAAGCTTCCAGATTGAATCAACCTGTCTTTAGTTAGAGCTCCAAGATTACTAGTTTTGACCACAAAAACCTTGGCTAAGGTATAAAAGCCAATTTTGTAAGTTTTAGATAATAGAAACACAGTGTGAGCTAATTGCGCTCACCTATCTCCTTCTTGCGCTTCCTCCTCCCTTCCCGATTGTCACATTGCAGTGCCATATCTTGTGTTGCAACCGCAGGTAAGAGCTCTACGCATTGACGTAAGCATTTCATGGTATTCTGTACCTTTTGGCATCACCGATCCGCGGCCTAATTTCATCATAAGTAGGAATTTAAGCTTCAAAATCATAAACTAAGTATAGGTGGGGTATTGGGGCACCATTGTTAAGCATTTAGATGCATCTTGGATCAAAAACGAGTAGGTCAAAAACTCACTGCTGTTAATAATCGTGATTTTTGAACTTGACCTAAAGTGAGATTTGAGACCATAAGCATGTGTGCTTAGGCCATATAAACATGTTCTAGAAGTTTCATAACATTTAAATGTTGTTTGATGTTGTAACAATTGTGATTTGTTTACCAATGAGCAACGAGCTTTTGGTGATTTTTGTCATTTGAGTGTATCTTGAGTGAGATGCGAGTTGTTTGTTGTTTTCCAAGAGATTGACAACCTCTTGTAGCCTCAATGCACTAGTCGAGTTAGCTTCATCCCATGGATTGACAATTATATTCGTGGTTCTCGCTATGTCTCTAATAAGATAGGAGTGAGGTTAGACACCCGTCCCACAACTTTGTGCAACAATGCTATTGTTATTATGTATTGCGGCTCAAAGTAGATTGGAACAATTCTCCCCCTACAGGAGGTGTTGGCAAAGGATGCCCAGTTGAGAAGATTCATGCACGGGAAGCCAATCAAGAAGATCCTCCTCACAAGAGAGGTTACACATATTTTCTCAAAGAAACCGTAGTCATTGAGCAACTTGCAACCCAAGGCACGGATTTGTCAAGTCAAGGAGAGACCCCAGCCATAGTGTGTGCTTGTATAGAAGAGCTAGAAAGAAAGTTGGCATGCTACGAGGCAAGGTATGGCCCTATTAACAAAGAAGAGATAGGCAATGCGGGTCCAAGTGATTCAGTTGGCAATTCAAAATTTCGTGTATCTGATCTCTTTGGAGAACAAGCCCATGATTAAATTAAATCTCCCAAACAATACTAAGCTCTTTTTGTATCTTAAATCTCAATTTTAAGATTGCTCGTGCATCTGGAACTTGGGATCCAAGACCAAACCTGCTCCATGTAAAGGAGTATGCAGTTGCTCCCATCGTCTTTTGACAAATGATATCATCATGGCTTTCTCTTTTTTCTACATAATATGTACACTCTTGTAACTTGCGAGTGGCTTCATGCATGTAGTAGTAAACCGGTCCAAAGATAGAGGCTTCTTTGTCCATTAATTGTATCAGATGAGTGAAACGTTATGTGACAGTAACAATTTTGTCTATATTTCTCCAAAAACCAGGAGATTTTACGCGTTGATAACATTTGGAAGCAGCAGGTTCATACTTGGGATATTTATCAAGCCAAATGTCCCATCTTCTATCTACCACTATTTCAACAAGGGCTGCTTTAACCTGCTACTACAATGTAGAGAGAACGTAATATGCTGTCGCAAAATAGGTCACACAAAAGTATTGTAATTTTTGGTTGGGGACTTTGTTCTAAACAAAGTGTAAGAAAATTAATGCTCTCTAACATATTTAACGAAGTGGTTTGCATCTAGAAGAGTTTGTTTAATAGAAGGAACTTTCCCAAAGTCCTTTAAGAGAAAATTCAAAGTGTGAGCAGCACATGGAATCCATGTAATCTCTGGATACTTTTCTTCAATTGCTTTTCCAGCTACTTTGTACTTAGATGCATTATCTGTGACAATGGAAGTCACATTTTTAGATCCCCCTGCTCTTTTGATGGAACACTCATATACACTAGCAAGATATCCACTAGTTTTCTCTTTTAGGGACGTATCAATCGCTTCAAGAAAGAGGGACCCTCTTGGACAAATCAACATCACATTAATCAATGGTTTCTCCTGACAATTTTTCCAACCATCTAGAGCAATTGTGCATCCATACTGTGGCATATAATCAAGAGTTGTGCACTTTAAAGTATTCTCTAATGTAGTTTTTCCTTTATCTTAATGTTATGTACATTTTGTAATCAGGTACCACAAAACCCTTCTTCGTTGTGCTCGATAAAGAATCTTTGAAGATAGGATTTTGAATGACATTAAAAGGAATTCCACATACAACAAATGCTTGCGTCCACTTAAGATGGAGTTCAAGCAGCCATTGTTTCCCAAATGTTTGATGCAAAGGAGGATCACTTGGTGCAAGTTCTCCTCCAGTCCATGCTTCACTTCAATTTATGTTAGCAGAGCTTCCAGTAGGATTATAGCTACAATCCTCAGCAAAGGATGAATGACACCCTCCTTGACCTGAAACAGGGGCTAAGGGAGGGTTTTGAGCATTCTTGAGTGTCATCTTGATGTCCCTAGACATAGATGGAGCCATCATTTTGGGACCTTCCTTTTTTTTACCCTCAAGATGTGCTTTCTTTGCCATGAGCGCCCACTTGGGAAATTTTTGTTCCATACCTCTTGGGGGGTATTTTCAAGCTAAAACGTTTCTGCTTTATGGCCGCAGGTCTTACACCTCAACTTTGATGTAGTCTTTCCACTGACCAATTCATCTACGTAGTTCCACTCATATCCTTTCACCATATTCTTAAAATCTGCAAATTAAACGAGAACTAATTACTAAATAAACATCTAAAATCAAACTCTAATACCATTTACATTACTTTATTCGTCAACATTTTCAACCTCTTTAAATTATAAATACCAAAAATAATTTTTTTTCAAGTGTGAGCTTTCACTTTACACCTGAATTATGATAAATAAATTGCTTAATCTATCTCAATAACTTCCAAGTGTGAGTAAACTCTACACAAAGCAAGATATCTTTAAAAAACCTATCTAAATTATCTCCAAGTGTGAGTGTAACTCTACACATGGCAAGCAATCAAAATTCACTACTTCTCTAAATCTCTTCTAGGTGTGAGAATACCTCTACACAAAGAGAGATATTATTATTAATCTACCTAAATTGTCTGTAGTGTGAGTATTACTCTACACATGAAAAAAAAATCATTAGATAAATCTAACCTAAGTGACTTCCAGGACCTAGTGTGAACATAGTTCAACACACAACAAGTAACTCTTAACTTTAACTATCTAACTAAAGTTACTTCTAAGTGTGAACATAATTCAGCACAAAGCAAATGACTGTTAACTTTAATTATCTTAAATCACCTCCAAGTGTGAGTTTCCTCTACACAAGGCAAGTAATCATTAACTACCTTACTTAATTTACCTCCTAGTGTAAGATATACTTCACATAGAGCAGAGAAAGACTCAAAACTCCAAAGCCTTAAAAAAAACTTTTTATCCAAAGCTCTAAATTTTTACTGAAAAACTTATATGACTAAATTTAGACTATTTTTTTATATTTTTCTTGATGCTGTAAAGCTTACCTATATATGAGATAAGGGAAGAGAGATCAATAGAATGAGGAAAATAGTCCGTTTTCATGGTATATAAAGAGCTAAATTTTGATCGTAATAGTATTTTGATCAAAATTCTAAGAAATTATATGATATGGTGGTTTTACTAATGTGGCGCCGTATAATATGGCCAAATAAAGATAGGTATTGTATAATATGTCCGTTTAAAGCTTATTATACGTACACCGTATAACGCACAATGCAACTTAGCTCTTCAACAACTCACCCAATGTTATGGTATATTGGATATATGTCGATATAATAGATCGTTGATTCTCCACAGGTAAAGTCTTTAGTTTTTGGGTTTTTGAAAGGCTCGATCGCTCAGATCCCCAATCTCCATCCAAAGATTTTCTATCTAGCTCCTTGGGGGTTGGTCTAGCCAACCTTCTTCAATTGGAGCTAACTTTAGAGTTAGGTTTTCAATATTTGCTTCTCTAACTTGTTCCCACATATAATTTGGCAATTTTCCTCAACTAAAGGAATTCCTTGTAGCCCATCCTCATTGTCTGGAACTATCAAACCAGGTTCATGTAAAGAATCCCTTAGTTCTTCAATGTCTCTTGTTCTCATTGATTTTGGTTTTGTTTCATTTTTGGCTGGATTTCCAATGATTTTTAGTTTTGCTTTATAGATTCCACCATTGATTGCATAATTTGTGCCAAGTTTTTATAAGCTTCCAACTTTGCAGCTTCCATGTCAAGTGTTGGATAGTTTTTCCATTTTGTTTCCAGTGTTTGACCCGCTTTCAATCCTACTTGGAAGGCTTCCACGGCCACATTGATGGGTTTGTATATTTTTTCTACCAACACTAATCTCCCAATCTTGGCTTTGATTACTTGAATTTTGATGACATTGACTGAGCTATTTCCTTGACCATTTTTTGGGCTATCTCTTCCACTTCCCTGCATTGCTATTTTCTTCTAAGCATGTAATGTTGACGTCTCTCTCTCTCTCTCTCTCTCTCTCTCTCTCTCTCTCTCTCTCTCTCTCTCTCTCTCTCTCTCTCTCTCTCTCTCTCTCTCTCTCTCTCTCTCTCTCTCTCTCGTGCACATGCATGCGCTCGGAGTCTTTTGAAGACTTCTTGCTACCATTCGACTCATTTGTACTATTTTTCTTGTTATCCTTGGCCTATGCCCTAATAATTACCTTGACCAAAATCGTGGGTTCACTATCTGAGGAGCTACTTGGCATAGCTTGCACTATGTCTATGGCTGTTTCTCCTTTGTTGCAAGATTTTTACGAAAATAATCACCTTTTTTGTTGCATTTCATGCAGTAGGACTCAACCGGTCTAGCATTCTCCTCTCGATCTGGAAAATTGTTTTTCCAATGGTCATTTAAACTACGATTATGGCAGTTCCCATTTGGCATTTGTTTCACCATGGGTAGTCTAGCTCCGTGGTTTGAAATAAAGTAAACGGGTTCTACCTTTGAAGGTGCCTAATAAATTGGATCTACCATGGTAGGAGTTGATTGAGTGTACCACTTGTCTTCTACTACTGTAGTTGACAAACTAGCTTCATTATATGGTGTAACCAACACTGGTGCTTGCTCTTTCACTTGTACTTTAAAAAGCATGTATTGCACAATATTATTTCTTGGCAAAGGTGGTTTCTGACCTAGCACTGGTTGTGCTCTCTCCATAGCCATAGGTGGTATGTGCATTTGTCTCATGTTTGATAGATACATATGCACGGGTTTCTCTTGTTGTCTCATTGGAAAATATTGGACATTTCCATCGTATTTAGGCTTTTAATAGCACTCATTTGTCTCATGGTTTGTCCATTTACCCTCAATGGCACACCATCTAGATGGTTTGGCTTGTTCCATAGGCTGCCTTGTGGTGGACCTTATCTTGGTCCTCGCATTCACATCCTTTGCATGTTGCTCATCATATCATTCATGCGCATAAGCAAGTCTTCAATAGCATTCACAAGAGCTACCACAGTAGGTCCCACTTGTGCTAGCACCATAGATGTGGTATGCTCACTCTGTGTGTCCTTAATCATGCTTTCTTTATTGAAGATCTCATAGTTATCCCCCATGTCTATAGCATCTAGGCTATATTCTTCCTGTTTGTATGCTTCTTGCTATACACAATGGCATACAAATATTTTATTAAGTAAGCCTTCTAGAAAATAATAAGACAGTTATTTCCTCGATTGGGATATCCAACTCCGGGCATCTATTGATGTATCGCTGATTTGACTTACACAATCTTTTAATGTCCCTACTTATTTTTGTTTAAAGCTTTACATTTGTGTTATCATACTATGCTTGATTCCCATTTTCAAAAAAACAGTTACAAATCTCATAGCCAATGTCGGTAGATCTATAATGGATCCAAGAGGTATGGTGTGAAACCAAGTCAAAGCCTTACCTTCCACTCATTCCAAACCCTTCAAACTATAAATGTCCATTATTCTCTCTACTCTCTATACACCTCTGCTTGCTAGATGTTCATATGGATCCCCAAATCCTCTATATTTCTTGACCCCTTTTTGAAAATCATCTTGTCTCACTCTTTCAGCACTTGGCCTCTTGGAAAGTGTCACTCCAACTAGGCCTTCAAACCAATTTCTAATTGTGACTTGCGTGGGTCTCTTCTTGTCCTGGTATCACAAGTTCTTCTTCAATTAGTAGTGGTTTTCATATCTCTCACCCAATTCTCATCATTGAGGTGGCTGCCTTGGGTTGCATTGCCATGTTCTTTGGCCATGCTGCCAAATGATCTCTCAGTTGATCTTATCGTTTGTTCAGTTTCAGGTCTCATACCCATGATCATTTCTCAAATTGAGTAGCCTTGTTACTTACTCTATTCAACCTCCTTCGGAGTCATCATAATAAATTTGTTGTTATAACAATCCCTAAAGAGGTGTACAAGAAGGTCCGCTAGGCTTTTCTCCGTGATCTTGAAAAAATACATGATTTTCAAGGGTATCAATTGCCCTAGTTAAGCATCAGCTATCAATATCAAATTTGTGACATTATTGTCCCAACAATAAACTCTAGGTTATGGGTTATCGATAGCTATGTGTTTTTGAGGTTTGACATCTATTTGGGCATACCCTTCTAATTCCAACAATGGTGGTCTCTCTTTAGTTATCACGTTTGGAATCAATGTATCCATTTCCAAGCCCCATCGGTCCATAGTGTGACGAGATCCCCAATTTTCAAATATTGCACTCCATTTTGATCCATATAGAAGGTATCCTATTTGTTCGCCCTAGCCTCATCTTCAAAATCAATTGTATGGTCATCAACCCTCACCACATACTCCTCGTTGGAATCCAGATAAATATGAGCCCAATGCTTATTGGCCTTGTAGAATATCAAAATGTTTTTAAACTTGAGAGAGGTTCCAGTCCCCGATTGACTCAAAAAGGAATGCATCTCAGAACTTGAGTCAGAGCAAGTGTCAGGCATTTCCTCAACTATAGTCTCTAAAGGCCCCCTTGGTTCACGCTCTCCTGACTAGATACTCTACTCTTAGTTTCTTGATTGTATCCCTTGTTTGCTATGACATGGCCTGACCTAAGGAACATAAAGACTCAAAATACTCAATGAAAACAAATACCTGGCTCTTTTACCAATACCAATCCGTTCAGTTGTCATAAATCCAATTTGTCTGTTGCTCAAGCTAGATCTTGATCACTCCTATATAATTAATGGTAATGAAGTTAGTTTATTGATCAACAAGTGTATACAAGGACTCTTGGTCAAAATTTTCATTTGTCGATCCCAATCTACAACCTTTAAATCCAAAAGACTCACTTTCAAGTAGCAAACAGTATCCAAATGACTTTAAATTTGCTAGGCTATGTGCATGAGGTGTCTACTCATTTTGTGAACCAAAAAATATTAAAAAATGGGCTCTCTGGCTATCAAGTGATAATAAGCGTGCTTACTATCTACTAAGTCAAAAAATCATCGATTTTTTCTTTTGTTGATCCACACTAGTTAAGCATGTGCCCTGAATGAGGTTCTACAATTTTTTGGACCAGCTTGATCTAATCTCCCAGCAGTTTCCATGTCTGGCAGTTTCAGATGCAATTCAAGTGATCATGCAAAAAAAATGTTCTCCAAATTACTTTGAAACTTTTCCCAAGTACTACATTACTACTCTAGACCCAATCCCCTTTGAAGAAATGTGCAAAAGTGGAATTTTTAGGGTAGGAGATAATAAGCACACCTATTAACTTCGGGATTAGAATGAAGACTTTGTTTTACTTTTTTGGATTATGTTGGATGTTTACACTATAAACAAGTCAGAAATCAAGTTTCCTGGAGTCTCATTTAGTTTCCAAATTTCTAGGTCAAATTTTGTATTTGTAGTTTAGTTTTAGTGATTTCTAGGCCTATCTTGCAACTTACAATTCCAAATGCTACCAACCTTGGATCAAGGTCTTATTATACTATGTTGATGCTTGTGAATCTGTCAAATGGTCAAAATTTTTACTTTTTTAATCCTTGAAATAATAAGCACGCTTATTATCTAGGTGCCAAATTTGTAATTCTTTCCACTTTTTCACTTCCCACAGTTGTAACAAAGTATTTTAAGGCCTATCAAGAAGTCTTCATATTTTTTGTTTAGTTTCAAGTATGCTCAGCCCTTGTTGTCTATTTATTCAGAGTGAAAGTTGTTTTAGCCCAATCTTGCACCCAAATGGAATCACAATCTTTTGAACCTTCACAAAAGTGTTAGCATATCACCTAAACAAGATATGCAAGGGAAAAAAGTTCCATTTCAAGCCTTTAAAAAAAGGCACTTATTATCTACAAGCCAAAATTTGCACTTTTTTGAAATTTTGATGGTGGCATTCAGGTTTTATACAAGTTAATGCAAGTACTTTCGGCCAAGAATACTCACATTTTCATACATCTATCATAGGGAAAATAATAAGCCCATTTTTTAACGAACTTTGAAAGTTATTTTTGACTTACCAATAAGTTGTTATAGAGTTTTCAAGATCAATGATGACCAGAAATGATGTTTTTGATGCTCTGTAATCACCTTATGAGTCATGTACCTAAAAACTCTGAAATTCATGCAAATAACATTGCTGATGACAATTTAGAGGATGAGATAGATCAGAAACCTTCTTTGATGTCTACTTACCCTACTTCTAATCAACTCAACTAATGACAGTGGCCACTCAAACACACCTAGTCTAAGCATAAAGGTCCTTGATGAGTACGACTACTCCCAAGACACCTTTGCACAATCTAAGTAGACACACCTCAATCGCACATCTTCTAAAAGTTATTTTTGTGTTACTCTAGGTGAACCTAGAGGAAGTTTTGGACAATGCTACTGAGCTATGAGGTTTTTTCCTAGTTTAGGTCACCTCGTCCCTGGCAGCGGTGCCAAAATGTGGGGGATCCCTAGTTTCCAAGCCTTGATGTCTTATTGTAATGATAGTGAGAACCACGAACATACTAATATCATACCGTGGAATGGAGTTGACTTTACTAGTGCATGAAGGCTACAGAAGGTTGTCAAGCTCTTGGAAACCACACTCAATCCCTATCTACTCAAAGATACACTCAACAGCATGTCATGCAGCAAATGCTAGCTACAACATTGCAAGAAAATCTCATCGACTCAATAAGTAAACAAAGTTCAATCAAGATGAAACTTATGGGTCAGATAGATAATGCCTAAATACACACCCCTATTCCCTAAGCCTCCCCATTTTTCCCACTAGACAAAATCATGCTTATTATCTAACTACAGGGCATATTTGACCTAATTGTTTCCAGACATGAATGCACCCTAGAGCTTGAAAATGATTCCCCAACACCCCTCCAATGCATAAATTACAGTTTTGTTTTGTAAATCTCAAGTTATGAGCCAATTAAGGAGGAGGCCAAAATTGTAAAAAACACAGTTTTACCACGAAATAAGCACAATGTCGTGAAGATCTTTCACATATGAATGTGATGAGGTAGACAACACTTCAATCTAACACTTCACGAGGGAGTTATGAGCTTGAGAAGAAAACAAGAGAGTACACGATGCTTTGCAAAAATTGTAACACTTATTCTCCAAAAAGAACTTTTCTTAGGTCTTACTAAATTTGCCATGTATACCTTAACCAAAGGTTTTGGGTCAAAAATGGGAATAATATCTAGCTCTATTACAACTTGGAATTTTATTAATACAATCTAGAATAATTTAGCCCAACTTTGTCTAGCTCATAATCACATAATGTTTTACATTTTAAATCTAGAAATCAATAATTTATAAAGGCTCAAGGCTAGAGACATCCATAGGGCTATTAGATCATATATAATCTTGTTGTATCATTTCAAGTTAGGACATAGAAAACCCAATCTAAAAATGGTATGTTCATGACCTTATGAGGTTGATTGGATCTTCTCAAATGGGACATTTAGACTTAAGGATTTATCTAAACTCATGTTATATGGTGTGTATAATGGAGCCAAGATAAATCTTTACTACTCAACACCAGAAGAACCCCCACCACAACCAACTGTATTATCAGACACATCAAATTCAAAAACTGAGGTCATGAATTTGTTCATGATAGGAAATAATCTAAACAAAGGAAACTAAGATTTAAAGAGTGGTTTTGATTTGAAATCCATCAGGCATGGGACTCAAAGAGATTGTCTAGAGAGTGTACCAATACCTGAAGCAACCAAAGCACTAGAGTCGAAAGTGGCTAATAGTTACTCATTAAAGACCAAATACTATTAAGAATTATGCCAATAATGATTACAACGACTAGAAAATGCACGTGTGGCACGTCAATAACAGTTTTTATCTCCTCAAGGTTCCTCAGGAATGCATCATTCATGGCCCAAATTAGAGTCACCATGAGACGAGTGTGTGACCCTAAGGCCATTTCATTGCCTCTTGTGCACACACATCCCTCTACACAGGAGCCTTTCCTACAACCATTGCACAAATGAGCAACCTTGTTCATACTTGGTTTCTATTTCCAAATCTCCTCAAGAAAATTCTTGACCTCAACCCAAGCCACCTCTCATACTTCAAAGATGGGGAAAACAAAAGCTTACAAAGTGATGCACATGCATTTTCTAATCGTTGTAATCATTATTGGCATAATTCCCAAAAGTATTTGGTCAATTTATAACTTCAATTTCAAGAGATGCCTCAAATTCTATTTCAGTTTCAAGTCAAAGCCAATCAACTAGGCCCACCCGAGTAAATACAAACTACCTCCATCTGCCACCACAAGCTGGCTAGGACAAGAAGAGTTTGTATGATTCTGAGATGAAGATCTGGTAGTAGTTGACACCTTATGAAGGGGAGATTCTAATAGAAAGAATGGAGAAAGAGTCCATTTATTGGATAATTATGAAGAAAATTGCAGCCTTATCACTCCACAAAATCATAAGGTGGCCAAACCTACTAGACCACCAGTCCTAATGGTTCAGAGATCTGAGGTGAAGAAACCTCCAAAAAAACAAAAGGGAACGTGCAAGAGATAAATGTCTCAAGTTCTGCATATGATAAAATTCAAGAAAGTGGAGGAGTATGTAGAAGGTAGGAACCAACCCTTGGAAATATGCCTTGGATGATGGGTTATCTTTGAATATATACTTGGAAGCTAATCAAGTTACCTGGCAAAGTTGTTGGAGTTAGAGTTGTAGGAAAACACACACTGCTTGGAGAAGACAAAATAAGCTCAAGGCACACAATAGAGAGTATATCACTTAGTGTGCAATGGAAAGACAAGATAGCCCTAAAGTGATGTGCGTATATACAATGCACGGGGGGAAAAACCTCCTAGTGAGGTAAAAAATTTCCAAGCGGTCCTAAGTGTTCACACACATCACTACCACATGTATATGGTAACACATCTCCCCGGGGAGTGGTGCGGTGAATGAGAGCTAGCACCTAGATTAAAGGGAAGTGCCATGCCCTAAGGACATGATCAATCCACAAAGGGGAGTAAGCCCAAAGCTTTGTAGAAAGATTCAAAATTATCACAAGAAAAAGCCTTTGTGAAAAGATCTGCATGGCTATCCTGTGCTAGTACAAAAGCTCAGTTGATCTCTCATGCTAAGAGCCTCTCCCTGATATAGTGGTTATGCACCTCAATGTGCTTTGTGTGAGCATCAAAAATTGGGTTCCTCGCAAGTGCTAATGCCCTCTGACTATCATTGTAGATAGTGTTGGCAGTGTCTTGTCCAACACCCCAATCAGCCATCAGGCATCTCACCCATACACACTCAACCGTAGCTGTGAAGGTTGTCTTGTACTTAGGCTCACAACTAGAAGTGATCACAGTAGGTTGCTTCTTGCTCAACCATGAGATACATGAGCTTCCGAGCATGAAACAAAAATCACTTGTGGACACTCATGTGTAAAACAACCAGCCCAATTTGAGTCTGAAAAAGCATGTAATTCTGGCGGCAATGATCCCCCCTTGGGATAAAGAGCCTAGGCTATGCATGAATCTACTGACCTGTGAGACTGCAAACTGAATATCTATCCTTGTGTTGCATACATAAATGAGGCATCCAGCAGCAGTTTGGTAAAGAGTGACATTGGAAATATCACTAGCATCATGAAGACTCAATTTCAAACATGTTTCCATGGGAGTAAAATAGGTTTTCAATCCTCAAGTCCAAACTTACATATCAATGTCTCTATATAACTTGTCTCACACAAGGAAATACCACCATCACACTGCTTAAAATGTATTCCCAAGTAATGATGCAACATCCCCAAATCTTTCATCTTGAAAGTAGCATTAAATCATCCTTAAACTAAGAAATATGTCTCTCATTTGGTTTGGTTATCAGCAAATCATCCACATAGAGAATGACAATGAGAAGTACATCACCCTCATGCTTTATATACGATGTGTTTTCTGTTGAACTGTTACAAAAGCCTGGTTTGACCAGATGAGTGTCAGCCTTCTCATACCAAGCACAAGAAGATTGCTTCAACCCATACAAAGCTTTCTTACATTTTCACACCTTATCTTCTTGTTCTTTAATGAAAAAACCATGAGGCTATGCTACATAAACTTCCTCAAATATACCAACCATTCAAGAAAGCAATAACAATTTCTAGCTAATGTACATCCCAGCAAAAATGAGTTTCCAATGCACATAGAAAATGCACAGTAGTCATAAAAAAAGTGGAAGCAAAAGTATCTTCATAATCTATGCCTTTTTTATGTGCATAACCTTTTGCAACAAATCAAGCCTTATAGCGATCAAGCTCACCATCCGACTTTTGTTTCAACTTGTGAACCCAGTTTGTACCAATGGCCTTTTTGCCAGGAGGTAAATCACATAAATTCCATGTGTCATTTCTTATAAGTGCATCATATTCAGATTGCATGGCAGCCATCGAATTTTTTGAATTGTGTGCTTCATCAAAAGATAGAGGTTCCTCAACATCACATAAGCTAGACACAGCCAAAGCATAACAATAATCTGATGCATGGAAAGAATCTGAACAAGTACGGCTAGATAAATGTTCATCCAATTTACCGTCATGCAAAGCATGCACTTTTAGGGGCTAACCACCCTAACAGTATTTCAATACAAGTACATCGTAATACTGCATACTACATCAATCTGCGAGAGTATTGAATAACATCATGGAAACAAAGAGAAAGTATTGTATTACTGTATAATCATCATTGACACTACCTCTTACCAGCAGTACCGACAATAGTACGATTGCATAAGAGAAAAGATTAACTGCCCAACTGCAAGACAGCGTCAAGGACTAACTGCTCGCCTAAAACTAACCCACTTACAACATCAACCATTGGTGTAAAAACACCCTTAAGGTTCAAAGGTTTCATCCTTAGTTACAAACAAAAGTAAGTAGATTGACACTAATGTATCAGGGCAGTAACACTTGGCACACCCCCGGTGGGCAATGTTTGTAGAACATTGTAAGAACCCACAAAACCCTTGACAAAAAACTTGAAAACCAAAATGAAGTCTTGCTTGAAGTTGCTGCTCCTGAATAATTGTATCTTTAGTCTGAGCTATTCCTCTTGACTGTGCATCCACATCATCTCCAGCTTCCCCAATGTAACCTCAATAAGTGAATCTTTTGACATTGCCTCAGCAATTTTCATCAATGGGTCTTCAAGTTGCTACTGATCACCTGTGTCATTAGTGTGTGTAACTCCAATTAAAACTACACCCTGAACTTCATCCTGAACTGTATTTTGAGCTTCAACTTCAACTGTAGTCTGAACTGGATCACCTGTTGCAGTATTCATATGCACATCCATTCATACATGTTGTTGCAACTGTGCATACTGCTCTTTTAACTCATCATATTGTCTCTGCAAGATCAAAATTTCCTCCTTTGTCTCCTCCTCTACAAAAGCTTGATAAGGTTTACTCACAACATCATACATTTTGATCTTGATCTGTTCCCACACCCCTTTCATATATTCCATGACTTCATTTTTCATTTTTCTATATCCCTTGAGCTGACATATTGTTAACCCTCACGGCTCACGGACACCCTATCACCTACGAGACGGACGTTGTAACCTACGGTGGACATTGTATTATTTATTTGGTAGAGTCAGGTACCGAGCTTGTCGGTCCAATAGGAAAAGGGTAAGAGTGATCGTCGATGAGAGGCGCACTCTAACTGGGACATTCAAGGGATTAGTTGGCCAAGCATGGGCGCCCAAGTGTGAATGGGGTGAGCTCATATAAAAGCAAACTAAACCTAAAATTCACTCATTCTCTCATTTGTGCAATGCAAGAAGAGTGCTCTTGCTCCATCTCCTTGTGTACTAGTGTGTGTGTGTGTGTACTTGAGAGAGAGAGTGTGTGTGTGTGTGATCGAGCATTGCGGCGGCACGACGGCGGTGAAGCGGTTGAGCGCGACGTAGCGGCGTCTCCTTCTTCTTCGCGGCGAGGAATCCTCCACGGCAGGAGCATAGAGCGGTGAGTGACACACCATTGCCCTCTTTTGAGCTTACTAGTTAAGCTAGTTGTGTGCTTGGAGCCGTCTGTGGCTCGCACACAGTGTTAGGCAAGTCCCTTGCTTCGACAGTGCGGCAAGGAGCGCACATTTTTGGCGCCGCTGTCGGGGAATCGCCCTGCACTAAGCCCAAGAGGCACTTTGTGCTTCTTCTATGAGTTGTTTGTAGTAGGAAAGAAGAGGAAGAGGAAGAGAAATGAGTTATTTTTCTGCAAGTTGTTAATTTCTGTATTGTCTGCAAGTTCTGTGATTTCTGCATAATCTTGTGTTTTTTGTTCGCACACAGTCTTTGCACAATTAGTAGTCGTTAGCTTGTTCGTAGTGAATGAGTAAGTAGGTAGACAGTTAGCAATTTCTATTTGCACACAGTCTGTACACAGTTTTCTGTTAAGGTTTACCTGCACACAGTCTTTGCACAGTAAGGCAGTGAGAGAGGAAGTAGGGGGACAGTTAGCTCACTGTCAGTAAGCAGTTAGCAGAGTGGTTAACAGATTAGTTAGTAGATTAGTTAGTTGGTAGATTAGTTAGTTAGTAGATTAGTTAGTAAGTAGATAAGGTAGTGAGCTGTGAGCTGTTGACAGAGAGGTTAGGTAGGTGTTGACAGTGTGTGTGGCCAAGAAAGGATCACCTAAACCGCGCGCGGTCGTCGCCTTAAAAATAAAAATAATTTAAAAAAATTTTAAAAAATCCGATATTTAAGCGTGGGTGGCTGGGGGGCTACACTAAAATTTTGATCGAGATCGGGATCATTTCCCAAGCCCAGGCCTCAGCCCAAGCCCAAGCCCAAGCCCAGGCCTCAGTCCTCAGTCTTATTGTATATACTAGACTCACTCTTATATATATACCCTACCCCCTCAAGAGGGAATGAGAGCATGTGGAGCAAGTCCTCCACTCTCCTCCCTTCTCTTCCCACTTGCACCCTTAGACTTTCTAATTTGGGCCTAGTCCCCTACTAGAAATTGACGGTTTTAGGGATTCCGAGGGCATAAAGTGACCAAATGGAGGGCTGTAAAGCACGGCACATCCCTCTGACCGAGACGCTTGTTTTGAGCTATCATACGTTCTATTCTATAGCTGGGTCAGAAAAAAAGGACCAAAAAATCAAAAAAAAAAGACTTGGGTTGCAAAACACCCAAAAATACTAGGTGAGAAGCCTTCACGGGCACTCACTGACACTTCTAGGGGATCCAAGTCATATGAACCTATGCTCTGGACGAGTTTTAGAGCACGAGTATATTGGTAGTGCCTCCATTTACGCGGGCACCCATTATTCCTCCACCCTAGGTTCTGGACCTTCGGCCGAGACTCAAGGTAGCGCGACCCAAGATCCTCATATCGCGTCTAGTGATTCTTCCTCTGACTACGAAGTCATGGAGGGGTATCCTACACCAAACCCTGATAGTTCAAGTCAAGACATGCATGCCATGGGCCCACGGCCCGGGTCCAACGTGTTTAGCCGCTTAAAAGAGACCCTTAGTAGAGCTACTCGCTCCGAACATGCGGTTAATGAAATAAATGAAGGGAGTGGGGAAGTAAATTCTTCATTCATGTCTAAAATAGACCCTATGCTTCTTGAGAGTGTGCATGTGAATGTTCCATCCACTACACCTCCTAATCCTTTAGGACTATCTCCCTCTAAGGTTCTACTACCCGATGGTAGGAGTCTTGCCGAAGTACAAGAGATCGAACGCTATATGCAAGCAACAAGGGAGAGGGAAATTGAGAACCTACGAAGGCTAGAACAAAGTCTAGCCCTGAAAGCAAAGTCTCCTATGACAACAATCATGCCAGCCGAGCAACCGAGTGCTCCCAAGGTAGCAGTCACGGAGGGGCAAGCGATGGGGAGCAATAATGCTTCCACTTCGAGGGAAACCTCCAGCACGCCAGGCCTAGATGGGATATTCCTAAACGAAAATTGGGAGTATGACCTACAAGCAGAAGCTTTAACTGATTGGTACACAGGACACACCTATCATGTGGGTTGGTTAGATGTTCTACAATCCACATCGGGTGCTACTAGCATAGATGAGCAACAACAGAAAGTCTGTGATGTCCTCCATAGGATTGTCTAGTTAGAAAGACAGAACACAGGGATCAACATGCCTTCAACAGGCCTAATGAGATTCTTGGATACGGGAAAGGCCAAACAACCAACCCTATCACAAATGGAGACTCCCTCAGTGAGCCCCATTGATCTTCCATATGTTGTTTTGCCAGGAGCCTCAGTACAATCTGAGCCCACAAGTGGCAGCTTTACCTTCCCAAATCTAGCTCATCTTTCTCTTAATGACACTACGGCTACCATGCATATCCCAGTGGTGAGCATGACAAGAAGTACACCATGGAGTTCATTTGTTAACACTGTGTCGATGCCTAGTAGCACAGTGCCCCCAACTATACCTACATGTATGTATCAATCATGTGCACTTGTCGTACCTCAGCCTCATGTAGCTCCTACACCTCCGATTATTCCAAGAGCTTACAATCCACAATGGCATTATCCAAGCTCTTATACAATTGGAGCCATGCCATTTAATAATAACATGCCATATCAGGCACCCCCTATGCCTAGGGCCACGCCTGTAAACTTTGGACCACCATCTGGTACACCACCATACGAAATATGGGACCCAAGAGCCGCGCGTATGCCAAGGCCAAGGCCAACTCCCATCTCACATGTGGTTCCAGGAGCACATACACCCATTATACCTGCTCAAATAGGAGATTTGGCATCATTTGCTCAAACTATCTGTCGCTCTATTGCGAAAAACATGCGTAGTGCACCTGATAGAGAGGCTAGGAGTAAGGCAGTTCAAGTAGCTAAGCTCACACAGAAATTCAGTGGAGACGGAGATGCTAGAAATCATATGGAAGTCTTTGAACATGTGTGTGATTCCTTGGAAGAGCACAATGAGCTACATAAGTGTAAGGCTTTGAGTTTGACCCTAAGCGGAAAGGCTGGAGATTGGTATAGAATATTAAGAGTAGAAGAGAAAACAATCTACTCTACTCTTAGGAGATTGTTCTTGAAAGAGCATATACGAGAGGGAGTACTTTGGGGTGTAGCCTCTCAGCTCCAGAAAGCCCAACGAGAAGAAGGTTAATCCGTGAGATACTTCATTAGTCACCTAAAGAATTTGAATTCTCGATGCAATCCAAACGAGCGATTCAACAACAACCAATTGCTCGATAGATTCATTAGGGGACTACGAAATGAAAGTATCTATAATGGCCTAGTCATTAGAGGTATCACTACTTGGGAAGCAGTCACCATGAATGCAATCCAATTGGAGGATAATTTAATGATTGCAGGAAAAAGAGTGTCTGCCGAGCCGAAGTCTAGTAGCTTGGAAGCGTCAGGGCATGAGCCAATGAAGATAAAGCCAATCGTGAAAGAGCAAACGATATCTGAGATGACTTTGGCAAATCTCACCAAGGCCATCCAAGAAAGCCTTAGGGGTAATCGTGCTCCACAAAACACTCATATGTATCCAAGAAGGGAGCAACAATGGTGCTCAATTTGCTTGGGTCCACATACTACAAGTGAATGCCCTACTTTCAGAGTAAAGTTTAACGGGACTTGTAACACGTGTGGTAGGTATGGCCATCAAGCGAAGGATTGCCTAATGCTTAAACGCATCATGGCAGACTCACCTCGAGTTCCTGCATTGATGCCTACCCCACCCATGGAGCAACAGTTGCCATTACAACACATGGTCCCTAGAACCCAAAATGTGGTCCAAACCACACCGTTGCCACCTCCAGTGCTAGGACCGCAACCCCCTCATCCAAGAGTTACACCTATGAACCAAATAGGTTGCGAGTCATCTAGTACTTATGTAGATTGCGAAGAGGACATAGACTCTAGTATCACCTATGGAGTCGACATGCTTGAGGAGTGTCCCATGTACTATATGGAAGACCATTGGGGACAAATCAAACCAGTATATCAAGCTACTACGCTAGCAGCAAGAGGCCAAAACATTAATAGTTTTGCCAGGAGACCACCTCTTCAGTGCTACGAATGTGGTGGACCACATCGAGTAGCTGAGTGCCCCATTAGAATGCAAAAGAATGTTGCACTAATGCAAACAAGTCAAGGGAGTGCATTTGCAATGCCAATACTCACTTGTAATCGTTGTGGCATAGATCAATTGATCGCACAGTGTCCTAACAATCCAAACGCACCGAAAATCACACCATTGAACTTAATAGAGATTGTTGATGGGACACCACCAACTATAAACATAGTACTAGTAAATGCACTCACACGATCGATGCTCCAAAAACAAAATTATATTCTTGAGGAAAGAGACACGGCATCAATTGCCCAATCTCAGAAAAAGAAGAAAACACAAAGAAAGAGATCGCAAAAAGCAGCGAAGTCAGACCCCAGCTCAAAGACCAACATAGGGACTGGTGATGACCCAGCATATATGAACGACGCTGAAGAAGATTCTGATTCAGGTGAAACCATGGAGACCAAAACGACCACTAACATAGAAACCAACAAGGAAGATCTTCATGAGCCACAATGGCCAGGATCCAAAAAGAAGATAGGAACTTATCCAAACCCTACAGAGGAGATTGAGCGAGTCAAGCATTTAAGGAGTTTGGTAGAAGATACCCAAAGGGATCTAGAACCAGCACCTAGGAAGATCTAGATTATAGACACCATGTTCCCTACACAACAACAACCTCACCAAGTCCATAGACCCTTGGACATACCTAGTGTCATCCAAGAAGAAAGTGACTTAAATTCATGGGAAAGTGGGCGTACTCACTTCTTGATGGAAAGAATGTTTACAGAGGGACTACTTGATCCTATCGAAGAAATGGAGATCCCATCTTCCTCACGTCAAGGGACTCAAGGCCAAAAGGTGCCGTTAAACATTGCCAAATTGATGGATTTCATGTCTTCAGAAGTTAGAACCACCATCATGTCCAAACTATATAAAGACCCCGAGATAGTCTCAGCTCTTCGAGCCTTCCTCAATGGAGAATTACAGGCTGGATTACCACAGTTTGCACATATGAACAAACCTGACTTGGTAATGAATGATGAGGAACATTTAGCACCACCATCTGACCTAGCGGGACATGAATCTGTAATTGAAATACCCGTTAACAAGTTGGGGCAATACTTTGAAGGTGATGAATCTAATGCTACTCTACCAATCACTACTAAAGGATTAACTGTAAAGGGGGTCCTTGACGGTGGTGCGGGAGTCAGCATGGTGACAAAGAGTTGTTGGGAGTCTATGGGGAGACCTCACCTTGAAGCCATAAGCGTAGTGGTAAAAATGGCTAATGGATCTATTGTTACGCCTATTGGAATGCTAAAGGATCTCAGGATCAAGGTCTTGGGACACAAGGTAAGGCAGACTTTCATTGTTATGGATTTTTCCAAGCATCCTATGTCATTTGAGATGATCGATCTTAGGGCGTCCATTCATGAGGGAAGCAAAAATGGTGCATGACTGGTCCAAAAACCACGTCTACTTACAGTTCCAAGACTCTATCATTCGAGTTGATCTTTTAAGTGGTCGAACGCATCCTCTAGGAAATAAATTCATCATTGATAATCGATCAGACACAACAATTCACTCAGCTCCATTACAGTATTGTTACACATGTAACGAAGACACGGATATTGGGGAGAACTCTCCTTATATGGATATCCTACCCGGAATGGCTGAGTCAGACAATGTCGATTGGGTACACCTAGCGGCAACTATAGATACATGGGGAGCTAGAGGAACAACCTGGGTAACACCAGATGGGGAAGAGATACCACACATTGCACCAGTAAACATGTTAGGTGTAGAGCATGTAACATCCGATGATAAGAAAGAGGCACACCTACCTGAGAGTGAAACCGATGATTCCTCAAAGGCTTCAGGCCAATACACATCAAAAACGGAATCTCAGGGAGAAATGGATTCAGAACCTGAGGAAACATCGAGTGAACCAAGTATAGAAACTAAACACTCAAGTCCTAGTACGACCATCTATGGTAATTTATATCAGAGTGAAGAAGATACAAGCGAAGACCTATCAGGCGAGTCGAGTTCAAACATTTACCAAAATCAAAACCTTAACAAGAAACAAAGGTCATATAAGAGACGACGATATCGAGAAAATGTGAGAGCTAGGATAAACAAGGAAAGATCTACTGCAGAATGGCTTAGCTATCTAGGGGCATGTGATGCTCATTGAAAGCTAGTAGACAATTGGGGTGAACATCTCCAGAGTGTCATGTGGTGCAGCCCGCGACCCATTGACCTCGCTCAATTGGAGGTTACAGAGCCAAAATTGAGTCGAACTATAAGAAGACGTCAAAACCGAGAGTTAGCACAACAACAAAAGGAGGCAGAACTAAAAGAAAGGTCTCTGTCAGGACAAGAGCCTGCTGACTTACATACGGCTACTGAACATTTTAAATCTTATACCACGGGGGAGCGAAAGGTTGTGTATGCCAAAGCCCAACGAATACCTACCAATGGAAGCAGTGGAGTCTATGATGGTCCAACGGTAGTTAAAGAGATAGAATTAGCAGAACCAGGTGAGGAGTCTAAACCACTCTTTATTGCTCAAGACCTTACCGAAACTGAAGAGACTGTACTTAAGGATCTCCTCAAGGAATACAAGGATATCTTTGCTTGGACATATCATGACATGAAGGGCATTCCACCTTCTATGGTGCAACATACAATTCCCATGATCAACATTGTTAAACATGTCCAGCAACGACCCTATCCAATGAATCCTAAGTACGCCAAAATTGTACAAGAGGAGATTGAAAAACTTATCCAATGTGGATTCATATACCCTATTGAGCACTCAGAATGGGTTTCTCCAATAGTCATTGTGCCAAAAAAGAATGGGAAACTAAGAGTGTGCGTGGACCTCAAGAAAGTTAATGCAACTACTAGGATAGATCATTATCCCTTGCCATATTCAGAACATGTGCTTGAAAGAGTTGCGGGCAAGGAAGCTTATAGATTTTTAGATGGGTACTCTGGTTACAATCAAATCACAATTGCATTAGAGGACCAAGCTAAAATTGCTTTTAGCACAGAGTTTGGAGTGTTTGCATTTCGTGTTATGGCTTTTGGCTTAACAAATGCCCCTGCTACATTCCAACGATTAATAAACACTGCATTTAAAGAATTTCTAAGGGAGTTTTGTGAAGCTTTCCTAGACGACCTTTGTGTTTATTCTTCTTGGGAGAAGCATTTGTTATATCTACGAAAAATATTTGAAAGGTGCAGATTTTATCGCATCTCATTGAACCCTTTCAATGCCAATTTTGGGTTAAGCATGGAGTCATTCTAGGGCATATAGTGTCCAAGAACGGGATATCCACATATGAGAGTAAGATTAAAGCCATTGCCGCTTTTCCACCACCTACAAACTATAAAGGAGTTCAAAGATTTATGGGCCATGTTGGTTATTATCGAAGGTTTATTTAAACTTTGTCGAGATAGCGCGTCCATTGTACAAGCTTCTTATCGAGTTTCACTGGACAAAAGAATGTCATCAATCTTATGAGTTATTAAAGAAGGCCCTAACAAGTGCTCCAATCCTGTGAACACCTGATTGGAATGTACCTTTTCATGTGCATATTGATGCATCAAACTTTGCTATTGGGTGTGTTCTAACTCAACCAGGAGAACATAAATTGGACTACCCTATTAGCTTTGCAAGTCGCCAATTAAATGATGCCGAGATGAAGTACACTACTTCAGAGCGCGAAGGTCTAGCTATGATTTACGCAGTAAAGAAATTTCGCTATTACCTTCTTGCTACCAAGTTTGTGTTTTATGTTGATCATCAAGCATTGCTATATTTGGTAAACAAGCCGTGTTCCACAGGTCGAATTACACGATGGTTGTTAATTCTTCTTGAGTTTGACTTCACCGTTGTTGTGAGGCCTGGGAGGAAACATGTCATGGCGGATCATCTATCTCGTATCCCTAATGGCGAAGCTCCTACGGGGGTTGATGATGAATTGCCTGATACTCCTTTGTTCATTGTTGAGACAATGCCTGAATGGAGTGAAAAGATTGTTAACTTCTTAGTTAATGGTTTTCCACCCAAAGAGCTGCAAAAAGATATAGCTCAAAAATTAATCAAGGAATGCAAACCCTATTGCTTACTGGCTGGAACTCTCTATAAGAGAGGAAAAGATGATGTTCTTAGACGCTGTGCCCGCGAGGATGAGTATTTATATATTCTACAAGAGGAACACATGGGCGTAGCTGGTGGTCACTTTTCAGGAAAGTTGACTGCCCGAAAGATCTTACAGTCAGGCTATTGGTGGCCCACTCTGTTTAAGGATGCATCACTTTTTGCAAAGGGATGTGATGAATGCCAACGCTTCAAGAATCCACAAAGAAGGGATAGGATGCCTCTACATCCCATCAAGGTAACCCAACCATTTGAAAAGTGGGGCTTAGACTTTGTAGGACCGATTAGTCCGACTGCACGTAACACGCAATCACGATATATCATTGTGGCTACCGACTATGTAACCAAATGGGCTGAAGCAAAATCAACACGAAAGGCGGATGCAAAAACAACAGCTAAGTTCCTCTTTGAGAAAATTATCACACGTTTTGGATGCCCCTTTGAACTTGTGAGTGACAATGGAACTCATTTTATAAATGAAGTAATAAAAGAACTCACATCAAACTTCATGATATCTCACCACAAGTCTACACCCTATTATCCCCAAGCAAATGGCCAAGCTGAGAGTACCAACAAAACTCTCATCTCCATTTTGACAAAGACAGTTGAGGCTCATCGCACTGATTGGGACCTACAGCTTACATCAGTTTTATGGGCTTATCGTACTGCGTATAAAGTTGTTATTAATTGCACACCGTTTAAGATGGTGTATGGCCAAGAAGCACTTATGCCATGGGAGTTTGTCATTCCTAGTCTTCGAGTAGCTTCTCAAGAAGGTTGGGATGGTAACCCCTTAGTTGAGCGATTATATATCCTGGAAAGGCTAGGTGAAGAGAGGCAATTAGCTGTGCGAAATGCTCTAGTGGAGAAGGATAGGAGAAAGAAGTGGTTTGATAGCCATTTAAAGGATAAAGACATCAAGGTTGGTGATAAAGTTCTTATGTACGGGGTACGTAATGAAAAGAAGAAATTGAAATACACTGGTAAGGGACCATATCGAGTGTGTGAAATTACCCCGCAAGGTACCATTCGTGTGGAGACTCTAGATGGAGTTGAAACCATTGGATTCCTTAATGGGAGTAAATTCAAAAGATATTATGATCCTCTAAGCCAAGAAGAGTTGCAAGCCATCCATCAAAAGAAGGATGCCAAGGAACAAGCAGAGCTTAGAAAAATCCAAGCAAGAGTTGAGGCTCGAGAACTACAACAACGTCTTAGACGCCAACGAGAGGCTAATCTGGGAATCACGCAAGCATTTTTCGAGGACACAGATGACGACTCATTAGAATCTGAGCCACCCCTACAATACCCAATTGAGCTAAATAGCCCCTATGGGAAAGTACTATACAATGCCTTATTAGATACGGGAGCTAAACACAATTTGTTATCCTATGGAGTTTGGTGTCAATTAGGGAAACGGACCCTATCCCCGAGTATGATGCAAGTCAAGGGCATTAATAAAAAGAAAACTGCTATTCTTGGAGTCCTTCAGACCCCTGTTGTCTATGACATGGAAGCATAGCGTAGAGGTTTCTAGTCATGCCCGCGGGAGCTATGGAAGGCAACGTAAACCTGGGACGCACGTGGATGTTGGCAACCAAATGCACTATTGATTGGGATACTGGTAGTGTCACGACGCGACCACCGACTCTTACCCCTATCATTCAAGCAAAGTCACCTACGTTGCAAACTCTAGCAAAGTTGAAGGATAGCCAACATTCACAAGCCAAGGTGGTTAACTCGTCTTTGCCGGCTACCCATGAACCTAGCACTTCAACACTTGTAGTTGCAGCAAGCAGTAGTATTGCAAGTACTCAACTTGCACGACCTAAGAGTACATATCAATGGGTCCCCAAGGCCTTACTTCCAACTACCTCAACCCTCCCATCCATTCCAAGAAAAAATTTCCCTGGAAAACCAAGAGCGCGCCCTAGGAGAGTCAAGACCAAATCACGATGGATTCCAAAACGACTATTAGAAGCCCAAGGCTACTATGATGGAAATGAGCAAATTTGGGTACCTAAACGTAAAATGTGTCCTTCTCTATCGACAACAAACCCATATGAGTCAAACAGTGTAACGCTAAAGCCAATGGCAGATCGTGGGAAGGGAAAGAGCACAGAATGCTACACACCTAGTCCAGAGCTAGTTTGGGCTCCAAGGCAAAACCAATTTATTCCACCTAGCTCAGGAAGGGGGGAGTTCCATGAAGCTTCTAGCTCCTCATGTAATACATCCATAGAGGTAAAAGCTTCTACACAGCCTCCACCAACAATAGTGGACCTCCATGAAACTACAAAGGAATCCACACCTTCCAATGTTCAAGAATCACCTGATGAACCACTTCAAGTTCGATCCTGGGAGAGTACCTTACCACCCTTGCAACTCGACGAGGCACCTAAGGTAATAGAAAACTACTGGCAAAAATCTTCACCTATAACAACTTGGAATAACTGGTTTCAAAGGGTGACGACATCATTTCAAACGGTATGATCTATCCAAGGAAGGGGGGAGTATTTGTGGACATCCATTATTCACTTGCTTCCCTCTCAACATTTCTCCCTGACCTCTTAATCTCCAATCTTAGGGAATGTATATATAAAGCCTTATACTCACAAAAACAAGATAAAAAAGTAAAAGAGCAAGAGCCATAACACAAAATCATAAAAACAAATTATGCACAAGAACACGACCCTTGTAATATTTGCACTCTAACCATCATCTATTTGCATGTACAGATATGGCTACTCCTGCCTTGGGTGAGAGGTACCCTCGTTACTTTTCACAAATATTTCACATGGTCTTTCCAGTGCTTGCATGTGAATGGGATTTGATAGGTACGCTAGCATGTGAGAGGAATTTTGAGGAGTTAGAATGGCTGATACGTCTCTTGACCACGTCTGATCCATACTTAGTAGAGAGCGTTTCTCCCATTGCACAAGCCTACCCTTTTGACCAAGATGACTATAGGCGTCTAGTGACCTTCTTAATAAACATGGGCACCTATGATGAAGAAGAAAATTTATAGGACTACACGGATGGCACATATGGTCTCATGGATGATGACTTTGTTTATCTCGACGACGAGGATAGGGGTTTAGCCTTAGGGTTTCCCCCCAATCTCTAAAATATCCTATTCCCTTGACTCTCTAGGGGGAGTGCAAATAATTAGGTTAGGGTTCCTTATGTTTTTTGTTGTGTTCAATAAGTGTTGGTACCTTTTCCCACTAATGTGCCTCCTGGAGGTATTCCTTTTGTTTCCTAGTGTGTACAGGAGCGTGTTGCTATTGATAGGATTTGGACCTTCATGGAACCTTTCTCTCGTTCACACTTCAGATCAAGCGCGACCATCAACACAAACAGGTGTTTTTTGTCCATTAGCATTGCCCCTATCTATTTTGCATCCATGTTTGTCTGCTTTAATTGTGATTGGTAGCCTAATATTCACCGCATTTGCTTAGTATCAAACATTTAATTCAATGTAATTTTTTGTCATAATCACTTGTCTAGGTTTAAAAATCAAGCAGTCCGACTAAGCTAGTTTGACCAAGCTAGGTGTTAGAAATCTTCTCTTAATACCATGGGGAATGCCTTCCTAATAAGCAATGGTTACTTAGGTTCTTAATCCGATTTAGGCAGCATTGTGTGAAATGTACTAGGGCTTTCTAGTGGGCTTGACCCTATTGACCTTTAGCTTAAGTATTATAAAGGGAGTTTACTAGTGTGATGAGCCTGGGGAGGTGTATCAGAGTTATATGACCTCCCAAAGCTACAAAATTAAAATGATGAAAACAAACAACACAAAAAAATATCAAAGTGCCACAATGTAAAATTTTAAGCTGGAAGAGAAATCCCTGCTTAAATTGGTACTCCACTCACATGTATCGCCTATGGTACTAGAGCCCTAGAGGTTCCCAGTGTGGGCGCTTTTCCTTGAAAAGCAAAAAACCCAAGGCATACAAAATAAGCACACACATCAAAATTGAATCACCGTGAAAAGACTTTGGGGGGTCAAAGAAAAGGTAATCAGTCAGGCGATGATTTCATGAGAAATTCCTTTTATCGCAGCTTAACTACAAGGTCCTCTAGGTATAGCCTCTAGTCAGCCCTCGAACATGAAATACTTGGCTCTCGCGATTAAACAACTTAATTAACCAGAGAAAATTAAGAAGCTTACCCATGGTAATAATAGTCGATCTCTAGTGCCTTTCGACCGTTAAATTAGCGACCCCATACTTGTTTAATTTTTTACCTTTACATCTGTTTATGCATTTGATTACATTGAAATTTAATGCTTATTGCCAACAAATTGTTTAAAATTTTGTTACCAATCAATTGTCTGCCTAAAATTGCATATGATTTTTAATCGCTTATGAGAATGCAATTACTGTGCAATGTTGTTTGATTTTGCAGTGACTGAAGAAGGCTAAGGACATTCATCTCAAATGCTCTTCCACCTCGACCAACGAGCTTCAACTCAATAGCTTCCGAGGACGGAATCTACATCAGGAAGGGGGGCATGTTAACCCTCACGGCTCACGGACACCCTATCACCTACGAGACGGACGTTGTAACCTACGGTGGACATTGTATTATTTATTTGGTAGAGTCAGGTACCGGGCTTGTCGGTCCAATAGGAAAAGGGTAAGAGTGATCGCCGATGAGAGGCGCACTCTAACTGGGACATTCAAGGGATTAGTTGGCTAAGCATGGGCGCCCAAGTGTGAATGGGGTGAGCTCATATAAAAGCCAACTAAACCTAAAATTCACTCATTCTCTCATTTGTGCAATGCAAGAAGAGTGCTCTTGCTCCATCTCCTTGTGTACTAGTGTGTGTGTGTGTGTGTGTACTTGAGAGAGTGTGTGTGTGTGTGTGTGATCGAGCATTGCGGCGGCACGACGGCGGTGAAGCGGTTGAGCGCGACGTAGCGGCGTCTCCTTCTTCTTCGTGGCGAGGAATCCTCCACGGCAGGAGCATAGAGCGGTGAGTGACACACCATTGCCCTCTTTTGAGCTTACTAGTTAAGCTAGTTGTGTGCTTGGAGCCGTCTGTGGCTCGCACACAGTATTAGGCAAGTCCCTTGCTTCGATAGTGCGGCAAGGAGCGCACACATACCAACCATATACATCTAGATCTTCGTCAGACATGTGTCTAAACTTTTCTTCAACTTTTTTGCAGCTGCAACCGTGCTTAACAACACCCTATTGCTACTTCCCAAGGTAGCATTGACAATAGACATTTCAATTAACTGTGATTGTAGTACTTAAAACCACTCCTCCCTCCATTGAGAAATTTTGATTGAAGTCTTTTCCATGAATGCCACCACCTGTTTATAAGAGTCCAACTCTCGTTGCATGAGTTCCTGAGTCCTAGTCAACTCCTGAACCTTCTTGTCCAAAACTTCTATTTTAATCTGTGTCTTTTTTTCCTTGAAACCTCCTTCTTTAAATTATCTGTTTTAGTTCAGTATGCAGACCATCATTCTCTCGACTCAAGGATGTAAGGTCCAAAGACTACTGCTCGACATATTCCTTAACCAGCTTTAGTGCAATTTGCTCTTCATCCAATGACACAGTAGAAAACTGAGCCTTAGAAATTGTAGGCCTCTCCAAAATAGGATCCCCAAACACTATTATAGGTTCCTCTCCTGCCAATTTGTCCTTTAATCTTCTAATCTTGAAACCTATTTTAGCAGTTGTAGACTTAACAGGTTTTTCAATCGATTACACTGTAGTGTCAGTAAACAAGTCCCCAAACTCTTTATCCATTTTATCCTTCATAGCATCCAAAGACTCCTGTTTTGATCAAATTGTATCTTTTTCTGTCTTTTCTCCCTTCTCATTGTAGATCTTCCATCTTCATTCATCTGTGCTGGAATTTGGGACTGTCTCCCCTGCATAATACTTTTGTTATTGACATACTGAAAGATAGCACCTCGATAAGGCCCAACTTTAGTAGCCATGTCCTTCCTTCTCTGCTTTGTATAGATCTCAAACTTAATTCTATCAAATAAGATATTGGCCCATCCCATTTGTCTACCACTCTTAGCTGCCAACAAAATGCCATAGTTTTCCCTACTGGTGTATTCTAATTTCACCAGCAAAAAGACTCTCTCTATAAACCACCTCACCTATTGTAATTTGACTGCATTCTTCATGCCTGACAGTTGATAATAATGCATTTTTCCTTGAGACCGACCAAAGGCCTTGGTCATATCCTTTTCAGTTGCCTCATTGACTTCATTGACATATGCAGTAAAAAGATCAAACACCTTGGCAACTAACTCTTTAGCCAAGTAGCCTTCTTTGAAAACATGTTCATCATTTGTCTGCAGGTGCGTCAGGTAAATGTGGCCATCTAGTTATTTCTCCAACTTACCCAAGGAAATCTTGAAAAATCAAGCAAGCCAATCCTTCTAAGCCATGCAGTATTTGCTTTGGTATGCTCTAAATCATATCTGAAGCTGAGAAAAGTGTGATAAAAAAATAGTTCCTCCCTTGTAGGCTGTACATGCGGGTAGGAGTAATCATTTCTAGCTCATCATCCAAACTCGGGTCTGACACCATTGGACCTTGATAGTGAGTCTTCCTTGCAAAACGCATTAGTGCAGGTGTAACTTCATCCTTTGTTCTTGTATTTGGAACAGCACTCGCAGATGAATTACAGACTATCGACATGTTCACCCCCGTTGTAAAATTAAAGGTTGGTTGTACAGAGGGTAGTGATTACGCATTGCCCCTTCGCATACATAACTAGTCACTATCCCAAATTCATCATTAATAGGATGTCCCCCTTGATTCTCAACGAGTTGTCCAAAAAATGGTTTGAGTCAAAATCCATTAATGGGTTTCTCAATTATTTTACCTTCCTGATCAAATAGTATGAAAGTATTTGGTCCCACTGGCCTGACTATTTGAAATGGCCCCACGTACCTGAGTTTGAGTTTGCATGGCCTCAATCCCAATTTGCTGTTATAGACCAACATCCAATCACCTGAAGGAAAAATTTTGAACTTGATATCTCTACTAATCCAAGCTTGTCTCCTTTGTTGGATAATATCTGCAATATACTGGCTATGGATTCTGTCCTCTTCCAACCTCAGTAAAGCTTCCTTCCAGTAACTGACTCACTCTTCATGGAATAATTTTTCTTGAACTGCATCCCTGAGGCTTGGCACTATAAATTCCATGGGTACCAATGCTTCTAACCCATACACCAACTTAAATGGTGTCATGCCAGTAGTCACTTTATACATTGTCCTAAAAGCCCATAGTGCTAAGTTCAATTTCTCATCGCAGTCTGTCCTGTTTTGATTGACTAGCTTCCTGATTATCTTGACCAAAATCTTATTGGTACTTTCTGCTTGTCCATTGGCCTGGGGATAGTACACTATTGACTTGTTATGCAATATCATATGCAGCTCAATCAGTTTACTGATCACCTTATTAATAAAATGTCCTCCCTGATCAGAAACAAGCTCAATGGGACAACCAAACCTGGTCAAAATGTTTCTGTACAAAAATTTGGCTACAAGTTTTGCTTTATTATCTCTTAATGCCATTGCTTCTACCCACTTTGTACAGTAGTCAGTTGCAACTAATATATATTTGTTGTGTGTAAATCTTGCAAGTGGTTTGATTGGACCGACAAAATCCAATCCCCACTTCTAGAATGGCTCCAAAGGCAAATAGGTTGCAATGGCATTCTATCCACATTCAGTGGCCTGCCATCTCTTTGGCACAACAAATAGCTCTTATTGAACTTCTGAGGATCTTTAATTAATGTTGGCCACCAAAGTCCTGCTTGGAATACTTTCCTTGCAATTACCTCACCTGAAAAATGTCCTCCTGCATGAGCTTTTGCAAGGACTACTTTCTGCTCAAATTGAGGGACACATATCCTTATCACATGATCAATTCCTCTCTTATATAAGAGTCCTGCAATAACTGTAAATGGTTTACTCCTCAATGACATTCTCTTCCTGTGATCTTTGGTCATTGTTTCAGGAAGCACCCCTTCAGTCAAAAACTAAAACATGTCATCATACCAATCCCCTGACTGGTGAGTCACCTGGACTAAAAACAATTATGCATGATGTAATTGATCACGTACTCCTGAGGAATCATCCTCACTTGTTTCCAATCTATTGAGATAGTTAGCCAAGACATGAAGTCTCCTAGGAGTATGTATTACCACATATTCAACTTCTTGCAAGAGCAGTATCCATCTAGCCAACCTTCCTTACAAATGTGGTTTGTTCACAGAATAGATAAGAGCCTGATGATCTACATGGAGGATTACCTAATTGGCTAAAAGTTAATGTCTAAATTTCTATAATGCATAGATCATTCCCAAGCATTATCTCTCACTCACTGTATAATTCTTCTCTGCAAGTGTCAGTACCCTGCTTGCATAGTAAATTGGTCTAAACCAACCTCTTCTGGTTTCTTGCATCAATGTTGCACCCACTGCCACATGAGATGCATCCACAAAAATATGGAATGGTAATTTCCAATCAGGAACAATTAAATTGGTGCTACAGTCAACATCTTTATCAGAATCCTGAATTCTCTACCCTGCTCTTCTCCCCATTCAAACACTACATCTTGATTTGTAATCTTTGTCAGTGGTGTACAGACATGTGCTAGAGATCACAAAAAATGGTTATGCCACTTCACTTGACCCAAAAATCTTCCCAATTACTTAATTGTGGTTGGTTCTAGTGCTTTACTGATTTCTTCAACCTTCCTTGGATCTATAGATACTTCTTCTTCAGAAATTACATGCCCCAAGAGAGCTCCTCTCTTAACTGCAAATGCACACTTGGCTAGGTTCAGTGACGGTCTGAATTCCCTACATTTTTGAAAACACAACCTCAAGTGGTCAAGATGCTCCTGCTTCTTTCCAAAAACACTAAAGTCATCCAAAAAATCACTCATAAATGTTGTAAGGAATTCAGCAAACACACGAGGTACCACCTTCTGAAATGTTGGTGGAGCATTCTTAGCACCAAATGTCATCACATTGCTACCATAAACTCTCCACTCTGTGACAAAAACTTTTTTCTCCTTGTCTTCAAGTGCCATTGAGATTTGGTTGTATCCACTAAAACCATTCAGGAAACTTTAAATCTCATGTCCAACTATAGCATTGAATAGTGTCACAAAAAGGTAATGGAAATGGATCAGTTACTGTAGTAGCATTTAGTTTCTTGTAATCTACACACACCCTGATCTTTTCATTATTCTTGGGAACTACAAAAATTGGTGACAACCAAGTAACCTCATCCAATGGGTAAATGAAACCCACAGCCAACAGTTTATCAATCTCCTCTTTAACCTGCTTGGCATATTTAGGATTCATCCTGTACCTTTTTTGTACAGCTGGAACTGCATCTGCTTTCAAGTTAATTTTGTGTTGAAAAAATCTAGCATCTAATCCCTTCATATTTGTTTATTTTCATGCAAAAACATCTTTGAATTATAGCAACAACTGCTTCAGTTTCTGCCTAAACTCCTCATCCAGTTTAGCTGACACCTTCATTGTTTGTGGTTCCTCCTGAGTGTTCAGATTCAGTTCTTGCAGTTCATCCTGAGTGATCCTAGCAGTTCTTTCCATCTGATGTTCAAAAGATCTTTCTCCATGCTTTACTGCTTCAATAGCTTCCAATTCTTCTTTGTTTCCAATCTGCAAATTCTTCAACAACTCATTATCCAATTTGGTAGTTGATTGTGTACACCCTGAGCAATCAGTGCTTTCTGAGTTAAAGAATTCAACCCATCATTTTGATGCTACAAAACATACTTAGTTTCTATCTTTTGCACATCCACTTCAAAAATGAGTACCACTGATGAATTGGTTCTCAGAAATTCTTCTTCAACATCCTCTCCAATTCCTTATATCATGTTCAGTCCTTCTGCATGCAGTGCCCTAAAAACTAGTGGTATTACCTTTCTGGCATCCATTTGCATTTTGACTTTCTTCTTTCCTCTTTTGATCACACAATGGAATCTGCTCCCCATAACTGCTTTACTCTTGGTGCTCTTAACCATGGTCTTCACAACATTATTAGATAAGAACGAACAGATTCCTCCAACTTGAGTACTACAAAGTTGGCACAAACTACAGTCCCCCAACTAAGATCTGCAAATTCCTCAAAATTCTCAAAGGTTGAACCCGCCTCTATTCTACCATTTTCACCTGAAAAGGAGTTGGATCCCCTTCAAGAAATTCAAATGTTTGCAGGTTGACTCCGGGAGGATATTAACTCGTGCAGTACATTCGGACTATGGTCTAAAGCTCTTCTTCCTTGGTCGTCCAATGATCTTATAACAAAATTCCAATCCTCAATTGGTACACCCCCTCTTTGAGAGTCTTGCATTTCCTTGAGTGTCGTTGTCCTTACTGGTTTTTTATCTTTCCTGTTCAAATTGTCCGGGTTGTCTACTTCTTCCAAGGTGGATTTTCCAACCTTGGCCTTTGCCCTAGTGACCACCATGGCATCAGTACATCCACTAGTTTTTGGAATATCCTCAATTAGGATACAAGCCGTACAATCACAATTATAATGCTTAGGTGTTTCCTGAGCAAAGTTGCTCTCCTACACCTGTTGATCAGTTTTTTGTTTCTCTTTGGGAAACTGTGCCTTTTCCTCAATCCATTCTTCCAAAATCACTAAATTAACCTGACCTGGAGGTCTCTGCTGTTGTTGTGGTGGAAGTGATTGATTCTGTTGTGGAGGTCAATTATTATTGTTATCATTGTTATTGTTGTACCTGATGATAGGGATTCCCCTATCATTCCAATGTCTATACCCGAGTTCACAATCAGGTCCTTGCCTGTGTCCCATGACCCCAGAATGATTGCATGGTGACTTGCATATTGTTTTTATTCCTATTTTGATATCCCAAATTATTGGGATTCTAGAACCTTTTTTGAGTTGCAGGTCCCTAATATCTCCTGTTAGCACCATGAGGAGCTACCACATTTGCAGCTGCCTCCCTCATTTTCTGAGTAATATCCTCAAGTCTTCTTCCCTTGAAATCTTGATTATAGTAACAATTTTCATATTCATGACCAAATCTTTGAAAAACCTGATAATATGGTTTTTTGGACATTCCAAACTGATTCATTCCGATTGTCTATAATTTTTCCTGAATGATTTTGTTGACTACATCTATAGTTACTACTTCCTTTCCCTGTTTCTTTTCATTCTTTTGCTTTCCTTTATCTTTCTTCTGCTTCTTCTAGTCCTGTTTCTTCTTCTTTTCTGACCCATCTTCCTCCTCATCATATCAGTTTCAACTTCAGTATCCTGATGTGAATCGTCAATTTTTGTGTAGACTCTGAGTCTGAATCCTCAATCTTCTTCTTCTTCTTCTTCTCCTTTAGTTCTTCATTACCGCCATATCTTCTTTTAGCTCTTGCAACTGCTTCCACCAAATTAGTAAAATCCTAGTGTTTGCTTATGGGGATGTCCCTGCCACTGCACTTCTGAACTCCTTTTTGAGTCCCTTACAAAAGTAGTCTCCCAATTGCTCCATAGAAGGCTGTTGTGCTGCTTCCAACCTATCATTCAAGTTTCTAAACTTGTGTGCATAATCTTCAACCAACAAACTCTTCTGCTTCAATTTCCTCAACTTCTTTAAAATGTCTTCAGGTGTTTTATCCTCCCTGAACTTGTCATTCAAGTTTCTAAACTTTTGTGCATAATCCTCAACCAACAAACTCTTCTGCTTCAATTTCCTCAACTTCTTCAAAATGTCTTCAGGTGTTTTATCCTCCCTAAACCTTAGTAAAAATCTCTGCTTCAAATCATTATAATCAGCAAAAGCTTCCATGCCATACTGCAAGAACCAATCCATGGCCTTACCCTGCAATGTTGCTGAAAAATTCTCTTTCTTTACTACATCCGGATATAACGCCTCATAACCACTTGCAGACCACCTTGTTTGAAATTGACCAACGTGGCTGTCAGCATCTTGGGACTTTTTCCCACTGAACTTTGCCGTGCCCACTTTGGGATTTGGTGTAACCATTGGAGGTATTGGAAAGTGTTTTGAGTACTCTTACCCGAGAGTGGATTGAAAGGTAAAGTACTTGTCCCTGATGGTACAAACTGCAAATATCTTCTTGCCCTTAAGATTTTCGGAGTTAGCAGTACATTAACCAATTGTCCCAAAAGTGGGTCTACTGTGAGAGGAGTTGTCTATTGGCCTCCTTGGTTTGCAAGTGGGTCTCCTGCAGCATGTGTTCAGGTTCTTGCAGTACAGTCCCCGCCCCTAATGAGTGCATTTGTGCGTGCGTGCGCGGTGCGGTGCGTGCAGGGAAGGGGGAAGAGCATAAGCCGGTGTGGGTGGAGCAACCTCACAAGACTAAAGACGAGGAGCTCCTTATTCTCATATGTAATGAAGAATAAGGGTTTGTACACATGTGGGCGGGCGGCCAGACATTGGCCAGACATTGGATGTCCGGGCAGGCAAAAGGAAAGGCGCCTTTATCCCAACAATCTCCCACTTAAAGGCAATGCACTGATAAGTGAGTCCTACTAGCTAAACTACTAGTATGTACAAAAAACTAGGTGAGAGACTCTCTCAACCTACACCCACTGGCTCACTCTGTCGATCTACACGCAGGTGTATCGGCTCTGGTGGTAGGCAAGTGTGCATACCCACGTTAGAGCCTGCAATCCACAGACAACTCTGTATGGTCTGCAGAGCTCCATGAAGCGTCATGCTAGTGTTAGCCACTCTACGGTTGACAATCCCTGCTGCAAATGCTCCCACTGCAGCAGCTGCTATGTCGGGCCTCGACAGTAACAAGTCGAACATGAGACGCTCAAACGCTGACAAAATCTGTGCAAGACTGGTTGTACTCGCCTCCCCTACACTATCTGCAATCACTGCATCCTCAGGACTACCCATCACGTATAGATGTGTCAACACCGACACTAGGGAAGCTACGTCCCTCTCACCCATAAGCAAAAATGTGCATCCTGGCACCAACTCATCAGCCTCTAACATGAGCATGTCAAAAAGCTCCTTATATGTAAGCTCTGTCTGTGTCTCTAGGGAGCATACCTGCTCTACCTCTACCTGCACAAAGTCTGAAAACACCTATTGTGTCTCACTAGAGCACTACCGCTCTATCTCTGTCTCTTCAGAGTCTACTAGCATGTCCTACAGAGCTAAATGCTCTGTCTCCTGAGCATGATGGAGATCAATAGCAAAAAAGACACGTCTCGTCTCTCACTCAAAGCATGCTAGCAACAAAATCGAGACTATGCGATCTCGAACCTCAGACACATGCATAGGATATACCAAGTCGTTGCGGGCTCCTCTGGCAATCACTAGTGAACCACAATGCATTTGGAAATACATCTCTCTAAGCAATACCTGACAACCAAAAGCTGCCAACTGTCTGTCTCACTGAGATCAAGCTCTATCTCAATTGAGCAACATAGGCACATGTTGTAGTGTGTATGACACACCACTAGGCAATGACAAACAAACATCTCCTGCACCCTCTTTGTCAAACGCCAAACCATCGGCCAAGTGCACACAACCAAGTCTCCCACTAGAGAATGTGCTAAACCACTCACACGGTGTGATGTGGAAAACTGCATCACTATCTAGTAACCACTGTGGAGAAAGTGTGCTAACCATAGAAAAATCTGCAAGAGGTACACTAGAGGCAAGCGTGACATCACCGTCACTGGCATACACTGCCACTAGAACTACCTCTCTAACATCTGTCAAATCCGTATCTGCATCTTGCATACATCTCCCCTGATGTCTCATATGTCTAAAACAACAGCGTCTAATGTGCCTTGTGTGACCGCAATGCCAACAACGCATGTATGTACAAGAACAAGACCATTGTCTCTCAATGTCACACATGTCTACTACCATAAGTGAATGCCAAAAGGGCAACAAAGTGGGAGATCACACAACCACTACGCTAATCAAGCATAAACCATCCAGTAGCTCAATAGTGAAAACCTGTAACCTGCATATTGTAGTCTCACGTTCGGAATATGTGTCAATGTGAGAACATGAAGCAAAATCAAATGAAGCCTGTAACCATTACGAGCAGACTATAAATGAATGGCTAAGAGCCAAAGTATGGCAAGAAATCTAGAAAAGTCTGACAGAATCTCCCCTGTAAACCAAGAAAAACCTCAAGTACAATCTCAATCATAAACCGTGCCAAACTGGCAACAAAGTGGTAGGTAACTCGACCACTACACAACGCTCAAAAGCATGATCAATCCCATCAAATATGACGCTAACACATGCCTAAAAGCAACTCCACAATCTGAAAACTCTTCAAGCATAAACTAGGACAAACTGCTCAACTGACCGTAAAGCGCATAAACATAAACGCAAGTAGAGAACAAGCTAGCTCAAAACGCATCCCATGGGAGAAACTGCCTGCAAAATATCTGCAAAAACCTGGGCGAGAACCTGGGAAAAATCCGATAGAGTTTCCCCTAGAAACTGAGTAAAAACTCAAAAAATCTCACCAAATCGCATGAAAACTAGACACACAATGTCTCAGTAAACAAATCCACAAATGGTCTACATACGCTGGAGAGGGGAATAGGGAACACACCCAGCACACAAAATGTTTGCCTCTCTATAGCCCAGGGATTCCATAGCACCCCTAACCTCTCTAATAACACCTTCAAATTGGCTAATTTGCACTAACAACTCCACTTTAGCATACAGAACAACCGTCTCACACTTTGCAAAAAAACACCTTACAGCACAAACGCACCCACACTGCTCAACTCACCCTTTCCGTCTCACAAGACACCCCAATTTTTCCCTCTTGATAACACCCTTCAGGCTGCAGGCAAACCCTGTACAAACACTGGCAAGTACACAAAGAGCAAGAGAAAAGGAGGGGAATAGGGAGAAGCAACACAAGAAGTAGGGACAAATGTTTGGTATTATTGCATAAGGAGATAGTACAGTCAAGTCTGCAGCTCCAATGGCAAGCTTGCAATACACAGGCTTGAAAAACTCTAATAACTCTCCCTGGCAAAAAAGCCTCTTGGTCAAAATACCTCCAAAAATGAACGTCTACCTCCTTTTATAATGCTTGGCTAAGGCTAAAAAAGAAAAAACAAAGAGCTATCTAGCTTGTACACCCAACTGAAGCTTCATTTAGAATTTGTTTTGCATTGCCACCACTTGGCACACTTGGTATTTTCGTATCTGCATGGTACAAACCTGCCCAATTTGGCCGCCCGGCTCTCCATTTGAATTCATCCCTTTGGCCTGCCCTTAGAATGGCCTCTTGATTCTAACCCTTTGCTTTTTCTCTCTTGCTCTTTGTCGACACCCTTATTGTGGGATTCCACCTTTGACTTGCACCCTGAAGCCTTCAAACCCTCACTTGCTATCCCCTGGCGGGATCCCTCCCCTTTGGAATTTCTCAAATTGTCCCTCTCTTTCCCGTGGGACACAACCCCTCCCCTTTGGAATTTCCTCCTCTCACTGCCTTCACTGCACTACCGTGGGACACCCCTCCCAGGCAATAGCGACATCGCTATTGGGCCCCAGGGGAAGGCACTCACTTTATCTTCAAAAAGGGGGGCCGACGCGCGGGAAACCGCCCTAGTCAAGCCACGACTGTGACACTACCCGCCGCAGGCACCACAACACACACCGCCAACTGCAGCCAAAGCCCGTCAAAGCCGGCGCCCGGATCGCCTCACGCTAGTGCACGCGACATAAGCATCGCCCATGGCGCCATCTCCATAGCCCACGGGGTGGGAGAGCTCTCCCTCCTCCCTTGTACACATGAATGGTGGCCATGTTGCAGTATATAAGGACTCCTCCAAGGGCATCAAGCTCGGCATATGGGCTAAATGTACCGCCACATGGCGCCCTCTTGGGCATTCACCCCTAGCCTTCAAAAATTTAACGTTCATTTTCAAAAACCCCTTTTTTTTACCCTTTTCTCGGTCTGTCCTTTTCTGCCTGGTGATCTGACTCCCAATCCGCGAAGCCCGGCCACAAATTCATCATGTCTACTTGGAGATCTCCGGCTCAAGATGCTCCTCACAATTTCTCGAACTTCCAAACCGAGGCCGTAAAAATCAATCAAATCATCTGCAATCAACTTCGAACAAAGGCACCCAATCTTTCGGCTTCAGTATCTTTCCGCTCCAGACTCTATTTGATGTGCAGTAAATTCTTGCTAACTCTATATGATGCATACCCTGCTCTAGAACTTTGTCGCAACTCAAAAGATGCCAGATTGCATGATTCCCCATGTGGTCAGGTAGACACCAATCTAGCCCCCGGCAAAACTTCAACTGGCCATAACTTGCTCCGTGGCTCCTATCTGCAATCCGAAAAGACGAGTAGGCTCCATAGATTGAGCATTACACACCTATAACTTGACTTCCACTTGGACCACCTATCCCCAGCTGCCCTATCCGGCAAGAGTCTGCAACACACAGAACCTTCAACCTTCAATAACTTGGGCTCCGTAGCTTGGTTTGATGAGCCGTTTGGACCTTCTCCTTCAGCACCTCAAGCTCTTCATTCCTGGACCCAAAGACTACATCTTGCATCTCCTTCACCTTCTACTCAAATTAGCCCCTTATGGAGCCTTCCTTAGCCTATAAACCGCATCAGTCATAAACCTCCGCTGCTGCCTGTCAGCCCTTGATCTTCCTAGCTGCTCCAGCCTTTTGCCATGCTTCTGCTAGCCTGCATATACCTGCCCATGACACCTTCTATGGTCGACACACTTTGGTTATATCATCATTGCCCACCCCCTAGTTGAGCATTTATGCTCGACCACATAAGAGCTTTATTCGATTTCTAACGGCAAAGCCTGGCACACACTATGAGAAAACCAAAACCATATGTACACAGTTTTATTCTGCCTACTGTCAAACCTTCAAGTGGGTTGCCCCACCCCTACATCATATAGCTTCCACCTGGATCAAACACCTGCATTTGATATCTTCCGCCCATTTGTAACTGCTCAACATAGTGCCGTACCATAGCACCTAGACCACCATGTGTGTAGGCTGGCCCTAGCCTACCTTGAGTACTCCTTGCTCCTCTTAGCAAACTGTCTACTCCATCCAAAAAACATGTACCTGACACCGAGCTCCAACACATGTCTAACCCTCCCTCCCAACCAAATAAAGCGGAGGACTTGAGCATAAACCCCTGTACCTGCTGAATCAGCCTCCGTATAGTTATATCTACCACCATATGCATCAACCATAGCTTACATACCTTTAATGAACGCAAAGTCATTGCTTGGGATTCTTCTTTCTCCACCATTGGACATGTCTGCTGCGTCGGAATCTCCTCCATCTTTGGCATCACAACCTCCTCTTTGGCCACACACTCAATTCCAGCATCATCAAGCCCTTACTCGTCTATCAGCCCTTCAAGGTCGATTAGCACCTCTTGCTCTTCAACTTCAACCTTTTGTTCTTCAAGCACCTCTTCTACCGCTGCAGCAGGCTCTTCTTGGGAAGAGAGAAACGCATTCTCTATTGCACCATCTTTGTCTTCCATCATAAGCACGGCTGCTCTATGTCTCTTGGCAAAATGCTGCACCTGTTGCACCACCATGGCACATTCCACTACTACTTTCATCAACACATCCATTAGCATGGCCCCACACAATACTTTTACCTGCATATTATCATCTGTAGGCCTAAATTGCACCACTTGGTCTTCATCAAGCATCTCGGCTTGCTCTGTTTCGTGCTCTTCTTGCACATGGGCTACTACCATATCATCAAGCACATAAGAGGGTAACTTTACCTTTACCAGCTCAGGTTCCTTAGACTCTGTCTCTCGTCATAGGACGTGGACTCATCCGCACTATTCTCCTCTCTTGTCTCCCAGCTACTCGAGCTTGTATCTTCATCGTCATTGGCATTATATATCGACTTCGTATCAGCATCTTCATCCGCTTGCTGCTCCACAAAATCTTGACCATCATCCTGACTTTGCTCACTTTATTCATCCGCTCCTGAGACCTCGGTATCTGCAACCCCATTGCATTCTGTTATCTTTTCATGCAAACTTTCCACAAGAACATGCTTTACCTTTTCAACCCGCACCGGAACCTCCACTTCTGCTACCATTTTTTCTTCTTCGTTCACCTCAACATGGAGCTTCTCCTCGTTGACAAACTCGTTCCCCCTCAGCACATGCACCTCACATACTGGAAATCTCCAAGGAACATAACCAACAGTAGGTCTCACCTCTACATGCTTGGCATTTTGAACACTTGGAATCACCTTTGGTTGGACCAAAGAGCACTCCGCTACCACCGCAACAGGCATATAATATGTTGGCTTTAGCATGCCCAACTCCAGCTTTCGCTTTACCTTTCTGCTCTTCATCTTTGCCAGATAGATCATGTCTTCGTATGTATCTTCCCCGTCTTTGACCTTTTCTCTAATTCTCGGATGCAAGCATTCCAGTAGCTTTGACAGCTTCAAATATTGGCTGCTTTTGACCCCAGTAGCAACCTCTAACTATTTCCAACCAGCTTCAAACTGCTCAATGAAAATGGAGAAATCTTTACGTACATCATGGCGTACCGCCTTCAGCCTTGCACAAGCCTCTTCTGGCGTAACCACCTCTCAAAACCGCTCCAAAAACTGACTTTCCAATCTTTGCCAACATTCTCAATCACTGCTTTGTAAACCATCGAACCACACCTTGGCTCGTCCTCGCATCAACAGTGGCACCATCTGCAACCTTTTTGCATCCGTTGATATACGCATCGACAGCTGCCATAACTCAAAATCTGCTAACCAATCCTCGGGATCTTGGACTCCCGTAAATATGGGGCCAAAACCTAGCTCCACCATCTCTGTCAGCTTCAAACTTGACATCAAACATCTCATCCATCAGCCAACCTCTTTGTCGACTAAAAAACACCGCTTCAAACCTCAAATTGGAGCATTAGACAGCTCCTCCGTGGGGCAACAGAAGATGGAGAGGGGGAATAGGGAACACACCCAGCACACAAAGTGTTTGCCTCTCTATAGCCCAGGGATTCCAGAGCACCCCTAACCTCTCTAATAACACCTTCAAATTGGCTAATTTGCACTAACAAATCCACTTTAGCATACAGAACAATCGTCTCACACCTTGCAAAAAAACACCTTAAAGCACAAACGCACCCACACTCCTCAACTCACCCTTTCCGGCTCACAAGACACCTCAATTCTGCGATCTTGGTAACACCCTTCAAGCTCCAGACAAACCCTCTGTAAATACCGGCAAGTACACAAAAAGCAAGAGAAAAGGAGAGGAGTAGGGAGAAGCAACACAATAAGTAGGGGCAAATGTTTGGTATTATTGCATAGGGGAATAGTACAGTCAAGTATGCAGCTCCAATGGCAAGCTTGCAATACACAGGCTTGAAAAAACTCCAATCACTCTCCCCGGCAAAAAAACCCACAATGGTCCAAAGACCCCAAAAAATGAACCTCTACGCCCTTTTATAAGGCTTGGCTAAGGCTAAAAAGGGAAAAAACAAGGAGCTATCTAGCTCGTACGATTAAGTGGAGCTTCCTTTAAAAGTTTTCTTGCATGGCCACCACTTTCTTGGTGTTTGGTATCTGCATGGTCTTTCCCTTTGTCCAATTTGGCATTTCTGGCGGGCGGGATAGGCCCTTTTCAACTGCTTTGTGACCTCTCGCTCTTATTCCTACTACTTTGGATTGGCTCTCTCTCTCCACATCATGGGATTGCTCTCTTAGTATTGGCCCTTGAGCCGCCCTGGAATTGCCTTTTCCTTCTCTCTCTCGCTTCACTGCACCACCGTGGGACACCCCTCCCAAGCAATAGCGACATCGCTATTGGGCCTTGGGGGAAGGCACTCACTTTGTCTTCAAAAAGGGGGGCTGGCGCACGGGAAACCGCCCCAATCAAGCCACGTCATTACTGTAACACCACCCGCAGGCACCACAACACACACCACCGACGACAGCCAAAGCCCGCCAAAACCAGCGCCCGGATCCCCTCACGCCAGCACGCGCGACATAAGCAGCGCCCATGGGGCCATCTCCATAGCCCACGGGGTGGGAGCGCTCTCCCTTCTCCCTTGTACACATGAAATGGTGGACACACTGCAGTACATAAGGACTCCTCCAAGGGCAACAAGCTCCGCATATGGCCTCAATGCCCCGCCACATGGCGCCCTCTTGGGCATTCCCCCCTAGGCTTCAAAAATTTCAACTTTCATTTTCAAAAACCCCTTTTTTTTTACCCTTTTTTCTCAATCTGTCCTTTGCTGCCTGGTGATCCGACTCCCAATCTGTGAAGCCCGGCCGCAAATTCATCATGTCTACTTGGACACCCCTGGCTCAAGCAGCTCCTCACAATTTCTTGAACCCCCAAACCGAGGCCGTAAAAACCGATCAAATCATCTGCAATCAACTTCGAACAAAGACACCCAATCTTTCGGCTTCAGAATCTTTTCGCTCCGGACTTCGTCTGATGTGCATTCAATTCTTGCTAGCTCCTATGATGCATACCTTGCTCTAGAACTTTGTCGCAACTCAAAAGACGCCAGATTGCACGATTCCCCATGTGGTCAGGTAGACACCAACCTAGCCCCCGGCAAAACATCAACTGGCCATAACTTGCTATCTGTGGCTTCATCTGCAACCTGAAAAGACAAGTAGGCTCCATAATTTGAGCACTACACACCTGTACCCTGACTTTCACTTGGACCACCTGTCCCTAGTTGCCATGTTCGGCAAGAATCTGCAACACATTGAACCTTCAACCTTCAATAACTTGGGCTTCGTAGCTCGGTTTGATGAGCCGTTTGGACTGGCTCCTTCAGCACTTCAAGCTCTTCATTCCTAGATCGAAAAACTGCACTTTGCACATCATTCACATCCTACCCAAATTAGCCCCTTATGGAGCCTTCCTTGGCCTATAAACCGCATCAGTCATACACCTTCGCTACTGCCTGTCAGCCCATGATCTTCCTAGCTGCTCCAGCCTTTTGCCCTGCTTGTGTTAACCTGCAAGATGGAGAGGAGGAATAGGGAACACACCCAACACACAAAGTGTTTGCCTCTCTATAGCCGAGGGATTCCACAGCACCCCTAACTTCTGTAATACCACCTTCAAATTGGCTAATTTGCACTAACAAATCCACTTTAGCATACGGAACAATCGTCTCACACCTTGCAAAAAAACACCTTACAGCACAAACGCACCCACACTGCTCAACTCACTCTTTCCGACTCACAAGACACCCCCATGCTGCCCTCTTGGTAACACCCTTCAGGATGCAGGCAAACCCTCTGTAAACACCGGCAAGTACACAAAGAGCGAGAGAAAAGGAGGGGAGTAGGGAGAAGCAACACAAGAAGTAGGGGCAAATGTTTGGTATTATTGCATAGGGGGATAGTACAGTCAAGTATGCAGCTCCAATGGCAAGCTTGGAATACACAGGCCACAATGCTTACACATAGTCCTCCATAGGCCCCAACATTTGGTATCGAAGCCTAATGAGGGTTAGTGATTTACTAACCAATTATTACTAGAGTGAGCTTGTCTAATCAATTTGTGACTATTGAGTCCCATCGGTCTCTAATAACCTTGATTACTCAGGCATTGCTTAGTGAAGATTAGTGCATCCTTGAGTGTGTGTGTGAGCTTTCATTTATTTGAACAAAAAATAATACACTAAGTCACTTCCATTAATAAACAATAAAAACACATACACATAGACAGACACAGTATTCTTGCCCTTTGGCCAGTCCATCCCTCTCTCTCCCTTTCAAACTATTCCCCTCTCTCATTGATGAGGTGATACACACTCTCTTTGCTTCTATTATTAGCACACACACTGTCTCTCACACAGACTCACACACTCTCTCTCTCCATTGCACATACAACTACACATCCATACTAGCATAGATGCACCCACTCAATCAAGTACATTCACACGCACACAAATTCAAGGTACACATATATGTATTCATGTCTATACACAAGCACAAACAATACAAAATCACACCCACACACATGGAGCCACACAAAAATAATGCCTATACAAATACATGCAAGAAAAAAAATACAAAAGAAAACTCACCATGGAAAATGAGCATCCTTATCGGGAGGAGTGCTTTTGTATGGTTCAAAAACAACAACATGCGACAAGTTTTGATAGCATTTCCACCATATAACATTGATCCCAGAGCATCTGGATGGACTTGTTTGACCACGATTTCACCATCCATAGGATTCAAACTTCACTACTCAACAACTGAGTGACTATTGAACATGTCGATAATAAAACCTAGCCTCTTCTGCAACCAATACTCTCTCTCTCTCTCTCTCTCTCTCTCTCTCTCTCTCTCTCTCTCTCTCTCTCTCTCTCTCTCTCTCTCTCACACACACACACACACACACACACACACACACACACACACACCACATAATAGCTATATCTTAAATTCCCAAAAATTATTGTATAGTAAGCCCTTTCTCTATTCAATGGACCACATTGTTCCACTGTGTGATCACTTTCCAAAGCATGGGCCATATCACATGAGTTAACCGGATATGAATGTAATATACAAAAATGTATATTTTATTTATACATTAGAGTAAGTGGGGTTAAATTAGGCTCAGAGTGTAAATGTAATATGTATGTTGGGGTATTATCAATAATCTCTTTACAGACACATGTGATACAGGGAGATTTTGATGAGTGATCGCACCAAAATGGATCCTCACATCTAGTCTCCATAATCACATGTCTTCTTCAATAAGGAGCCAAAGTGGTGGGGAACACATGCCATCATCATTGCAAAAGAAACTTGGCCAAAATTATAATTTATGGCAATCAAATCTAAGCAGGCCTCTCCAATCCTGTATGTAGGGGCCAGTGGCACACTTGCAAGGGGGCACAAGAGAGCATGCATTTGGGAGGGAAGCATTGAGACAAGGGCATTAGGGGTCCATAAGGGGATATCATCAACAAGATCAACCAATGAGTGCATGAGCGGGTAGTACGAGAGATGTCTAGAGTAGCCTAGTTCTTGGCCAAAGTGCTAGGAAAGAGCCCAAGAGAGGAGCATTGAGAGGAATTCTTAGAGCAAGAGACATGGGTGCTACATGTGAGATAGAGTGATTGGTAGTAAGCTCAATTCCCTCTATGACATACTAACCAACTATTACCCTCCTAATTTATCAATAAGCAGCACTTCCATACACCACACACCATATTGTGATTCTGCCTTTCTTGGGCATAGATTACACTTTTAAATTTCTTCAATATGGCAATGGTGTGCTTGTACACATAGGTAATTGAGATTTTCTATGCCATTTGTCCTTGTTGCCCCCTCTCTAATGTTTTTTTAGGTAATTGAGATTTTCTATGCCATTTGTCCTTGTTGCCCCCTCTCTAATGTTTTTTTTTTCCTTTTTGACCATGAGTGTGGGGAGTAACTTTATATATATCTGTGTATTCATAACATTTATGGAGACTCATAGTACCTCATAGATGAATGTGAGTTCCCATCACCTTCTCTAGTACTATACTTGGTGGTGAGTGGGGGTTTGAGTCCTGCGTCATCAAGGGAAGGCTTTAATTCATTCTTACTTACCTCACCTAGTGTGATTCTATTATGGTTGGGATGTTCCAAGGGGTTATGGGTATGTTGCTAGGATCTATCCATCTATAATTGTGGTTTGTGTAGTTGTTTTCCCTCCATGTGCAGGTGCATGTTGCACTTAGCCATAGAGCGGTATATTCCACTGCACAATGTGTTGTTTAGTGTTCTAGTTGAAACCTCACTAGGTGATGCCCCCTCTCAAGCAAGCACGAGTGTGAAGCGTCGAGGCCACCCACCAATGGCTCCAATTTTCTCATTTGGTGCTCCCATTGAGGATGCATGCAAAAGTCCGTCAGTGACGGTGGAGGCAAGATGGATGAGTGTCTTCAAGAGTTCAACAATTGAAGTCTAGACAGTAACAACTTAGAGGAATGTTGGCAATTCTCTTGAAATGCATCCTGAAGGATGTCTATTAGAAAATTGTAGTATGTATAGCAAATTTGGGAAGCAAAATGTGATGTAAAGTGCTACAGGTTCTTGTGCTACAAGAAGCCTCATCAAGCAATGGAGTGCCTTCTAAAGTTGCAAAGAGATGGATGTTAGTTGTTTTGATCTTATGAGTAGGATTATAAAGAAGCTTCTTAAAGCAAGCACACCTATCCTCCCATACGGATCTCTTTTGACAAGTGTGACATGCAAGGGAAGGGAGTCGTTTCTTGATTGTGAAACATGTGCTAGTAATCGAGTACTACATCAAGCAATGAATGAGGCAGCTGAAGTGATTAGTAATAAGGTAAAGCTACAATGTGCTAATAAAATATGCTAGCATGGATGCCAATACTTACTCATTTTTGAGAGGGCAACCTTTTGCACATTGATGAAGAAGATAGTCAATCAAGATGGTTCTTGATAGGAAGATGTTCTACCAACAACCCATCATAACCTTGTTTGAAAGGGATGCACATGGCCATTAGCTAATTAGCATTAGGCAAAATTTGGACTCACAAAGGGGCCTTCTAAGGAGTTTGACTTCCTCTTTCATGTCCGAAACGGACGCGCGGTAAAATTTTTGCAAATCAACTCTAAACTTGACGAAGATTTGGCAATTAGAATCAACTTTTCAAGCTCTTTCTATTGATATATAACACGCCATGAAATTCCTCATATTTTAAAAGATTCTATTTTTTATTCTCTAGATTCTAAACGGATTTGTCACATCACAAGAGAATAAAAAATAAAATCTTTCAAAATATGAGAAATCTCATGACATGCTATATATCAATAGAAAGAGCTTGAAGAGTAGATTTTAACTGTCAAATCTCCGCCGAGTTTAGAGTTGATTTGCAAAAATTTTACCGCACGCCCGTTTTGGACATGAAAGAGGAAGTCAAACTCCTTATATGCCCCTTTGTGAGTCCAAATTTTGCCTAATGAGAAGCTTAGTGCTATCCTAACAAAGCTCTTGATGCAAACAACTAAGGCAATTATGAATGGCAATGATCAGTTAAAGGAGGAGATGGATGCATTTAGGAAGAAACTTGTATCCCATCCTTATTCTTGCACCTCTCGACAAGGATGGGATGTTGAATGTTCGGAGTTGGGACATTGAGAATTCGTTAGCCCAAGTTTTAGAAAAATGCATAGCTTCATCATATAGTGATGGACGTACTCGCCAAAAAATAAGATGAGCAATTAAGCCTTCAAGAAGTGTTAAATAAGAGTGAGGAGGACTACTTGAACTTCAAATAAGATAACTAGGCTATGTTAAAAGCTTTTTCTAGTTCCCATGCCAACTTTTTCTTAGGTGGACCAATGAGATTTGTCACCCCAAAGTGTGCCATTCACACTGCACACTTTCCACCCACCTTGAATCCTACATGGCATGCTGACTCATGGCCATCTCCATGTGCAAGTGTTCCAACTGCACATGCCGCCTACGGGTGGAACACTACAAGCTCAGCCAAAGAGAGAGAATCCGACACGAGCCTTTTTCCGCCATCATGTGTGTGAACCACCACTCGGATGGGAGCTTCTCCTTAGTCGTTTCCAGTGTGGAAAAGTGGAGGAGTTCCCTTGCACATTCTGAACGCCCCCTTATAGCCATGAACACAATAAGCTATTTCCTATTCTTGGGACCTTTGTTGGGAGGGACCGTAACTTCACGAGGACAGGCTCACATTGTGCTCTTTCTAAGCCTCCATTAGAATGGGCCATGTAAGTTGAGGGGCAACTTCAGATCTGACGGTCCATAACTAACACGCATCACCTTTTCCTCCACCATTAATCCCATTTGACCATGCCGGTGTGATATAGTGATGAGGAGGGACTTCCTCGCCTGTTGTCTCGTTTTTTCCGTTGCTTGCAAGGGACATGTTTCAATTATCACTTTGCCGATGGGACATGTTGCCATTATTACCTTTCTTCCTTGGAGGAAGAAAGGAGGGGCATATATATTGGCTTTCTTGTGGGGTTCTAGCCTTTTTAGCACTACCATCATTTTGTTTTCTTATGGATTAGTTGCAAGTTCAGATAACCATGATGCCATATCCAATTCCACCAAAGCAAAGCCCCTTTTTCTGAGGTTCAAATTATTACTCACAAAACCCTTTGAAGGGAGACGACAAAGTACACTTGTCTCTAGCAAATAATAAGGCATACGTGACGGGATATTCCAAAACCCCTTTTCTCTTTTGTATTTTATAACCTTAAAGTAGAGACAGATGAAACAGCAAGCTGCCAAAACAACACTGCAAAGTTGCTTGAAAGATATCTCCAATCATGCATAATCCACTTCCTTGTACTTGGACCATCTTCGTTCCTTGGCTTTTCAAATTGTGTGTGTGTGTGTGTGTGTGTGTGAGAGAGAGAGAGAGAGAGAGGGGGGGGTAGGGCTTTTAGCACCTTAGCATCAATCCAAAGTGTGTGTGTGTGTGTGTGTGTGTGTGTGTGTGTGTGTGTGAGAGAGAGAGAGAGAGAAAGGGGGGGGGGGGGGGGGGGGGGGGGTAGGGCTTTTAGCACCTTAGCATCAATCCAAAAAGAGTCGAAGATCTATCCGCCGAGTGTTGAACTCAAGACCTGATGCTCGAGAGGGAAATAGGATAACCTATTTACCACTTGAGAGAGAAAGAGAGACCCATAAAAATGTAGCAAACTGTCTGAGTCGTTACCTTCACCAATTATTTATGACAGCACTCGACCTAGCTCCTCTTAGCAAACAACAGGAAAGAGAAAAGCATACAAGAGCAGAAAGTGGCCGCCAACCAGAATCTTTATACATGGAGCACACATCATAATATGACACACATACAGTAATACAAAGAGTTATCTACACAGATGATTCACGCCTCCTTACCATCCACAGCCGCTGCCGCACATTCATCATTTCTTTTATCAGTTGCGCAATCATCCTTTGTCGTCTCTGACGACGACTTAGCATCCCCGTCCTTGAATTTTCCCATAATAGAGGAAAGCTGTTCAAAGTATGTGCTTTCATCCTTGTCTTTGCGCCCATCCATGACATCTTTGTACTCTGCCATGAGCTTGTCCCACTTCTCCCTGCATTGTTTACCATCTCTGTGAGTACCCAATGAGGCGAGCTTTTCGCCGAGCTCATCCCACAGTCCTGCTCTGCGCGTTGACATGACAAATTTGCTATCCATTTCTTGCCTTATCCGGATAAGGTTCGCAACCTCGGATTTCTTCCAATTCTTGGATCTCTTCTTGGGGCACATCCCTCCATTTGAAGTGGTGGCTACCATGCATGCCGGCACAACATCCATGCTCACCGCTGTGGGCGGCGGCCTCTCACCCAATAACCTTTGCGTCAGACTTATCATCGCACTATTGAAGGCAAAACGCTGAGCCCTCTCTTCTGCTCTCCACTTTTCCTCCCTTTCATGCCTCATCTGTTCTCTAAGGCGCTCTTTTCTATCAAGGGCATCCAGCAAATCTTTCAAAAAACTCTGTTGCCTTGTGATGATGGAGTCCAAGAGCTTTTGCACTGCACTACAATCCAAGGAAGAGAAAACCTCTTCCCTACTTCGTTTCCTTGGGGATAAGGAAGCCTGTCTACGAGCCTCATTCATGTCCGTGCTATTCACACCATAACTATGTCGCAACTCCTTCAACTCTACACGACTGATCCCATGGTTAAATCGAGCGTCCACCATGCCTATAGTACCCAAATGAGGATTGAGCGCACATGATGCCCCTGCTTGGTTCCAGCTCGAAAGCGCAGGCTTGCTACTAAACTCAAACTTCACCCTTTTTGCATCACCGCCATCGCCGCATCCATCACACTCTTTCTTGTACGACTTCCATGAGAGAAGAGCATCCAGCTCGGTGAAAAATGGGTGCTCGCTTCTCTCCCTCGTGCCATCTCTCACTTCCTTGTAAGCTGCTGTCAGTTTTTCCCACTTGTCTTTGCATTGTTGCCCGTCTCGAGAGAACTTCTCTTTCTGCAATGCAAGAGCTATTTCTTCCCACAACATAGCCTTCTTGCCGCTTCTTCGAAACCTTTCATCGAGCTCTGTTCTCATTTTGATTAGTTTCAAGGTCTCCGCACGGGTCCAGTTCTTTGAGCGCCGCTTATGTTCACGCTTTTTGTCATCCTCAACAGTGATGCCACCCTCTGCATTGGAACCATTTTGAAGGGGCTGAGATGGCAAGATGCCATTGGCAACATGCTGTAAAACACCACCCTCTCTTGTAGGGCTGCTTGATGATACATCAATTGGAAATTGTTGGGGGATGTTGGAAGGTGGCGTACTCTCTATTGTGAGAGAGTTTTGGGACTGGTCGCTCGTATCCTCCTCCGTTGAAGAGGAAGTTTGGTGTTCCTCTTCCCCATTGTTTGCTTTCTTTGATGAGCACTGCAGGTCCATGGCGCCTCTGTCAATCATGTCAATATCCTGGCCATGTCAAAGGCGAAATCAGAGCATGTGGCATTGCTCCCCACACAAGAGCACATACAGTCAAAAGCTAGAGCCACAAACATAGGAAATATAATTTAAGTCAAAAAATTCCCTTGTGAGCATGCTCTCAACACGGGTAAGATTGCCCCATTTTTGGCGGAGTTCAACATTAGAGCTGCAAGCTCACACAAATGAGTACCCCTTTTCTGCCATATTCGAAGCTTGCTTCAAAATTGTACTACTAATCTAGATTGCTAGAAATGTCTGGCTGAAAATACACGAATTAGGCCTAAGACACAAGAATGTTCATGAGTATGTCTGAAAGCTCGCATGGTATAAACATCCCAATGAAGCAACTGAAATGACCCCATCCAATTTCAAGCGATAATGCACTCCGTCTCCATCTGAACGCCCTTCAATCATGCGGCTTAATATCCTTTCATGCAAGAGGGAAAGGTATGTGTCTGTCTAATAGCAAGCAATAATTATTCCATCTCCTACTAAGTTGAATTCTTTCAAATGACCATCTAATTACGCAGGAAAAGAACAAACTTCATGTTCAATTTTTTCTGAAGACCGTCTAATTACACAGGAAACCAAAAAAATTCATGCAGCATGGTGTGCCTCCCTTGCGAGGACTCGTCAATTCCCTCAATCACGTGCTTTTCCTGTTGTATCTGTCATATTCAAACATGCACACGCACGCACACACCCATCCAGAATAAGGAAGGCATGCAAGCAAGAAAAAACTATATAAGAAAAGACGGAGGAGAGACAATCCATACCCAGGGACGGAAGCGAAGAGCGGGACCCTGCTCTGCAGGGAAGAAGCAGGGGTGGTTGTAAGAAGAGAGAGAGCACAGAGCCTCTTTCGTGAAACTTCGAGAAGGCTACATGTCTTGGAGCCCAAATTCAGAACAGGGGATTTCCGTCTGCTAAGAAAAGACAAGCAAAAATAACAAGTGGGTTAGAAGAGTCTCTTGTAACAGACATGGGAGCAGGGGAGGCCCTGCACTTGCTCTTCTTCTTGCTCTTGCATTTGGTTCGCCGCAACATAGCATCAGAAAGCCGTTGTAGCTCACACGCACAGAACCCAAACTCACTCTCTCTCTCTCTCTCTCTCTCTCTCTCTCTCTCTCTCTCTCTCTGACCTAAGTCTGATAGAGAGAGTGGCCTGCAGAAGGGTTTCTTAGATCGTGATCAGCGCGATGGCTACGTTGCATATAGACATCCAGGAATTCGCAGTGAAGAGAGTCTGCGCTGGAGACAAGGGATTGAGATTGCGAAGAGAGAAGGAACGAGGAAAAGAATGTGGACACAAAAATGGTCACATTGTTATTTGGGGGGGGGGGGAGGGACAGAGAGAGAGAGAGCGTGTGTGTGTTAAGGGGCGCACAAAGGCTGGAGAAAGAGAGAGAGAGAGACACAGAGAGAGGTAATTGGATTGGGCAAAGGAGAGCACGAGTCACGAGTCATAGAAAGTCCAACGTAGACAAGACTCAAAGGTTCACATTCACAAGCTAGGCCTAGGCCTAGGGACTGTGTGTGTGTGAGAGAGAGAGAGAGGAAAGAGAAGAGGTCACAGGTGGTGTTTTTCCTTGTACCGAACGGGCTCATTTCTTTTCTGCTTTCGGACAAGAGTCATTTATAAACTGTACCCCATTTTCCACAGCTACACTTTTAGTGTCCTCTAGTCACACCCAGATGTCCGACCTAAGCCCCCCTCCTGCTATCTCACACGGGAATGGGCAGGAGGGGATCAACAGCCCACACCTATTTCGGAGATCGGGTGCGATCTGGGCCATCCGATCCGCTTTTTGTAAATTCGGAGAAAATAGTTAAACCCGGGTGCGCAAAACATGTAAATTCGGGCTCTCCCCTCCCACTCAGCACTATATAACAAGGTACATTAAAGGAAGCCTAGGCGGTGGGATCAATGGAGAGGAAATCGGGCGCGGATTCTAGCATGATCTGGGCCATCCACGCAAGCAAAAAAAAGTAAACATAGGCATAAAAAGTAAACATGGATGTCGGGCCTAAGTGGAGCGATCAGACGGGAAAGTTGGGTCATGCTGGCAAGAAAAGGCTTACATGGAGGGGCAAGGATCTACATGCTAGCAACATTGTACACTGCATGAGGATTGCGGGGAGTGGATTGCATGCATAGGACTAGCTTCGAGGAGGAGGGGGGTTGCGGGCGCAGGAGGGCAAAAGTGGTTGCAGGTGGAGGAGGGCCTCGATCGTTGTTTTCATTGTTGCACGTCTCCTGCACGGGACAAGGGAGCTAGGTGGAAGGTGGTCAAGCCTGCAGGCCTTAGAAAAGTGGGCCTCCTTCTGCAAACAACACACAAGATAGACAAATGTCTCAAAGGTGTGTGAGCTGAGGAGGAGCAAGGGGAGGATCTCCGTCAAGAGGGTGGTGGGCAAGGGGAGGAAGGGTTTGCACCTTAGATTTTGCAAACAGCACATTACTCAAGGCCTGTTGGATATTGCAAAGGATTGCAATGGCCCTGCATAATCCTGTTGGGGGAATGAAGGGAGGCAAACAGTCCCCAATGTCTCCATAAGGAACTCGAACCAACCCATGGCTACATCCTCGGGATGCCCTCTCCACTGGCCACATGAAGCAACCCGCGGTTGCGTGAAAAAAAATTGTATGAGTCTATAGCCAATGTCCAGCCTTGCAAAAAGTTAGAGGGCGTTTTCACCTCACTTCCCTTTAAAGGTGAATCTAGGCATGTAGGTCTATTTATCGGTCATATAGCAGGCATGTAGGCTTCACATCACGAACTTTTCAATCGAGTTGCCATATAATATTGTGTTAATTCTTCGTATCTTCTGTGGTGCACATGCTCTATCAACTATCTCATTTTTATGCCAACTTTTCCTATTTTATGCTTCTTTTAGTGCTGGGCTGCATTATGATGGAGTCTAACTAGAGCTATGACAAAAACTCGGCCTGCGGATTTTTGTATTGATGTATGCCCTCGTGTGTGTGTGTGTGTGTGTGTGTGTGTGTGTGTGTGTGTGTGTGTGTGTGTGTGTGTGTGCGCGCGCGCACATGCTTGGACCTGTGGGTTTGAGAGAGAGCATATATTAGAACCTAGTTATACACCCACTATTGAGCATTTTGCAACGTTAGTGGAGATGTAGTCGTATTTAGTAAATACCATGCATGATGGAGCATATACTGGAACCTAGTTATACACTCCCTATTGAGCACTTGGCAATGTTAGTGGAGATGTCGTAGTATTTAGTAAATACCATGCATGATGGAGCTGATGGTTTAAGGGACATGTGGATGACTACCATGAGTTTATAACTTTTTGCACTTGCCTTTAAAGGTGAATATAAGCATTGGGGCTTGATTTTCAAGGTCTAAAAATTGGGTATTTTCGGTGAATACCCTAGATTTTGACACAATCTATGCTTGTTTGCCTTTTTTTCCTTAAAATATACGGCCAAGAAAATGTTTTTTTGTGAGATTAAGCACATGGTGGATTCAACTAGGTTTATTGCTTGTTTGCCCTGTTTTTCCTTAAAATATACGGCCAAGAAAATGTTTTTTTGTGAGATTAAGCACATGGTGGATTCAACTAGGTTTATTCCCTAGACCCTAAACCAAACATGCACACTTCACATTGTGAGGTTTTAGGCCTAGTCATGATCAGCAAAAAATGCATTAATTCTTCTACCATCCGTGGTATGCATGCCCTATCAACTACCTTATTTTTGTGCTAACTTTACCTATTTCATGCCTCTTTTAGTGATCGCCCTCATCATAATTGAGTCCACCTTGCATGTCTAGAGCTGTGACAGAAACTTAGTATGCAGATCTTTGTATTGATGTATGCTCTCTTATATGTTAATACATAGTTCTACACCCACTATTGGGCCAAGATGACGCTAGCTTAATGGTTGTTGTGGTATTTAGACAAACTACACAAGATGGAGCTAATGGCTATATTGACTTGTGTATTACTACTATGGGTTCACGCCTTGCACTTCCCTCCTTTAAAGCTGAATCCAAGCATATCCTGGATTCAACTAGGTAAATTTCTTAGTCGTTTGACATGTTGACTTCCATGTTTGCATATGGTGTGTTTGTTTGCCTTGAGTTATTGTGGATAATATGTAGTTGCTCGCGTTTGCTATAGGGCTGCTTTGCTTGCTTCTAGGTTTCCTTGCTTGCATGTGGTTTTGCTTGTTTACTTGACCGGTTATGTCCCGTCATACGTCTTTGCTTGTTCAAAGTTTTCCTCAAGGTCTTGTAGTGATTCGTGGTTGCCCTCTACCTCTCCCTTATTCATTGCCTGCATTTTCCTGCAGGTGTCTACTTATATGTGGCTACCCCCGTTCCCACGCCTGTGTCTCTCGATGGCCCCATTCGCTTGCCTTTGTTTATTTTCGTGGAATAGTCGGGGTGATCTGTGTGAACATGAACGACCACATCCAGATGTCTTTGCTCATTTGTTGCCCGTGTTTGTATGCCCTTGTCTATTTTCTTGGAGCGGCCCATGTCTAGTTGTTCGTGGCTCCTGCCCGCCCGTGTCTGCTTAGCATCGATGCCAACACTCGGATGCATGTCCTTGTCTACTTGAGCCTATGTCCCTTGGTCTTTACTTGTCCTCAAGGCCACACATTGGTCTATGGCTACCTTGGTTTGCTCCGCCCTGGTTCACATCCAGGGCCATTGAGGAGTTCTCAGAGTGATTCGTGTTTACTTGAACGCCTATGTCCCTCTATAGGTCTTCAAGACCGTGTAGTGGTTTGTGGCTACCTACGTTTGTTTGCTCCTCTTGTTAATCCAGATCCGTCCTCAAGGCCAAGCACTGGTTCGTGGCTACCTCGATTCGCTTGCCCGTGTTCATTAAGAGCCGTTTAGGAGGCAACATAGTGGTCTGTGTGTACTTGGATGCCTACATTCGTCTGGCCTTGTCTATTTTCTTAGAGCGGCTCCTGTCTACTTGTATGTGGCTTGTGCCCGTCCTTGTCTTCTTAGCATCTATGCCTGCACTTGCATGCTCGTCCTTGTCTACTGGAGCACCTATAAAACCTCTCTCTTTTCCTAACCTCAAGGCTGCACAATGGTCCATGGCTACCTTCATTCGCTCTGCCCTTGTTCACACCCTCAGTTGTTGAAGAGTTCTCAATGTGGTCCGTGTCTACTTGAATACCTATGACACTATAGAGGTCTTTTTTTATTCAAATTTGTCCTCAAGGCCATGTAGTGATTGACCTACATTTGTCTGAGCTTGTCTATTTCCTCGGAGTAGCTTATATCTACTTGTTTTTGGCTTCTACCCATCCTTGTCTTCTTAGCGTCAACACCAGCACTTGCATTCTTGTGCTTGTCTACTTGAGAGCCTATGTCCCCTCGGTCTTTGCCTATCCTCAAGGCCACGCAATGGTCCACAATGGCTACCTTTGTTCGCTCTACCAGTGTTTCCATTGAAGAGCTCTCGGCGTGGTCCGTGCCTACTTGGTTACCTAGGGCCCTCTAGAGGTCTTTGTTTATTCTTTTCCCATAGCCCGCTTAGTGGTTTGTGGCTACCTCCATTTGCCTATCCATCCTCAAGGCTAGGTAGTGGTCCGTGGCTACCTCCATTCTCCTGCCCATGTTCATTCAGAGCCGTTGAGGAGACCACGTAGTGGTCTATGTCTACTTGAATGACTACATTTGTCTAACCTTGTCTATTGCCTTGGAGCGGCTCGTGTTTGCTTGTATGTGGCTTACACTCGTCCTTGTCTTCTTAGTGTCAACGCCAGCACTCTCATGCTTGTCCTTGTCGTGACTTGAACACCTATGTCCCCTTGGTCTTTGCCTATCCTCAATGCCACACAATGGTCCATGGCTACCTTCGTTTGCTTTGTCTGTGCTCACTCCTTAAGCCGTTGGAGATTTCTTGGCATGGTCCATGTCTACTTGGATACCTATGGCCCTCTAGAGGTCTTTGTTTATTCTTTGCCTATCCTCAAGTCCGCGTAGTGATTTGTGCTACCTCCCTTTGCCTATCCATTCTCAAGGCTAGGCAATGGTCCATGGCTACCTCTGTTTTCCTTCCCGTATTCAACCAGAGTTGTTGAGGAGGCCACACAGTGGTCTGTGTCTACTTGAATGACTACATTTGTCTGACCTTGTCTATTTCCTCGGAGTGGCTTGTGTCTACTTGTTCGTGGCTTATGCTCATCCTTGTCTACTTGAGCGCCTATCTCTCCTTGGTCTTTGCTTTTCCTCAAGGTTGCGCAGTGGTTCATGGCTACCTTCATTCTCTCTACCCTTGTTCACTCCCTGAGCTATTGAAGAGTTATCGGCATGGTCCATGGGGACCTCTAGAGGTCTTTGGTTATTAAAATCCATCCTCAAGACTGGGTAGTGGTTCGTGGCTACCTTTTTTTTCCTATCTGTCCTCAAGGCCAAGCAGTGGTCCATGGCTACCTCCGTTTGTCTGCCCGTGTTCATTCTGAGCGCCTACATTTGCTGCAACTTGTCTATTTCCTTGAAGCGGCCCGTGTCTACTTTGTTGGAATTAGGGTTGCAAGAAAACACACATAGCTTGGAGAAGAAGAAGGAAGCTTAAGGCACACAACAAAGAGTATATTACTTAGTGTGAAATGGAAAGATAGATAGCCCTAGAATGATGGGCGTATATACAATGCACGGGGGAGAAAAACTCCTAGTGAAGGAAAAACTTCCCTGGCGGTAAAAAATGTGTTCACACACATCACTACCACATGTAAGCAGTAACAATGTCTGATTGATGTACATCCCAACCAAAACAAGATGTCAATGCACATAGAAAAATCACAGTATCCATACGACAATTGGGAGCAAAAGTCTCTTCATAATCTATGCCTTTTTGTTGTTCATAACCTTTCTGCAACAAGTCGAGCCTTATTGCAATCAATCTCACCATCCGGGATGCGTTTGAACTTGTAAACCCACTTTGTACCAATGGCCTTTTTGCCAGGAGGCAAATCACATAAAGTCCATGTGCCATTTTGTATAAGTGCGTCATATTTAGATTGCATGGCAGCCATCCAACTTTTTGAATTATTTACATCATCAAAAGACATAGGTTCCTCAACATCACATAAGCTAGACACAACTAAAGCATAACAATCTAGATGCTTTGCAAGAACCTGAACGAGTACAACTAGATAAAGGTGCATCCAATTTACTGTCATGCAAAGTATGCACTAGCCATTTTGGCATACCTCTAGCCTACTCATTCTCAACCCTTTCCTCATCAATTACATCATGTACATCTGCATCAGTAATAGGCTGATTTGTAACATTTTTAGAAACCCCCATAAGCTACACATTTGCCTCATTGGAATTCACATTCAAACTTCCACCACTAAAAAGAGGCAACAAAGTGTCATAAAATGTCCTATGAGCTGACATTACTGTCTCTAGTACATGACAGCAAGGGTTGAACATAATCTTCCACAAACACAACATCCTGTGAGACCAAGATACCCTTTGTTTGTGGATGATACAACCTGTAACCTTTGCTTTCAGCACTATAACCAACAAAAATACATTTGACAGCTTTATCATACAATTTTCTACGCTGTGTTTGTGGCACCAAAGCATACGCCAAACAACCAAAAACACACATGTGCTCAATAGAAGGCTTTCTATCATGCCATGATTCATATGGAGTCATAGGCTGCAAAGCTTTCGTAGGACACTTGTTTAGTACATAAGTGGACTCAAGCTAAACAGAGTGCGGGAAAGCTTGACTTTTGACCATACATCATGCCATTTCTGATAAGTGACCTGTTTTTTCACTCAGCAATACCATTTTGCTGAGGCGTATAAGGCATTGTACATTGGTGTTTTATCCCACGACTAGCCAGAAATGCATTAAATTCATGAGACATATACTCCCCCCCTCGATGGGAATGGAGGTGCCATAGTACATTTCGAGACATTTTCAGCCATAGCCAAAAAATTTGTTTGAAGCATATAATGACTTTGGACTTTGCTTTAAGTGGAAATACCCATGCATTTCTGGAGTAACATCAATGAAAGGCATGAAGTAAAGGTGATTTCCCAAGGACAGAGTTTGCATGGGCCCACAAACATCACTATGCACAAGCTGCAACCTGCATGTGGCCCTAATTGAACCATCCTTTGGAAACTTCGAACGCTGCACTGCATCTTACCCAAAATACAACCTTCACAAACATGTTTGACAGGTTCTTCAAGAGGCGGCAAAGAAGCAACCATATCAAATTTCTGCAATCATAGCAAACTGGCAAAATTCAGATGACCAAAACGTGCATGCCAAACTTTTTCATATGAAATTGCCTTTTGAGTCCACAATTGCATTTGCAAAATTCTTCCCACCCTTGTCAGACAAAGTGATCTTATACAACCCACATCATAAAATGTCAGATACAACAATTTCATCACCAAAACTGAGATCATGTACTGTACATCAGTCATCCACATACTTGACTACAAGTCCAAGTCTAGCAAGTGCAAATACAAACAAAAGATTCTTCTTGATCCCAAATACATACAATGCATCAACAAGTGTGAAAGAATTGCCATTTGCAGCAGTAAGCACAATCTTTCAACTCCCTGAACCGGATAAGAGGCATTGTTGGCACAAGTAACTGAATTCCCATGAGGAACAGACTCAAGAGAGGTGAACAAATCACGGTGTGAGGTAATGTGCATTGTAGCACCACTGTCAAAATACCACACATGTGAATCTATAGCAATTGACATGCATGCATCATGGACAAATGGATTGTAAGTGCACTTTGAACTAAAAGCCCATTCTGCATCAACATCAGCATCACAGAAGACTCAACAATAGTTTCATTTGTAGTGGAACCGTCATTAGTAGTGGAACCAACCTCTTTCTTCTTAGCCTCTTTGGCCTTCAACTTAGGACACTGCTTGATCAAGTGATCATTAGCTTTACAATAATGGCAATGCATCTTCTTTTTTCCCTTTCACCAAAATTTCCAAACAAATTGTTGCCAGCAGGAGCATTATGAACATGTGATTCGTAGAAGAACCATAAGAAGTGGTTGCATTGCTGTTATCACCTTTACTTTGAGCAGCAATAAAAGCATGTTCAACTGCATGCTCCCTAGTCTTGTTTTTTTTGGAAAGTGACTCTTGCAACAACAATGTGCACAATGCATCAAAGTTGACACTTCAGGATTTCCTTGGGTCATAAGTCTCCAAGTACTAGCAAAAGTCTGGTAAGAATCTGGCAAGGCATCAAGAGTAGTCTGCACAAGGGAACTCTCTGAAATGACTTCATCTGTAGAAATATGTTGCTCATTGATATCCTTGACATCAACAAGGAAAGTGTCCATATCATCTTCCACATGCATAATCTTCGACTCCAGCTCTTTACGCAGCAATGCAATTTTAGCCTCATTGTGACTTGCATAAAGACTAGCCAGAATATCCCAAGCCTATTTTGTAGATTTCACAGATTGAATGTGAGGAGTAATAGTGCGCTTCACACACAATGCAATCAATGCATGATCCTGCGCATATTTTACATCCCAATGAGCTTGTTCAGTCGTAGGCAAAACCACTCTAACAGCAGCAATCCTTGCTGCAAGACATGCTACATCCTCAACATCGCCTACATCCTCAAAACGAGAACGTACATCAATGCTCTGCACAATATTCCAGACACCCTTTCACACAAGAACATGTTGCATCATGTAAGACCACATAGGTTAATTGTCTTCATCCAATCTGTCCTCAGCACAGCAAACATCTTCAACACATCTCTGTTGTTGTTGGCCATGAAGAATGCCTGTACCTGATGTGAAAAATTCCCAAAAAGAGGAGGAACAAAGTGGGAAAAACACGTGCTATGTAGCACAAACCATAGAAGACTGTAAGGGACTTGTTATGCAAAAAACAACACTGGCAAAAATTTTGCACAAAATGACAAACCTGTAGTGGAAACGGAGGCCGAATGGAACCTGAATAAAAAATATGAGCAGACTGAGCTCTTTGAGATCTCCCAAAATATTTGTCGACATGTGAACGCTCGCCAAAGCCCACAAAAATCAAAGAAAGTGAGTAGGCATGTGCTGGAGCTGCTGTCAACTAAGCCCTAGAGGACATAACTTGCTCTGATACCAAGTGTTGGGATTAGGGTTCCAAGAAAACACACACAACTTGGAGAAGACGAAGGAAGCTCAAGGCACACAACAGAGAGTATATTACTTAATGTGCAATGTAAAGATAGATAACCCTAGAATGATGGGCATATATACAATGCACGGGGGACAAAACCTCCTAGTAAGGGAAAAAATGCCACATGTATGTGGTAACATACTTGTCTGCGGCTCCTGTCTGTCATCCGTGTCTACTTGAATACCCATGCCCCTTGATCTTTTCCTGTCCTTGCCTTTGTCCTCGGAGCGGCCCGTGTCTACTTTTTCTCAATGGAGACATCCAAGTACAGATATTTCTAGTGTGTCATTCATAGTAAAGACGGGAGCACTGTAAACAGGAATGTCTGTAATGCCACCAAGGACAATTGCTTTTGATGCATCACATTGGCTGGACGACTGGGAGCATGCAAATCACACACTAATGCATACCATATAATCGAAAAATAGTGGACTCAGGCATACCATCTAACCCTAAAGTTTGTTTAGTATATCATCAATCTTTGGAAAAGGGAATCTATTCTTGATGGTGACTTTGTTGAGGCTCTACAGCTAATGTAGATTCTCCAAAATCCATCTTTCTTTAAAACAAACACCACTGGCGAACAATAAGGTGATGTATTGGTGTTGAATGAGACCCTTCCCTAGAAGCTCTTTCACTAGGTTCATAATTTTCCTCTTTTCTCTCAAAAATACTATGATGACCTTGCATCAAGTTCCCTTAGTTCTTCGCAACCCTCAGATGCACTATCATCTGATTCTCGTACTTATCAGGAAGCCTAAGGGACCATCTGTCATCCGGTTCCTCCGATTCATTCCCTTAATTAGAAGACTCTGGCCCTGATGGGGTGGATATTTTCATGTCCATAGGATAAGTCAATGAGCCAACATGCATCCCAAATCATTGCTTAGCATGTCCCATAATTCTCTGAATAGAGTCAAACTTCTATTACAGACAATGCTCTTGAATATCTATTGGCAAACCACAGCAAAACCAAGCAAAATTTCTCAATCTGGTCTCTCAAGTAATCCTCCAAAATGAAGACACTCAAGGTCGCACACAAATTTGTGTTCACTTGAACGCCTATGTCCCTCACAAGGTCTTTGTTTATTCAAAGCCATCCTCAAGGTCTATGGCTACCTCTGTTTTTCTACACTTGTTTATTCAAAGCCATCCTCAAGGCCATGCAATAGTCCTCAAGGAAACAAAGTGGTCTGTGGCTACCTTCATTTTCCTATCTTGGTTCATCTAGAGCTGTCCTCATACCCACCTAGTGGTATGTGTCTATTTAAACACCTAAGTCCCTCTATCGTTGTCTATGCACTATCCATGGCTACCTCTGTTTGCATGCCCTTGTTCATCCTAAGCAGAGGTTGTGTAGTGGTCCGTGTCTACCACTTGAATTCCTATGTCCCTCTGTCTTTGTTTATTCAAAGCCATCCACCTAGGTTCCTTTGTCTTTGTTTATTCAAAGCCGTCGTCAAGGTTGTGTAGTGGTCCGTGTCTACCACTTGAATTCCTATGTCCCTCTGTCTTTGTTTATTCAAAGCCATCCACCTAGGTTCCTTTGTCTTTGTTTATTCAAAGCCGTCGTCAAGGTTGTGTAGTGGTCCATGGCTACCTCCATCCTCAAGGCCTTGTTCATCTAGATCCATCCTCAAGGCCACATGTGGTTGTGGCTACCTCCGTCCTCAAGGCAATGCTCTCGTTCATGTCTACTTAGCATCCCTACGTCTGCCTATCCTTGTTTGCACTGCATTCGTGTCTTTGTTTGCACTAGGTAAGTCGTGTTTGCCCATGGTCCATTCGTGTTTGTGCAAGGTAGTTGTCTTTGACTATGCACAATCATCTACATGCATGTAGCTACATGTGTGATGCATCATGTCAAGTATGTGAATGCACTGATCAATGGGAATTGCTTAATGAAAATTTTGGGGACTTTGAACTTTTGTTGCTAGCTAGTTGAACAATGGCAATCAGCTATTCAATTTTTAAGTTTTGTCCTAATCATTTTTTGTCATGTTCAAGGGAAAGCTTGCAATGAAAACTATTTTTGCATTGATGTAGCATTGGTCTGGGTTATATGATTTTAGTGCACTACCCATAATCATTTCTTTTGTGGGTTTAGTGCAGAGACGTGTCAAGGAGTTTTTGAATTAGCTTAGTGTGATGATGGCTGATATTGACAATGATGAGAAGGCTTTGCATAGCAACAAGGGTAAGGAGGTGGAGGAGGAGGATGAGCCAGGGTGCGATAAAGATGACCTGGAGGAGGTGGAGGAGGAGGATGAGCGCGGGTGTGATAAAGATGGTTTGGATGCTAAAGATGGTTTTGGGGACAACTATGAAGAGGCCATTGATCATAAGAGTGGTGGATAGGAGGAGGTGGGTCTAAGAATGAATCATCTACATCTAGCTCCTTGATTGGCTGGGGAATACACCAGAGGTTGAGGTCCTTGCACCCACCATCCTTGTTGATTTGCTAGCAGCCGCACTCATGACACTAAGGATGCTAAGGATGTTCCACCACCACCATCCACGGGTGAGATCGAGTATGTCGAGCCCATGTCTTCCTCCCCAGGTCAACAAACCACGGATGCATTTACCAAGTTTTCTTCAATGACCGTGAACATCAATTTCCAACAGCATGATGAGGTAATATATCCCTTGCAAACCCTTTCAATTTGTTGGTAATTTCCAAATTTTGAGATTTTCAATTTTTTTTAGATTTTCATTTGGAGAAATGCATGGCATGTGTGGCATGAGTGGCTCTCAATTACATCCTGCAAAAGATTCTTACTATAACAATGAGGAAAAAATATATGGCTTCTCCTTTAGAAGCAAACTCGGCTCCTTCCACATTGTTGCTTGTGCCTGAAAACACCCATAGTAGACGCCTTAGCCGAAGGAACAAAGACCATATTAGGATCAACCACCTGTCCTTTGTCAACACCAGCTACTTGAGGCAGGCCATGACCAAGCCGTGTCAAGGTAACATGAGTTTGGATCTATCTAATCGAGACCTTTGCAGGCATTTCAATCTCATTGGGGACAATCAAACTAGAGATGCTATTTCTTGAGATAAGCGAGTGACTTAGAATGACAGGTTTTAGCTTGATGTCACATTTGTGCGTGTCCTTCTCAAAGGTTTGTAGAAGACCTCTCAAGTCATAGATTAGTCATCGATATATTCCTCAATGCTCAATCTGTCTCCCCCAATCTTCATGGTTTGTGGTGCCTCTAAAGACGATGACCCTTGTTCCTCGGCTTCATCTAGGAATTGGACATCTACTACCTAGCTAAGAGCATGCAAACTATCAAGGGTTGGGAGAATAGTTTGCAGGTGAGGGAAGTGCCTTTCAGCTATTTGCCGGATCCCATAAAGGTGCTTGCACTCTGATCCCCTGGGGAGATCACCTAATAAAAATGTAACCTATCACGTGAGTTCAACAGAAGGGTATTTAAAGTTCTTGAAACTTACAAAAATTATATATACAGAAGGACATTATTTTTTTCAAATTTGAAAAAAACTTACAGATTTTAAAAGAAGAGGGTACATTATATTCTTAACAAAATTCACAGATAAGGGGTTTTACAAGCATGTATTGAACGCACGTGATATGGTAGTTTTATACATAGTGAACCCCCCGAGTCTGATCCCCAATCTGGTCAATCACAGTAGCCGCATTGCATGCTCACATGACACCACTTCAATGTAGATGACATGATTATGATTTGAAGCAAAAAGTTCTCTCATCTATCACTTCAAGCATGGAGGAGTCACTCTCAAATCAATTCCTACTTTTGTTGGAAGAACTTGAGCAATATTCCATCGATGGATTTTCCATGAAGCAAATCTTTGACAAGCGCATGCAAGAGAACCAAAATTGTTCCATCTATCTTTGCATTGAGTAGATTATAGTTGATATACTACCATAATCTCTTAACTAGGTTTTCAGTATCAACATTCCCATGTGGAAATAAACGCCCGAACCTTGGCCACCTTCTCCGCCACATACACATTGGACAACACTAGCCATAACGCTGTTTACTCTCGTGTAATGAGTATGTATGCGATATCTTCATGTATCCCCTATCAAATATCTCCTCAATTGGTGCATGCATTAGGTTTGGCAAAGTGATTATACACATCATCTTGCTTGTCTTTAGAGACATGCACAGACAAGTTGACACCAATGTAAATGTCCACTTGTATTTGGATGACATGCGAAGAAAAAAGTGTGAATATTGACCAATTGATGGATCACAAACCTGTGGCAAGAGGTTCTCCACCCATGCCTTCTTCACATGAAAACAACAAAGCAACACATTGCATGCTACTTGTTGCCGCCCCACTTCTTCATTTCAAATCTAGCAGTGAGGGTCTTCATGAACCACCTTGAGAATTGCTTCCAGCTCCTATCAATTCTTGTCGATTACAATGGCAAGAGGCCGAACTGCACCTAGCCTCACAAACACCATCTTGAAGATCAATTCCAAGGCCCATTTTTCTTGGCTAGTACCCACATCACTTGTGCACAACATCAACCATATTAGAATCACGACATCTTTTTGGTTGGGTAAGATAGAGAGTACATAGAAAGGAAACACAAAGAAGTTTGTCTTAAATGTGCTATCTATGGCCTATGCATTATGTCGTGAGAACGGAAGAGCCATTTCCCGCATCCACTCATCTTGAATGATGAAGATGAAGGGCCGTCTACTTTCATCAGATGCTTGCGGGTTGTACGGCTGCACAAAAATGACTTGATACAAGACACTATGGTATGAGCAAGACAAATTGAACTTAAGGCAAGAAGATGAGCATCCAATGCTACCTTCTTTATGTCTTACAAGCAAAAAACTTTTGCAAGCATTGCAGCCCAATCATGGTCTACAAAACCTCCTAAAATTACACCAAATTATTGATTAGCCAGTGATCATCCCTAACCAAAACCCATACAAAATGGACACACACTATCCATGAAACATTTTTATACACAGCTTTGTGGCCATTGATGTACCTTGTACACGCATTTGATGTAGCAACATTTGCACCTCTTTTGAAATCATAAAAAAATGGTAGATTGTGCAATCTAACTTAGATGCATTCTCTATATGAAAAGTCTCCATTGACCACAAGAGTTTTGCAGCATGTTGGCATGTTCCAATGTCAAACAAGTCATCCATGAAACATGCCACAATGGATGGATGCCTTGGCAAGTGGTAGAGGTTAGTGCACAAACCAAGCTGGTGCCCCTCATGAGTACCATGGACCATGATAATCACCTTGTGTCCATCATGAAAGCGTTGCACCACCACCTTGAATGGACACCCGCATCTCTTAGACCTTTCTTTTTGCCTTTTGTTTTCAAGGCTATTCCTCCTTTCTTTCACACCTCAGTGACACATGTATTCCTGTATTGACATGTCCACTCCCCGAGCCTTTATTGACCGAACTAGCAATTAACCTCGTTTAATACTTGATCATGATGGACGTAAGCTCTTACTCTACTCAAGACAAACATGCGTCAATTGAAATGCTTGAAGAGGACTTGGAGTTTCTTCTCTCGGGCCAAAAAGACATATCATAGTGAATAGCCTTCCCTTTGAGCATGCAACCACAAGCAACAATTGAGTCCCTTATGTACTCAAGAGAGATGCCATGCTTTCTTTGATCTGTGCACCATTCTGTTTGAATTGCACTAATGGTGGCATACACTCCCAAGTGTCTTCCATCCCTTGAAAGACAATGGGCTGGATGGACTATAAGCTCCCATCCTTCAATGTAAGGTATCTTCAAGCCAAATGATTTCAATCACATGTGGCATTGCTGGGAGCCTCCTTCTGTGGTAAGCCTCAAGTCTGTTCTAACCCTGTTCCATTTATTTAGGTCCATAAATCCTCATGCATCATGTGACTTAAGCACATCAAGTGACACCCTAATTGTGCCCCACAAATCTACCAGCATCAATGAGTACAACTTCTCATCGAATGAAAAGAAGGTATTCAAGATGTAGGCAAACTGGTTCAAGATCTGCCATGGGTAATTGTTGGGATCTTTTGAAGGGCTAGGATATTCAATGACCTCTACCTTGACACTTTCGAGTTGAATTTTGGTATAAACCAAAAATTTTAGTAGGTGTCAAATCATGTTAGTCCATCGAACCCTCCTTTTTTTTTCCGGGAGCCTTCTTCTTTGGAGGTTTGTACATTACTATGGGTGGCTCTTGAACACTAGGACCGGGCATTCTCCCACTGAATAAGCAAGTACAATGCTTCTTGTTCCAGTTGGTCCTTCCAAAACGTCTTCATTTTGAATTCGTAAGGAGTGAGTGTGTTCTAGCTTTTGGTATCAAGATCATAAAGGGTCTTGTTGCCTCTAGTAAGTTTGGCTTTTTCAGCTTCTGACAGTATGGAGCTGTATGTATTCATCCTTGAGGAACAGGCTGATTACATTTGATGCGAGCTTCAAAGAGGAACTCAGCCATTCTCTGAAATGTGGTTTAGAGGATGCCTTATTGGTAACTCCTTTCGAGGAATCTTAGATGCCTCTATTATGAGTTGGAGCAGTTGGTTGGTGATGTTGATTAGTCTGCCCACTACTAGCCCATCTTTAGCTTAAAGTTGTGTATAGATCTAACTAGATCACCAACCTGGTCTTTCTTCAAATCCTCATCCAAAACTTGATTTCAAGTTTTCCATTCGGTGGTGGCTCCTTCATACCACTCTTTGAGCTCATTGACTATCTTGACATAGCTCTATTGGTCAAATGGTTTTGGATATGTTAGATACAGAGCTGGAAAGATCCTAAATCTCAGTCTCCTTAGCAGGTATGTCCTACAGTAGTATTGGAGAATCGAGGATGAATTCAATGAAATTGATTAAAACTGATTCTCTTACTGCATCATTTTCTTGGATATTCGTACTGGTGATATAGGCTCTTGAGGTTCCTTTCTTGTTCACCAAGGGTCATCCTAGTGTTGGGTCCCCGACTACTAGTGGCATTGCACTCTAAAAGTGAGGTGATCTTATGATCCAAAATTTCTCTGTAATCTACAACTGAACCAGCATATCTTTAGTTTTCATTGTGATATCCTTCATGCATTTATAGATTGGCTTGTCTCTCAAAAGCATTTTCAGTTCTAAGCCAAGACTCTTTTGGTTCATTGTGGAGGGGTTATTTATATAAGGATTAACCATGATGTCCTCCTTTGTAAAAAACCATTCAAGTATTATATCCAACACCCGAACACAGTTGAGGTGAGTTAGAGCTAAACTCCACCTGAATACTCTTACCCTTGTCCTAATTCCTTGATGTGTAGACAATGATGTCTTGCTGTGTAGACAAATCTTGGGAACTAGAGAGACCAAGCTCTTTAGAGTGTGTCTAGGATTTCTCCCGTTGTTGATCGGGATCAGACTCATGTTGATCTTGCTGTTGAATCCGGTGATTAGGCTTATTAGTTTGGTTGGTGCAATCAGTACCATGGGTTGGTTGGCTCCCACCTGTTGTAGAGTCAGGAGTGGGTTGATCATTGTTGTCATCATCATCATCATCGGGATTAGCTCCACTATCCTCCCCTTGGTCTTGGTCCTCCTCTTTTTCTTCTTTGTCCTCCTCAGCATCCTAGTTTTTGATATACTCAACTAGCACCTAATTGACCAAAGCTCTTGTATATTCCTCTCACTTTTCCTGGAAATTAGATTTCATTGTTTCTACTAGGCTTAGCAAGTCCTCCATGTTCAATGTTAGATTTCCATCGGGATCTGTGATATCCACCATGGGCTGGTAAATATACTTTTCTGTGATAGCTTGCATGAGAGTGTAATGATTGTCCATTAATGATTTCAGAGTGTCTTTTTTCTCCTCTAGCTAGCCAACCTTGAATCTTTGTTTTCTCTTCCTCAGCAAATTGTTTTTCTTCAGTTAACCTTCGATTTTGATTCTTCATTATATCTATGTCCTTCTACTGGGTGGCCATAATTCGTGCATCATTGTTATGTTCAATGGAGAGATCTAGCATCTTGGCCCTGAGTTGGTCCATCTCCCACCTTACCTTTTCCAGCTTGGTCTTGGTCCCCTGGCGTTCCATATGTAAAGCAATCACACTATTGAGCTCGGGGTCTCCTGTTGGGCTTCTATAAGTTGCCCCATCGCATTCAATGATAGTGTTCCATTCAGACATCATGGTGGAAACACATCCGTTTTTTATGGTATCAATATTCGTTTGAGAGGTTTCATAGACCATGAAAGGAGTGGGGTAAGGCACTAATGCCGTGTCTGCTTGTTGGACCACAATCCTCCTATGTAGAGGCTTCTTTTGATGCCATTGAAGTCGGTCCATTCATGTTTGCTAGACAGAAGGATTTGGCAAGGCTAACTCGGGCTTGGAGGTGGACTTGCTCCTCGTTTCATTTGGTGGAGTTTGCTGCATCTCAGTGGTCTTCTTCTTTTCTATAGTTTTTATTGGAGTTTGATCGAGATCAATAGATTGTCTGTTGAAGTCCCTTTTCCTTTAATTTTCTCAGCTGGCTTGGCTGATGTGGCTTATTTCAATTTTAATTGAGTTAACAGAGAAACTGTCTTTTGTTTCTTTTCAAGTGGCTTAGTACTACCGCTAGTAACGACTCCCATTGTCTCAACCTCTACTTGTGTTGTTGTTCTCTTTGTGCCGGTTGTTACAATAAACAAGTCAACGTCCTTATTTCTCAATAAACTGTGTGGCCTCATCTACATTTTCTTGCATTTTCTTTGAAATCTTCTTTGTATTTTCCATAGCTATTCCTTTTGAGAATTCGTGCGAAGATGGCAGTGCACCTGTGGTGGTGGAGAAAGAGAAACATGAGAGATTTGGAGTGTCAGGTTTAGAATGAATAGGCCTAGAAGTAGGTGAAGGTGTGGGGCTTGTTGTAGATTGTGTAGGCGATGAAGGTATAGAAGGCTCTACAAGAGGCATGGTGAGTCATGCGATAGCATGAGGAGAAGGAGGTGTGGTGAGTTGTGCAATAGCTTGCAAGAGAAGTGAAAGATCCTGCACCTTTTGCAAGGTTATTGTTTACACGCCATGAATGCTCCACACTCCTGATCTCTTGGTTTTAGGGGTGTCGTTTTCCATGTGGTAGCCATGTGTTGGTCTAGACACCTACTCATTTACGTGAAAGATTTTTGCCTTGATTTTTGATTGCTTGTGAACGTTAAGATTGTCAAACTATAATGATTCTGGCTTTATGCGAGTGTGAGCTATAAATAAGCCATCTGCTAGTTTCACCAACTCCTGTAAACTTTCCTTAGCTAGCCTGATGTGGAAGAAATCCAGTGGCTCACTTTCTGAATCTGACTTATTTTCTGATGCTTCTGTTACTGGGATTTCCTCTGACATGGCATAATACAATTTGATATCGGCCCTATTGTAAACTCCATGGCAAGAGTAATCCAAATAAGTCTCATAACCTTATTGTTCCTTTAGGGAAAACCCAATCAACCTCATAGGGTGGGTTGAGTCCAAGATATATTCAAATTAGGTTTCTTTGGTCCCAAATTTGACTTATATAGCAATACCATATCACCCTTCTTAAACTCTCTAACCTTAATTTTACTATCATGCCAATGTTTACTCCTCTTTTAAAAAACCTCTTGTTCTAGTATAACATGTTGTTTAATCTCATCCAATTGTAATAACTCCTCAATAACTCATACAACCTTTTTTCAAGATTTTGATTAAAATCCCATGTTCTACTACCATCCCATGTTCTACTACCAATCTGAGGCTGGGAATGACAAACTCCATGAGGACTAATGCCTCTATGCCGAATACCAGCTTCAAGGGTGTCATTCTAGTAGTGACTTTATAGGTAGTTTCATAGCCCCATAACACTGTCTGAAGCTTGGTACCCCATTGGTGTGGTTCTTTCTAGACTATCTTTGTGAGAATGGTCTTGATGGTCTTGTTACTGTTTTTTGCTTGACCATTGCACCTTGGGTAATATGGTGTTGATTTCTTGTGCTTAACTAAGAATAGTTCCATAAGTATTTGCATAGTTTTATGATAAAATGGGTACCCTAATAAAAAACTATCTCTATAGGACAACCATACCTGCAGATGATATTCTCATATTGAAAGACAAAAGTTAACTTAGCACTGTTATCTAGTAGTGGATTTTCCCTTGACCACTTGATCAAATAACAAATAGCCATAATAATGTATCTGTTCTTTTTGGGAGTGATTTTCTTGAATGGATCATGTCTAGTCCCCATTTCAAGAGTACTCCTAGTGGCTATAATGGAGTCAAGGGTGTCATATCTACTGGTGTAGGCCTTCCCATCCTTAGATAGATATCACAAATTTTACAAAAAATTCTAACATCAGCCATCATACGTTTTTGGAAATGCACGTATGCATTTTGATGGCACCTTGAGAGGTGAGTTAATTGCTTGCAAATTATGTGTATCTTATAAGAAGGTGTGAGCAATGCATAACCAATTGTCTTTTTATAGGAGAATTCTAAGGTTGGTTGAGAAAATGGAGACGAAAATTACTACCATGAGAAAGTCCCATGTTGTTGCTACATGTGATTGCGAGCTTACTCTTGCTGAGGCTTTTCAAGCATATTGCGAGATGCACTTCACCAAAACATTCCTATAAAGAGAGGGGAGAATATGTGTTGCTAATGAAGGGGAGTATCACAACCACACTTTACATGCACCATGTGATTCTTGTTCTAAAACTATTGTTGACTATATGTGCAATGGTTTCATAATTTGGTTCCTCTTTTTACTTTCCATATAGTAAGCTTAATATTTCTATATTGGTAGGTGGTGGGCCGGTGGCATGGTACCATTCTAATAGCTTGCAATTCCCAGCTCATAAGCATCCTTATGATGCTTGGGTAGAGTCAAAGAGAGAGGAGACAATGATCTATCTGGATGATTGGATTGATCAACTCCATTGTCAAACACATGGTGAGACTATCAATGGTCCTTGGACTATCCCAATGGTGAGTTTCCCAAGGTTGAGATAGAGGTGTACCATGGTAAGTTCCCCAATATCTCTCCCCTATACAGTGGTATGATTTTGCATGAGTGATGTGTTAACAATAGATTGGCTTGTATCACTTCACAAAAAGGGTAAACAAAAGAGGAATAGTTCTAGTCCAATGCTAAAAAATTCAAAGATATCCTCTCTCTAAGCACAAGCAAACGAATTCTAGAAAGAAGAGGGCACGGGTCATCATCAAAGAGTCAGAGGAGCCAACAAAGGGGGATTAGTATGAGAGAGAGAGAGAGAGAGAGAGAGAGAGAGAGAGAGAGAGAGAGAGAGAGAGAGAGAGAGAGAGAGAGAGAAACATTAGGATGGGGGTTCATCCTCCAAGCAGGGTGACTCTGACTGGCACATAGTTTCTAGGGCGATGAACTCCTTCAAGGATTAGGGGATTGAGGGCTAGTCCCTCCACAAACTCTAGGTAGAGCAAGTCTAGCTAGCAGTAGTTTGAGCATCATGCCATGACATATGATGGGATGATAGGTGGGGACCATTTGATAAGCTATCCCAGTCACTAATAAGACATAATTAGCTAATAAAGGCATTCTCTAATAGTTAAATAAAATTTTAAAATCAAATGTAGATTCTATGCACTTGGATGCTAAAGTAGGTCCTTCACACCTTGTTGTACAAACCAACATCAACCATTTGCGCTATGTGCTCGGTGATTGATTGAGCATACTTTTGTAAGCATTCAATATATAAATGTTTCATGCCTAACACAAATTTGGATGCTCATTGTATCATTTCAGTTATTGCAAGAGTCTACAAGTTATTTGTCACTTTTTGGACTTGCTATCTTACATTGGGCTCATGGATCTATACGTGAGGCTTGGTGGTGTGCTATTGGTATAGGGAAACTTAATGATACATTGCTAATTTAGCTTTGTCTTAGTCGGCATACCATCATGGAACACATTCTCTATAAATCTGGTGGAGCGTGTGTTCACATTTGAAGTAGAGGTTTTTTTCTTGATGGTGTATTGGTAGCAACTTGTTGTGTGGACCATCTTTACATTGTGACATAGGAGGCTCACGCATGTTGCTTCAACATCTCCAAAAGAAATAGCTATGCATGCCACATTGCACTTATCAATGTTTCATTTATCAATAGATATTCAATCTAAGTTGTGTTCTTGGCAATGTTGCTTTCATTATGAAACCGTGAAATGCTATTTTTTGGTAGGACATGACACTAGTACTTGCTATGACTATGCACGAGTCCAATGGGCCTTAGATAGTTAATTTCTATAATTCACAAGCCAAAGAGAGTGGTGCAAATGGGGAGGGCTTTTGTGTCAAGACAAAATTGTTTGAGAGCCATTTTGAGAGTCTCCATGTATGCTTGAAAAAAACGGAGTAGCATTTCATTTAGCTGTAGAGAAAAGTGATCTCCTTGCTAGAGAAGTTGGCTAGTGTGCATCGACAAAAGTCTAAGGCATCGAAATTGTAACATGCATGTTTTTGTGTTGTAGGCCCATTGCAGGCTTCTTGGGGTGTTCATGGGAGTTGTTGATGCAGTGTTAGATTGTCTTGCTGGCTGCAATGACATGGTAGTGGAGTGTATGCCTATTTAGAGACATTGCATTATCATTGAGCTAGATGTCATGAACTTTTGAACACTTATTGAGGCTTGCGAGCACCTACCGGCAAGACTAGGCATGGGTCACTATGTCAGAGGATATGATTCACAAGGCAAGGCTCTTTTCTCAAGGTGGTTAGTGGAAACAGGTAGGGATGCACGACAAACTGTTAGCCCCTTGCTTGAGATTAAGTGGCACAATGGGTGAGTCGGTACGTCAATGTACGAGAGAAATAGAGGCCCTTTGAATGGAGAGAGAGAACCGGATATTTCCAGAATTCCATAAGACATTGTTCCCCTTGGCTCTCTAAATCACGAAGTAATTTATAGAGAACATTTTGGAGAGAAATTCTCAGAAAGGTCAATAACAATGGACTTTGACAACTGACCCATTTTTGGGACAACATCAGCAAGTATGGAAAAGAAAGAGACCAATTTGCTACCTAGTTTCACCTCAATGGTATTGAAAGACTACTGATTAACAGAGCTATAGAAGTGCTGGACTCATTGGTGCATATCTATGAGTCTAAATTCGAGTGGAAATCCCGTTGGTGGTTGAGGAGCAAATAGCTTTATAAACCACAAAACAAGGATATCTATGCAATGTAATGATCAAAATTCATTGGTTCTCCCCACTCAAAAAGCAAAGGAGCAAGAAATGGCTTGAATCTTATTGGTGTTTGAAGAGCAAATAGCTCTATAAACCACAAAACAAGGATATCTATGACAATGTAATGATCAAAATTCATTGGTTCTCCCCACTCAACAAGCAAAGAAGCAAGAAATGGCTTGAATCAAGATGGGTGGTAGTAGAAAGTAACATCTGGAATCCATAGTGTCCTCTTTCAACGAAGTTTTTTTTGTGGAAGGTGCTATGGGAGGCTATGTCAATAGGTATCAAGATTCAATCCAAAGGTACTGGCTCAAATAGATACTCACAGTGCAAAACATCAAGTCAGGACCCCCCTCACTCATTCAAGGAGTGTCAAACTATTAGAAGCCTTGCAGGCAAGATTTGCAAATGGATTCAAAAGACGTGGAAGATTGGGTCTTTTCAAGAACGACTTATTTTCAGGAGGGAAGGTGGTGAAAAGCCAAGCACTTTTAATATATATGCAAATTGTTAGATTCTGCTACTTTTCACAAGCCTCGAAGGCTAGGAACAACCGCGTATTCAAAAATGACCTCTCAATAGCTAACTTCTCGGATATTATTCAAGAGAGTAGAGAAATGATTATATCCATTAGAAAAGGAATAACTTGGACGCGTGGAACTATGCAATTCTTGCGATGATGACCTCAACTCATTAACAATGCATAAGGGATTATATGTAATGGCTCACCTCTGTGTGGGGCTTTGTAGCTTCTTGATGCATTGTGCGATCCTTCAAGACTCGGGATGAGCTTGAGGGTACCTTGCACATTTCTATATGGAGAATTTAATAGATCCACGCACAATTCTTTGTGGAGAATTTTATACATCCATCCATATTCTTGAGTCTTGTGTAGGCAGGAATGGCAAGAGCTAGAGATGGCAACTTGAGTGGAGATGGCGCCCTGAGCTGAGTTTAAAGAGAGCTTTGAGGTCAGCTTAGCGCGGCAAGAAGATTAAAAATTGGGGCTTAGTGGGCATTGTTGGGCTGGGGTTAGTGGGCACTGAGAGGGCGATGGAGAGTGGCTCTGAGCTTGCACAACGAGAGCTGTATCCTTGCCGCTCATGATGCCTAGCTCAGCTAGATTTGCGAGAGCTGTGGGTACAAGAGACAAGCTCATGAATCATTTGCTTTGCTGACTGCGATCCATTATCACAGGCCATCAATCGTGATCCATCTTCACGTTCTTGGATCGTGATCCATCTTCGGCTGGAGTCGCTTGCTCATTTGATCTGCATCCCCTTCCCAATCTAGGCAACTAGGCTCGAATGCAAGAAACGAGGAAACGAGCAGCACCGTGTAGGAAACGAGGCATTGAGGCTTTGATCTCAAGAATTGAGCAAATCGAGCAGAGCAGCAAGAGTGGCTAGCGAAAGGCACACACACAGATTTTGCAAAATTTGTCAGTTTGCAGCTCGTCATTTCTGGTAGAATTCGACAAATTACAGAGGAAGTAATTTGAATTTTTGTTCATAGTTTGAGCCTTAAACACACTTTGTGTGTGCACGGTGACTCCCACCAGAGACCTTGACCATTCCCCAACTCCTCTTCCCCGACAAGGAATCTCAAAGCTCGAACGAGATTTTTCGAGCAATCCCTAAAACGAGAGAGATAGGGCAAGGCACATATAAAAAACAAAACCCAAACATGATTTTTTAGGTGACTTCAAGCACAACAACAAAAAATTAATTCAAGATTGCACCTATTTTAAATGGTAAATCAACCACAAATTTTTGACCGACAAAACCCTTTTAACAAGGTCGAAGTAGAGTGTTTCCTTTGATGGGCTAGAGCACTTGGAACCATTACAATGGCATGTTGATATTCCTCTCCTTGGAAATCGTTGCCATCAAAAATTAGAAGCTCATTGCAATTTGCTACCTCCATTGATCCTCGTTGGATATAAATCGCATATTCCTACCTCCTTACACGCAGGACCTCATAGAACTTGTTAACAATTTGGGTGTTTATTATACATTTAGCATCACATATAACACATTGCTGCATGTATACCATGGTTGCAATTTGTCATAGTTCCATTGCTTCCATAAACACTAAAAAGGTAAGGTTGTTGCTAGTGAAACAAATGTCATGAATAAGGAGAGTTTGGGATCTCTTCACTTCTTCTTCAGCTCCTCTCTCTCTCTCTCTCTCTCTCTCTCTCTCTCTCTCTCTATATATATATATATATATATATATATATATATATATATATATATATATATATATCTATGGGCTGTTTGATAGAGTAGCCCTCCATGTTCTATAGGTCTCTCTATATTCTCTCTCTCTCTCTCTCTCTTCGAAGGACAGGTGGATAGACTAGTACACCTTAACAAAAATGAGGATATAGCACAAAACACCCTTGCTCGCATAGATCAAGGCGATAAAAAAGCGGTAGGTTGAGGCGGTGGGGCCAAAGAGAGGGTAGTACTTGAATGAAAATAGTTGGGAGGTAGCACAACAAGCGAAAAATGGAGTATCAGCAACATCACCATCGTCATTACCAACAAGCATGAAGAATCGGGAACATCCTGGACAAAGCAAGGAAGGGGAGGGACAACAGGCGTTCCTAGGAGTTGAGAGTCCACAGTTTTGCTGGTGGGGACTGGCAGAGGGCAGCGATGGAGACTGACTTAGATCTCTCTCTCTCTCTCTCTCTCTCTCTCTCTCTCTCTCTCTCTCTCTCTCTCTCTCGCTCTGTGCAAAAGTAGCATTTTGGCATAGTTACCGAAAGAGTTGCATAGTTGCATGTAAGGCAAATAACTGGTATACGTGAAACCATGCATGAGCCACAATTATTTCAAAAAGTAACTGATAAATATGGCCCAAGTGTGTCTCAAAAAAGAACTCTACAAAGATCCAAAGAATACATAGACGTGCTATTTCCATGGCAATGCCAACACCGCCTACTCATGCAAACTGATTGAGAGCACCCAACACTCTTGATGTAGTAAACCTTATAAGAAGATAAAAAAGGGGTGACTCATCTATTACAGGCTTAGACAAGACACATTGGCAATCGATATATAATTTCTTTTTCTATTTTTTAATGACAAAACAAGATGCACATTGATGACCACTATACCATTTCCTTTTTACATTTTTGATGATGAAGCAAGCAACAACAATAAGCAGCACATTAAATAAGTAGCAAGGTTTGTTAAAGCTTGCTTATAACATGCACATTTCTGGCGGCGGCGGATTTCACTTTGTGTCTCTTAGGGATAGTAACACCAGTTTCAGTTATAGCTTTCACATCATCCAATTTGACATTATCAGGCAGTTGAAATTGTCGAACAAAACGGCCAAGCATAATCATACATACTAGTAGCTTCATTATTATATTGCTATTTTTTGCAAAATTTCTCACTTTCCTCATTCCAAGGCAACCTGGGATAAAAGGTGATTTGAGCATAAGGATTTGATCACACAACTGGGAGACCCTTTCAAAGACTCTCACACTAACCATTTGACCAGATCCCTCACGTTGTCCGAAGAGTCAACCAAAATGATTTTCTCAGCACATGCTATTGTCGAAGGAATGGACGACCTGTCGCGTACACCTCCGCCGCCGTTGCAACCTCGCTGTGGGAGCTGGAAGCAATGCTCGAAAAAAACCTAGGTTTAGTGTAATCCCACCTACAAAATTTAAAATTAACCTCTAAATTTAAAATTCCAGGCAACGTATGGAGAATGGACAAACGTTTCATTCCTAGAACAGGTTGCCCCTCATGTTGCTCCCATCGGCGACGCCACTCTTGTACATGCATAGGACGACATTTGACGCGACCAAGCTGGCCTTCGCGCAAATGATGGTCATCTGGAAGAAAACGGTGGTGGCCTTGATAAATTGTCTTTCGAAGAGAGGTAGAATAGCGCACATCCAAAGACTGCCCACAAATTGGACATGCATTGTATCCCGAAGTTGTTAGTCCTGCATATATCAAAGCATGAATCAGGCCAAGGCAAAGGGCTTGCGAATAGCAAGAATTTTGTAAATCAATAACCATTACCAGAAGCTTCTCCGTATCCTGGCCAATCATGCATAGTCCACATAAGAAGTCCATGGATCCTTGCATGTTGTTGTCCTACTGGTTCAACCGCATCTGCTATGTTGATCCCATGCCATAACTCCTGGAGCTCGTCAACTAGTGGAGCTAGATAAACATCCATGTTTTTTGCTTTGAACTTACCAGGTACAATCAAGCTTAAAATCAAATGACCCTTCTTGATAGAAAGCCACGGCGGGAGGTTGTAATTGATAAGGCACACATGCCAAGTGCTCCATGACGAGCTTCTCAAGCCAAATGGATTGACTCCATCCATTGCCATGCCCAAACGCAAATTGTGTGGTTCACTCTTAAAATGTGGCCAGGTATCTTCAATGTGCCTCCAAGCCTTCGAATCAGCGGGCACCCTAAATGTTGCGTCAGTGGATCTATTCGTAGAATGCCACCGCATCAACTTTGCAATGGAACCACAACGAAACATGATTTTTATCCTAGGAATAATAGGGAAATGCCGCAACACTTTAGCTGGCACTGTCTCGCCAACTGCATCTTGTTTGTAGTGCATTGCTCCGCACTTAGGACACGACAGACAATCTGCGAATTCATTGCGAAAAAGAATGCAATCATTTGGACATGCATGAATCTTGTTGTAGTCCAAGCCAACTGAGGTTAGAAGTTGCTTTGCGTTTGGCCTAGAGGGGGGCATTTCATTGCCAGCCGGGAGAAGTTTCTCCCGCAATAACCTGTTTAAGCCACATTAAATTAAAATTAAAGCTCTCCGAGCACATCACCGTTGCAATCGGAAAATCTCTTTTGTAAATTACGTACCTAAACAAAGCAGTGACGCTTGCATCTGACCACCCGTACACTAACTGAAGATTCAAAAATGCCAGACAAGTACGAAGCACAGATATTCTGGCGCCTTCATAGATTGGTTGACGTGCCAACTTTCTCAACATGTCTTCAGGAGATAGGCGCACAGCTTCTGGTGCTGCTTCGTTCGCGTTCTCCTCGCTTGTCTGGAAGAAGGCATCCAGCATCTCCTCCATGCCGTCGTCTTCTGTCTGTAAGCCCTTTTCTGCTTCCATCCATGGCTCTATATTGGTCGGACCTTCACGCATAATCTTTTTTCTCTCTCTCTCAGATGTAGGTGCTATGTCGCGGAAATCAATGCCCGTTCCGTAGGAGTCGTATCGCAGATTCTATACGGTTTCTCTAGCAAACTCTCCGTACTTGTGCACATGCTCATTACATATCCTACGCTTGCGCAGAATTTGATACTTGCAGAGCGTGCACGAGCATGCAATCTTTTCCTCCATGTTAGTTGATGACGTTGCCATCTACAATGATTATGAATGTTGTTTTAACACACACACACACACACACACACACACACACACACACACACATATATATATATATATACTCCTCACAATGTAAACTACCTCGCATTCTCTAGTCTTGCCCAATCTCCGTACACCTCGGTCCAGAGGTGTACGGAGATCAGGACCACCGGGTCAAAATCTCATCTTTATTGGTCAAATCCTATATGGGTAGACACATATGTGCACTCCCAGGTGTACATGGCAATGCATGTAGTAGGCAAAACCCCTTTGCCTCTTTTAGTTCCATAGTTTCTTCTCTGTCTACGTACCCAATCTCTCGTTCTTTCTCTCTCGATATCGCTCTCGCTATCTCTGTTTCTCTCTTGATCTCGCTCTCGCTATCTCTCTTTCTCTCTCTCTCTCTCTCTCGCTCTAGCTATCTCTCTTTCTCTATTTTCCTATCTCTCTCTATTTCTCTATTTTCCTATTTCTCTGCCATAACTCCTGGAGCTCCACTTCCCTATCTCTCTCTCTCTCTCTCTCTCTCTCTCTCTCTCTCTCTCTCTCTCTATATATATATATATATATATATATATATATATATATAACTCTCTTTCTCTATCTCTCTATTTCCTATCTCTCTCTCTCTCTCTACTTACCTCTTTCTCTCTCTCTCTCTCTCTCTCGCTCTCTACTTCCCTATCTCTCTAATGATCGAACGAGCGACTGATCTAGGGAGATCTAGAAACCCATGAGTACGGAGGACTACACAACATCGACAGAGGCTGCATCAGAGGATCTAGCTAGGTCACTTTGGCTCGACATGCACAACGTCCGGTCAGAGTACTGACCATGGAGGAGATCTACCTATCCCAACTAGCTCGTTTAGCCATTTAGTCCACACCCAGTAGTTTAGGATTCCATAATATTTTATTTTGTCATCTTCTTACTCTGACTTTGTATCAGATCCATCACATTGTAACTTTCTTGTCTCATGTCTCATAGGTCACTTTGGCCTTTCGAAGACGTTAATATAACATTCATTTCATTTCTCTCTTTATTTTTTTTTCTTTAGTTTTAATTTCCTAAGCATACATTAATTCTCTCTCTCTCTCTCACTCTCTTTCCTACACACACACACCTCTCTCTCTCTCTCTTTCCTACACACACACACACACTGCTCTCTCTCTCTCTCTCTATTTCCTACACACACCTCTCTCTCTCTCTCTCTCTCTCTCTCTTTCCTACACACACACACACACACCGCTCTCTCTCTCTCTCTCTCTCTCTCTCTCCTAAACACACACACACACACACACACACACACACACACACACACACACACACACACACACACACACACACACACACACACGATGTAGAGGTAGAGAGAGAGAGAGAGAGAGAGAGAGAGAGAGAGGGGTTGAGGAGGGTGGAGATGGACATAATACTTGTGCAGCAAGTTTCGGCCAAGACCCGAGCAGGCGAAAATGGCCCCTGCGCGCGGGTTTCTCTTTTTTCCCCCAATTTTTTTGGCGTTGCTATACGCGTGGCAATTAAAGCCTTTCCACGCGTATATGGACGCACATTGTGACGTGTATAGCGACGCCCACTAATGTCGTCGATATACGCGTGGAAAGGCATGGCCGTCGATATAGGCGCGTCGATATCTTCATTTAGTGTTGTAGTGAACTAACCAACCAAAATGATTTTCTCATATTAAATTCATTATTTAAGGTGGGAGAACATACGGGAACAAGGGTTAGAATATAGACATGTGCTTTCGGGTCTATCTCGACACATGGCCAATGGTAAAGGGGCCCAAATGAGAAATGATATGTCAAAGAGAAAGGTTAGCTAATGGAGCTTAAAGACCTTAGGGTTAGCTTCATTTAAGACCTCCAAAGGTTAGTGTTAAAAGTCCTTTGAGCTTAGGTAAGCTAGGGCTGAGCTTGAGGTGGGAACCCAGCCCAAGCTTGAGGTGCTTGCTGACTAAGGTGCTTGAGGTGCTTGTCGTGCTTGATGACTAAGGTGCTTGAGGTGCTTGTCATTCTTGCTGACTAAGATGCTTGAGGTTCTTGTCGTGCTTTTCGACTAGGGAGCTTGAGGTGCTTGTGGGAACACTACCCAAGCTTGAGTTTCTTTGTCATGCTTGTTGACTAAGGTGCTTGAGGGTAAGGTGTTTCACAAAGTCAACAAGGATCCCTACAAGGAGGGGGCAAGCCCTACAAGAAGGGGCTAGAGAGAACACACACACCCTCACACAAGGCAAGCTTGGTTCAAAGAAAGAAAATAGGATACTTGTCAAGCTCCTCCTCATGGTGTGCCTAAAGCCCATTGGTTAACCTCCCAAGGTGTACAATGATAAATTAGTCAACTTAATTAATTGTTTTTACATTTATCAAGTCCTCTCTCTCAAAGGGGAAATGGGGACACTTGTCCCAAGACTACCATTGTTGCTTGTTATGCATCCTGCATGTGTTTGGCCAAGCTTGTAGGGGTCCAATGAGATTCAACATGAGCTACAAGGGGGGGTCGACCAAAGCAAGAAGGGGGGCTGCTTGCGGGATATACTCTCCCACACACATTCTCAGTGTGTGAAGTGCAAAGTGCAAGAGCTCCATCTCCTTCTCCAAGCTAGTAGAGAAGTTGAGAGCCTACACCAACACTCTTGGCTATGGAATGCAAATCCAATTAAGAGCCATGCTTCAATGCTTAAGCTTGCCATTTTCTCCATCTTCATTACTATGCTATTATGTATGCTAACAAGAAGAGTGATGATAATTGAGTAACTAATTCTTTCTCCTATGAAATGTTTCTTCTTCCTCTTCCCTACCCTCATTCCCTGCTAGCTCTCTCCACCTTCGAAGGTGTTTGAGGCTTTGGGACTGAGGCTTGGGATAATTAATGCTTTTGACAAAGTTTATGTTATGCTCATGATGCATGAATATGTCTATCTTCATTGCATCACCTAGGTCAAAAGGAACACAAAGACTATATGGTACCAAGTCTCTGTTGATGGGAGAAACTATAATACAATTGCCTATTGGAGGGGGGAACGACTCCACATAGATCTGGCCCTCAACTGCTTTCATGTTCTCTAAACACTTTCTTTCTTGCAAAAGTATTGCTCATGCCAAGTTAACTAAGTACTATGTTTATGTTGCTACCACCAATTAAGTTCACCCTCTATGCTCTCAAAGTAATCTCACAAAAGTGCTTTCTCTAAGTTTCCTTATTCCGCTACGCTCAAAGTTCATAGGCCATTTCCATTACATAGATAAAACTTGTTGCTAGAAGTTTTCTTACCTCCTTGAGTAGAGATTGCTCTTTGTTGACTCCTAACCTAGGTAGATTTTTTGTCTTATGTGTGGCCTCAAGATTTAGCTTGATCTTGTGTTGAAAAACATCTACTCGACGCACATCTTTGTAGTCTTTAGCAAAAAAGCTTAGGAAACTTTCATAGCACACATGTGAACTCCTTTCTTTCTTCCTTTGTAAGAGTTGTTGACAACATAACTTCTAGCACCCCTTCATCTTGCACATCTTGGTGACATACCTCTTCCAAGACTTGATAAGAGGTCTCTTGGTTGCTTGGCCTAAAACTTACCCCATGACTTGATTGGAAGACTCCTCTTTAGTAATGCTACCGCTACTTTCGTCTTTTGAGGTGCTATCAGTTCAATCTTCCTCCATCTCACTTTGTGATGATTCCTCATGGAGCTCCTCTTGGTGTTGCTCCTCCTTGTCAAAGACAACCTTCTTATGATTATCATTTCTGCAAATCAGCTTTCCACTTCTCCAATCCTACAAGGTTCGCATTTTCATTATCCATGGTCTTTCTAGGATGAATGGATAACCATTTTCCTTGGTAGACATGAAAGTCAAGTTCCTTTTTGATGCCAAGGCCTCTACGAAACCATTTCTACAAATCGTTAGGCACCTATCTTTGCTATTATTTTCCATTTTGACTTTGATCTCAGGTGTCTTATGGATGTGCATGCCTAGTCTTTGCATGAGGCTCTCTGTGAAGATGCAAATTTGTGCACCCCCATCCAATAGACCTTTCCTAACCAGATTTCCTTTGACGTAACAATATAGCACAAGTATAATGTCCTCATTCATTTCAAATTGTTCAATTTTTATTGCAAGTACACCCTTTCACCTTTGTCCTAGTGCTAACTATCTTTGTTAACTCCCTCTAACTTGTGGATAGAATGCAAGAAATTAAGGCCATGGGATATCAAGACCTTACCTCTCATGTATTTCAAAAGGTTGTATAGATACATACTATGTCCAAGGGGTAAGTCTTGAAGGTTCATATGATGTTCAGTACTCTTAGCTTCCTTGGTATCCTTAACCTTCTTGCCTTGTCCATGGTCTCTTTGTAATGTAACTCCTTCTTTCTCCTTACCTTTTCTACAACCATGCTTGATGCCATTTTCTTCCATGTCAATGTCATTGGATTTGGTTACCTCTACAATGTCTTGCCATAGTTTTTGAGTGTTTTGGGGGTTGAAAAAATATCTCTTAAAGTGATCCAAAACATCCTTATAAGTTCTCCTTACATTCTTAAATAGAGAGGAAAACTAAGTACCAACATCTTTCCTCAGAACTACCTCAAACATTTTTTAATCATTCCTCATTACTTATATCAATGTTTTATGCGGAAATCCATTTTGAAATTTGCTATAAATAGCTCAACATCCTCACCAGGCTCTCCAAAAAAGAGAGGATATCCTGAAATTTGGCATTGGGCCTCCATTGAAACAATTTCAAAACATGTTTTCTCTTATTTTTTTTCTTAAAAAGATTTACACACACAATGTTTTTCTAGGTTGCAACTTGCTCTAAAACAAAATAAAAATGTGCACATAAAATGATCTATGATAGTCAATAAGAGACAAGCTATCAGGTTGTGGTGATGCAAGGATTTTGCCTACTCTTTGAGTGCCAAACATAAACACTATATGTTGTTGAAAATGGATCTTCCTACTAATTGCCATGTTTTCCCTAATCTGTGGTGTAAAATGAAAAGGATAAATCTCTATTCATGGCCTCGTATCCATGGTCTATGCATGAACTAATGCTTAGAATAGAACAAAAATATACACATCCAAATTGACGTCATACCTAATGAAAGACAAGATAAAAGGATTCATTGACCCATTTATTTCAACTAACCTATGAGAACCTAAAATTCTATGAAATACACATTGGAATTTTAGCTTTGTGCTAAAAATGATATGCACATTTTTCCTTGTAATAGAGATGAAAGAGTCATACATAATTTTGTGATTCATGCAACCTATTGGGTTACGCTAAAGGCGAAGTATTCATCCAATATAAAAAACATATACAAAAATACCGCCTCCATAGGGGCACCAAAATTGAGGTGGTCCGGGGTCGGCAACAAGAGGAGCGAACTTTAAACACTCCTCAAGACTCCCATGCTGCTTAATTGGGGTTCGAAAAACCTCAAGCACAAAAAAAAAAGCAAACCCACAACCAAACACAAACAGTTGAAGGGGCACCACCTAGTTATGGGATGCGAACCAGGATGCCAGAGTTTTCGTCACAACCAAGAAGAGGATCAAGAAAACACATACACAAAATCTTATGGAACCCCACACATCAAGTGGAGCAATAAAAATGTAGAGCAAAAATTGGAGCTTCTGTAATACCTAGTTTGTAACTTGCAAAGTGAGGTTGTTTGTTATGACGCTATCATGGAGTTTGCATTTAACTAGATCAAATTACAATACTTGGTTTGCAACTTGCAAAGTGAGGTTGTTTGTTATGACTCTATCACAGAGTTTTCATAAAACTAAATCAACACTTAGTGAATGCTAAGCATTGCCATATCACACGCATTGTCTTAGGGTTGTGGGACACCTCTCACCACCATGTTCTCTTACGATAGACAAGAATTAGGAAATGAAAACACACTAAAATGCTTCCTCACATAAGCTTAATTGACACAATTTTAAGATACAAATCACCTTGCATTCACCAAAGCACGTTGCACAGGTGGAAGGAAGAAGACTCAAAAGCCAATTCATGTCTTGAAACACTAAAACCTCAACTTGTTGATAATGGAAGAGCATGTACAATAGTGATGTTGAGATTTAAAACTCACTCTCTCTCTTGCAGTGTGTAGCATCAAATCTTCTCTTACACTAAGTGTGAAGCTCACAACGTAGTCACTACACCTAAGTCTCTCCTCACGCATATACTGTTGGAGTACTATGTGAGAGATTAGAGATCGGAGATGACTTACAAGAAGGAGAGATTCCTATTTATAGATTGGAGACCCCTTGTTAAGGTTATTGGTATTTCAATTTTACAAGCTAACAAATCAAGATAATGAATTTTTTGAATATCAAAATATTGTGGGCCTTCTTTGTCTGCTTGAGTCATGGATGTCGGCCCAAGAGAAAGCATTATTGATGGTAGATAAGGTGAAATGAGAGAGAGAGAGAGAGAGAGAGAGAGAGATAAATTTTACTATGTACATGTCATGAGGTGAGGTGCCTTTTAAGATTAGGTCAATGGATATTTTTGTTAGTAGGTTAGTAGTGTTAGTAATCATTAAAAGTTTGATGTTTACAATGGATAGAATGAGTTGAATGGTTGAAGAAAGATGGGTGAATGAAGTGAGGGAATCCTTGTGATGGTGAAGCCTTGAGGAATTTTAAAAGCACCCTTGTGTAGATCGCCAAAAATGATTGTTGGTCATCATCTTCTTCTTCTCTTCTTTATGCAGTGACCACCAAGGTTGATCACCCCAAAACAATGAAAATGAGGATTTTGGTTGATAACAATCCCCAATTTGCAGAGGCTAAGCATGGTCTATATGCTGAATGTTTATGTATTTAGAGAAGAGGTAAGATGGAATTGTAATTTAGAAGTGATAGAGAGACATAAAGATATTGTATGTATAAAGAAGTCCATATCAAAGCTATGGAGGTGAGAGGTGAGGGTAATGGTGACGAGGATGAGAGAGGACATGGAAGGTATATGTTTGAGTGATGGATTTGAGGAATGTGTGTGTGTGTGTGTGTGTGTGTGTGTGTGTGTGTGTGGAAGTGTGAAGGGAGGTGACAATAGACTAGGGGTGACTTTTGAAAAAACTTGGACAGATTGAGGTCTACCAAAAAATTCATATCGCACCCATGCTAGCTCCAAAAATCATGAAAAAATTTGAATGTGTATTCAGCTTGTAGGCTACATTTTTCATGTTGACTACTTCTTCAAAATTGGATTGGAATTGGATGCCAAAATTTCCACCAAAATACCTATTTTTCTCACCGCAAAAGTCTTTCAATGGGGTCAGCCTTTTGTTGAGTTTGCATAAATCTCTAAGAGTGAGCCCTTCCTTGCATGAGAGCATGACCTAAGATTCTTAAGGGTTTGAAAACATGTATGGATGTGGATTATTTATGAATATAATATATGGAAAATGCTTGATTATGGTGTTTATTGTAGGTCAAAAGAATCATATTCTGCTAACATTTTGTTAGGGGCTTTTCAAGAACAAAATGATACTTAGAAGGATTGTTTACTATTTGGAGACCTCAGTGGAATGGTGGAATAAACATTGAAGTGTCAGTACACACCCATCTTTAGCTTTATTCTAAGTTAGTCTCATCACTCACAATTTGTGAGTTTGAAAAAAAAAAACATTGAAGTGCCAAAAGCTCAAGAAGTAATTTTGATGATGTGGGAAATCTTTCAAGGAGCCCAACATAATTTTTTGAATGCAAAACGGGTTCGAAATGACTCTAAAATCTTATTCGTGCTCAAAGAGTAGAATGGGAACTGGACAGATGGCTACCATAAGAAATGGCACAAGGCCTAGAAAGGGGAGGTCAATCCACTAAAGGAGAGAAAGACAAATAAAAGCTATCTTTGGGTGCCATCTTCTCTAAGTGTGTGTGTGTGTGCGCACGCGCGCTCAAAGCATGCTTGAGATTTCTTGGAATGCTTAGGCTCATTGAGAATCTCTCCCCAAGCTCCTCTCTCTCTCTCTCCAACATGCTTGAGCTTTCTTGGAATGCTTAGGCTCATTGAGAATTTCTCTCCAAGCTCCTCTCTCTCCATCTCTCTCTCTCTCTCTCTCTCTCTCTCATGATTACTTAGCACTTAATTTATCATAGAATGATTAAGAAGAGGGATTTTCTTGATCCCAAAAGATTCTTGTTAAGTCATGCAGAAATCAGTATGTCAAAACCATTGATGTAAAAAGCCTGTTACGGAGTGTGTTTTATTTGCGAGCTTTCGATTTTGAGCTTTTGCAATCAAAACCAGTTTTGCAAGCTTTTTGATTTTAGATTCAGAGCCTTTTCTAAAGACACAAAAAAATAAATCCAAAAGAAAGATATAAGTATATGATACACACCAAAAAACATATATTACCTTGCATCAACTTGGCTTTAGATTTAGAGTCTCATTTACCGATACACATCAAAAACATGTACAAGTTTCCAAAAGCCCTAGTTGTGAGCTTGTACAAATGTCTAGATAGATATTACAAAGCATGCTTCTATAACTAAAAGGGATTCAAAAAAAGTTTCATGTGTCTAGAAAAGCTACTCCACACCTCATACATAAGAGAAATATCCTTCAATGCATACCTCTAGACGACATTCTCTAAGGTTTAGGTTAACTACACCACATGCTTTATCTTGCGTGTTTTTTCTAATACAAATGCAAGGCCTGTGGGAGTTAGTGCAGGCTAATGAATGACCATGTGCTTTTTGGTTGAAGCCCAAGAATATGCACATACACATAGTACATGTGCTTACATGCCAAAAAAGCTTTGTGTGTAGATTCTCTCTTATGAAAATCAGGACAGGTGCAACTAGGTTCTACCTTAATGTGTAAATCATAACAACTCTCTGTCAAAACCCAAAAAACTATGTGCTATTCACTTTCTAGTTGCTTGTCCAAGAATGTTGCAACCATACTTGCAGTGGACTTCAATCTCTTTTGTGCTTTTTTGGAAATACCATGTCTCCACTTACGCTTCCTGCTACTGGATCCTCCTTGTGTAAGAGCAACATTTGTATTGTTCATGCATTGTAGTGGTGTTGCAAAATCTGCAAATTGAAATCCACTTTGCACAAAATTGTCACTCTCTTCCTTTAATAAGTTGGTTCCAATATCCACTTGCCAGAAAGTAGGAACAATAGGTGAGAATTTTACTTGCCTCTGTACTTTTTGTGTGTGGCTTACTTCATAATTACAGAACCATATCCACTGTGCAATTATCTTGTCTTTAAAAGTTCTTTCACACCAAAAACATGGAGCAACCATTCCCACTTGACGGCTCTGTAATTTTCTGCCACCACAACTTTTCTTCCCTTCCATTCCAAAACATTTCCTCATGCAATTGACTGGAATCCTTAGTAAAGCCGACTCTTCACGGGCAACTTTGACCTCTTGAATACACCTTGCTGAATTCTTCCCTGGCTGCAGTGGAATGCTCTCTTCTGCTTCACTATCCGTGACAACATATACCTCTTCATTATCCTCTCTATATCAAAATGAATACTCCGTGGTCTCCCTCTGGTTTTGAGCTGCCTTGCTTCCATTACATATCCATGTTTATATGATCTTGTACTGACTGCAATTGTTTTGTTCTTCCGTTGTACATTCTCTTTGTCACCCTCCATCACAGGCTCCTCATACAAAGGACTACCAGCAACCAAGCCTTTCAATGTACTCGCAGAATGAGTTGGATTTGGAGATTCTCTACGTTTGGCACTGGCCATCGTTGCTTCTATGGAAGGGCCCGTTCCCATGTATTTGCTTGTGTTGTATCCCAATCTTTTTGTACATTGAATATATGCATTCAAAACATCACTAACACATGCATCATAAAGTGATATTTTGCATTTACCACTTCACCTAACAGCCAACTTGCATGGATGCTCTCTGATAAGTTTATGCTTGACTCTTGCTTACCTATAAATACAATATGATAAAAACCATATATAAATTAATCTCTGTTTTCATGTATTTTATATGAATCAAAGAAAAGAATGATATACCATTGTCTTAGAGCTACCCCAATGGGCAATTCATTGGTCCCACCAATTAAACCATCTCTCTAAAGCCTTCTTATTATCCCCTGTCACATTTTTCACCCACCATTCTCGTATTCTGGAAGCTAGAAGGGAGGCCTCATTTGTAGTCTCTACTAAGCACCATGCTTCACACATTTCAATGTGATGCAATTGTCTATCTGTAGTGATATGTTTTTTAGTGTGTTTGTGTAGACTTTCCTCCCAAAGGAAAAGACACGAGCACTCCCTCCCCTCCATTATATTATGCCATCCTCCATTGTATACAACTTGTATTGCTAACCAATTAGCCTCGGCTTCATCAGACATAAATCCACCAAAATCTGTTGGTTCATGTCCACGCGTTTCCATAACTGTGTTTAAATTTCTCCAAAACAAGATTTGTGTTTCTTTGTTTTCTTCTTTACATTCACATATTGCAATCACTTGCAATGCTCACATGCGTACACATAGAACAAATAAGAAATATTTATAAAACAAGATTTATGTTTCTTTGTCTTTTTCTTTACATTCACATATTGCAATCACATGCAATGCTGTTGTACACATAGAACAAATAAGAAATAAAAGGTGTCTTATAACAAAAATATGCTATCTAATATATTTCTATAAATTCACTTACCCAAGATCTTAACCGAGCAAGACATAGTTGCCCATCCTTCAATCCGATGAGTATGATCAAAGTGCACCCAAGCACTACACAAATCTCTTGTTTGTTCCACTTTGTCGACTCATGATGCATGAGGCTGTTAGGTTTGCTAGAGATGATGTAGAATGGCTCATTTCCTCATTCAATTCTGCTGGGTATTTAGAAACTATGGGGCGTTTTCTTGTGTCGGTTGGGGATTCTAAAGGAGATACCATTTTCGTGACTGCAACGGATTTGGAGGAATGGGGACTAGTTTGGTAGGAAAGGAATGTTGAGTTTGAGAGAGCACTTGGTAAAGAGTGGCAGGAGCTCAAAGGAAAAAAGTTTCTAGTATGGGATGGAAACCATAGGCTAAAAACTTGGTGGAAGAAAATGAAAGATAGTGAGATATTTCACCCTTTCCTCTTTTTTATTGTAAAGCTTTATTTTTACAAATGATGATTATATTTTTCATGTGATAGAGTACTCGGACATTGCTCAATACCATTTTAGTGTTCGTTGACAAGTCCATGAGTTGTCCAGTGCAAAAAAGCGGAGTTGCTTCTTGCACTTGACACTTCCAATGTGTAAGTTTGTTAAACGCATTTTGACTCTCATGTTTTTACAAACTATGCTTGTGTTCAACTCTTTGTTTTTTGTTTTTCTCTACAGCATTCCTAGGGCACATGTCATGCCAAACATCACTCATGAAGTTTATATGTTTCAAAGATTTGCCATGGCAGATAGAGTCAATCCTTCAAAAATTGACACCAGGGCTCGAAAAAATGTAAATCTCAACAAGTAAAATATCCCCCTCAACCTAATCCAAACCGGCTTCATAATATTTGAAGAAGAGGAATCCTTTTCGAACCAAAATGAGCTGGATGTTTTCCTTTTCAGTAAATTTTCAATGATTTTTTTTGTGAACAAGAAGCCTACTTCTAAACTAAAACTAAATTTTAACACACCCACAATCCACTATTGCGTTTACTCATTACTAGAACTCAATATTTAAGACTAGTTTAAAGAGTTGAATATCCAACCAAAAGATTGATAAAGCTTAAAAAAATTATCAAAGAGTTACAATCAACACAACAATAAAAAACAAAGATAACCTGTCACAATAAATCGAACACTTTTGAGCCAATCCGAGGACCAAGATGTCTCCAGTGACTTGTGACAACCGGCTTTGATAGATGCTGCAAAATTGCAAATTTAAAACGGAGATATTTGTAAGAATAATAAGATGTATAATTATTGCCATGCTTGAAAAAGCTTGAATTTGACCTTTTTGGTAGAAAATTAGATTCATATTTGTTGTTTCCTCAAACCGCAAAAGAATCTACAAACTTCAAAGAGACATTTATAAAAGCACAAAGTAGAACTAATTGGCATAAACGAGAGAGCAGGGAGATCGAACCCCATTACCATCAATGATGATGGCTATGCCAAGCTCTCTTGGGGGAGGAGAGGAGTAAATACTCTCAGCCACGACTAACGGCAAATTGTATTTACCGCTCTTCCCCCCTTTCAAAATTAGTAAGGTAGATGGAAAAGAAATAATCAAAAGTAACAAATAAAAGCAATAGATAGCCATACCTTGTTTACTGTTGAATCAAGCTGCATATACCTTGTGACGTGAACAAATGTCGATGCGCCTTAGCACCCCATAACTCGATGCTCTCCTCCAACTCTGTTTCTGTTAACTTTGAAGGACCTTCTATGTTGATCTTCAAAAGTGCATCCAAGGATTGTAACTCTATACTGTTTCATAATTTTGTCGTAATCCTTGTCCGTGCGCTAAATCCTCTCTCACATATAGCATTAGAACAACATTGCACTAAAGCAATCTGACAACTGGTCAAAATATTAGGATACGAGTCTCTCCATGAGGCATTGCTAGCGATTACAGCTGTAACATCTGGAAGACTAAAACGTATCCAACTAATGGCAGCCTGTTGCTTGAAACTACGAAATTCACTGATAAAATCATCCTCGTCAATCAAAGCAGCAGAATTTATAATCTCTAAAGACTTCATTTTACCATAAAAGGAGGCTATTTCTTTTGCCTCTGACTTACCATAATCTCGTAGAGATTTCTCTAGTATAGGATGCTATGCTAGAACCAAAATACCTAGCTTACCCAAAATAGAATTGTTAGCAAACCGTTCTTGAAGATAAGCAATAACTTTCTTCGAAAAAGAAACCTAAAACTATAAAGCACGCATTAGATCCATGCCAAAGATATCTCTCTCTATCTCAATATCAAAAAACTTTTTGCCACGAATAGCTCCTCGCAAGTAAAACAAAAAACCTTTATCTGGACCGTATTCTCGCAAAAATGTATAACCACGAGCATCAAGAATAAGTTCATTCTCATCAACATTAGGAGGATCAATATAATACTGCTGAATTAAATTGATCTCTTTTTGAATGATCGCAGACACGGTAGTAACATCTACAAATTCTTTTTGAAATAACTTACTGACTATAGACATACCTTTCAGAATGTCTGCTAAGAAAAAAAGACAATAAATATTTTCAAACTTAGACAAATCAGCAAAAAAAGTTGGAACTTTTTCTTTTGTCTCCAATAGAATGGCATCAAGAGAAGAACATACCTTACCTATTGCGGATGCACGACTTAGCCACCTAACATCAAATGTGTGCTCTAATCTCAAGATCGGACACACCAAATCCTTTTGAGTAATCCTTAACTCATCAAGCCTCTTGTTAGAGTGATTGAAATGTGTGGCAATTGAATTGACAAGGTTCTCTAATGTTATTGCAATCCCAGAATTCTTTTCAAAAACAGAAGATACAGCCAAAGCTGTCCTATGAGCAACACAATGAATAGATGTTAGAAATGGATTTACATGTCTTTTAAAAAGCGTTGAAACACCATTCTCTGACCCTATCATGGTCGAACACCCATCAAAACCAAAAGAGATTAGCTTTGAAAGATCAAAATCATTTCTTTTCAACTCATCAAGAACAACATTAAAGATAGACTTGGCAGTCCCATCACTTACACAAACTATGCCATAAAAGCTATAGGTGGGAATACAATCATCAATGAGGTAAGACAAATAGATAATCAAGTGTCCATGCTTACTAATATCATTAGACTTATCAATCAAGACAGCAAAGAAAGGACTTCGAGACACTTTTTTCAAAGTGGAGTTCATGAGACACTTACCAATACAATAAACCATCTCCACACAAGCCTTGTTGTCATTGTACAAGGATGTGGAATATGGCACTCGACAATCTTGCAAAAGAGAAATCATGTCAGTAAATCCAGAAAATGCATAATTTTTCTTTGCCATATGATAGGCAACCCTAAAGAGAGTAAAGAGAGCCTCGTCTTTGAATTTCTCTGCCCTCTTCATGCTATTTTGAATGCTTTCCTTTCCCTGCAAGAGGAAAGCATCCGTTGCATTCACATGACATTCAGTTCGATAATGAGCTTTCAAGTTATTAAGCTTAAAATTAACTGAACCATCTCTTGAATAGGCACTATGGTGATGAGGATATTTTAGACAAAACTTACAATACAACTTAGCTTCTTCTTCATTGTATACAAGCCAATTAAACTTTTGTAGCCAATCATCTTGGAAAGCAGCATGCACCTCAATCCTTCTTTCCAATTCTAACCTGTCTGCTAAAGACAACGAAGAAATTTCATCAGTAGAAACTGTCTTTCGTAAGTTAGATGAATCTCCTTTCGTTTTCTTGGAATTTATCTTAGAAGGTTCAAGCCCTGCCCATTGAAGAAGCGTACCTTGTCGTTTCTTATTACCTTTTTCACCCCCTTTATTACCCTTTCCAACATTATTGAAATCCATTTAAAATAGGCTATAAAAACCATATCCACACACAAAAAATTTTTTTTAGTTTACAGATGCCTAAATCTTTAAGCACGAACATGTAGCAAACGAAAAATGTAGGGACATATTTACCAGATTTGATTTATTATCGTCAAGATCAAGGTGGCTTGCCCAAGAACAAGTTGCAGTCCACGGACTACGACAAGCTTTGTATTGCTTACTACTCGAGAGTCGAGACTCGAGTTTTTGTTTTGATGCCTCGCGAGTCGCAAGTACACACCCTACTACCTTTTAGCGCACCCTATCCTTGTCTGATGTCAAAGAATAGAAGCCTTGATGCTCTCGACTCTCAAGTCTGAGTCTGGACTCTGTAATATGTATCTTTTCCTGGCAAGTCTCAACAAATCTTGGGTCTTAAACTTTAAAGGATTAAACTTCAAAATCGTTACTCAAAGGCTAAGGTAACTTTCAACTTTGAAGTTTGAAGTTTCAGGCCTCCGGCAGCTCATGAAATAATCGCTCAATGCTGAGGCTGCTGCGCAGTTGAAGCCTGCACTCAACTCTCGAGTCTTAGGATTTGGAAACCTGCAGGCTGCACCCCCCACTGTCAACTTGTCAAGCCATAACGGATTCTACAGGTACCCGGGTCCCGGCACCACGTACCGTGTATGGTGTGACTCGTCAGGCTTGAGCACTGAGGATCAAACTAGTTACTGCAGCGTGCGAGCATTGGTGATCGAGGCTTTAGCCTTTGAGCATGAGATGTGTGCGCGCGAGAGAGACTGGCTCAGATAGCGTCATGACTCACGGCAAGAAAAGCCTTGGCCCTCAAAATTCGAACTGTGAACACAAAGAGTTGCTTAGTCGAAAGTTGTAACGATTCGTTTTAGGCAAATTAGAACTTTAGGGTACAACCTAGTACATAGTACAAATCAAGCTGCCTGGGTTCGAATTTCATTTTTTCAACTTTGACAAAGTGCGAACTGCGATTCATGAAGCCTCAGCCTAGACTCTAGAGGACAGCGATGTGAGAGATTGGGCTAGGGTGGAGATCACTGTGGAGGCAAGGTATTACCATGGTGTTGCACCATGGTACAACACTCCATGTCAATTGATATCTCAACTTGTGTGGAAGGTGATACCTACACTACATGTTTTTAAATTAATGTAAAGTTTTATTATGGTTTCAAAAAAGTGGTTTGTTTTAGGATGAGTTCACTGCATTTATGTCCAAAGAAAGAGCAAAGCTTGATGCACTTGGACTAAATGATGTTGAGAAGAAAATGAGACTAGACAAGGCCACAAAGGTAGAAGAGGAACGGTTGAAAAATAGGGGATACAAGTAACTATTAGTCACCAATCCTCTTAATGGTGATGAGTTCTTCAAGTTGCTATTTAACATTAAATGGGATGAACCTGGCATGCTTAAGATCACTAGAGATAAGCTCTATTGTTTGACAAGCTCAAAAATCACTTCTGAGAGGTAATGAAGCTATTGGTTTCTCAATTGATAACTATGTTCATGCTATTTCATTTTTCTATATGATTAATTGATATGTTGTTCTTATCTATTGTAGAAAGAAGATAATTTTTCACCTCATGAGTCTCACTAAGTTTAAGGATCCACAATATCTTCATTTTGGTGACTACAAGCATTTTAGAAGTTACATGAAAAAGGAAACTTATTGGGCTCACTTGCATGGGGAGGCTACACTTATGATTGAAAGGCTACATGTAGAAGGTCCACAACGTCCAAATTCTTGTGACCTATTCTATAAAATGAGCATAAAGAATCACATTTTGAAGGTAGACATTTGACCATTGTTTTTAGTAGAATATAGACATGTTTTAACTTACACAAGATGCACTTGAGTGTGTTTATTGATTGTTGCTATGTATGTAGGCTTTTTATTTACCTGCTCTGATAGATGCGGTGAAGTCTTTCAACTCTAGTGAGAAGATGCCAGAGCTTGTGTTGTCGGCAAAGAGAGTGATTTACAAGTTTGCTTCTTTCACTTGCACTCTATGCAAAAAAACAACATTTAATTTTCTTGCCATGGTTTTGTGATAGTGGGTCATTTTGAGTATGATGACATATCATTTTGTGTCTACAAAAAATCCTTAAGGAAGCCCAATATGGGGTGGATGGTTTTGTTGACAACAAGTTCATGTATAATTTCTATGAGGAAAACCCTTAAATCCCTTGTGGGAGCCCAAAATAGGATTTATGGTTTATTTTGAAAAAGTGTTCTCCATACAAAGGAGACTTTGGTGATTTTTTTTGGATATATGTCATTTAGCATTGCGTGTATGTACTTTTAAAAGTGAATGATGCTCTAAAAGTTGTGTAGATGGGTTATGCAATGCGTTGAAGCGCAGGAATTGAATGAAGCCCCATTATTCACTAGAGAGTGGATTAATGTGCATGATGAGAATACAATGTTCTTTCCCTCTTTGCTTGAAAGGAGTGTGACAACTTGGGAGGCCAATGTTTGTCCTTGGTGGTTGGATTATCCACTAGGAGTTATTCCAAAGCGAGAGATTGAATTATGGAAGAGTAAGTACCTTAACACTTGTGGCTCTTTCTTTTGAGAATGTATATATTACTTTAATACTAATGTATGTGATATTGTGCTATATGGTTGTTGATTGAAGGGTTTCAAAATGAGAGTGATGAGTACTTAGAGGAGACACAAGAAGTGTCTCTCCCTCTTGTTTCTCATGGAGTTACTCAAAACACCATTGTGAGTGGCTCTTAAGGTACCCCACTAGCAAGCAGTGCACTCAAGAAGGGTAAAGGGAAAATGGAGCCTCTAAGTACATCAAGGATACCCACTCCCTCTTCTATGCCTCCCATTGTGCCATCTAAGAAGCCTAGCATGTCCTCTTTGGCAACCACTATACGCCATATGGAACCCTCTTCTAGTGTGCCAACTACATCCCTGTTGGTGCACACTACTTCATTTGTTGCAGAGTCTTCTCTTGGGTGAGAGGCTTGGGAGAGAAGGCGGATCACACGATCTATTGGTAAGTTTAAGAAAATTTTTAGCAATTTTGTCTTCCATGTTTTCTAATTGAAAGCTAATTTGGATAATGCTTGCAGGGTTCCATTACCAAACCGTTGTAGATGTCTTGCTTGTGGACATATCACAAATTGATAAGTTTGCCCTTGATAGGTAGATTTGGATAATGGTTAGTTATTTGAATTTTCTTCTTGCATTGCTCTATGATTTTGAACATGATTTATGTTTGGTTTTCTTGTAGCATCAATAAAGTTTTTGCGACACAGAATACAAATCTGTATGGCAAAGATGGTGTGCCGTGTCATGAGGTTGATAGGCTTATCTTTGCAGATTCTCCTACAAGTTTGCTTATGGATGGTCTAGGACCAATCCCATTAGGTAAGTAACTTTTCTTTGGACTAGTACTTACAGCTAACTATGGTTGCTTAAATTTCATCATTCACTTTTATAGAGGGCATGAGTGTTCCCAAGTGAAACACATTTTCCAGGGGTCTAGTGACAGGGTGCATGGATGTTGCTCATGAGTTTTTGGCCGATGAGGGTTTTTAGTCACCATGTGCATGGCCGAGCATATTATAGATTTTAATGCAGATGCAACTAGGGAAGGACTTGTGCTCATGGACCCTCATGTGTAGTAAGAAGGCATATCAGCTTCTTCTCACTAGAGAGGCGGTGAGATAACAAACTTAGTTTCATAATTTAATTTCCTAAAATAAAAACATTATAACTAGGACATTCATTCCTTGAGTATTTTATTTATGCAGGTACTTGATCTTATCATGTGTCTTTGGTATCGTGTTGGCCATCCTATGCCACACTATGATAGAGAGGCAGGGGAGAAAATTCCTCAAAAATTGTTTCCACCAGATTGTAGCTACATGATAGATGATGTAGCCTTCCCCATTGAGATTGATGGTGTTATTCTTAGAGGCGAGGCAGAGCGGCTTTCTTTGTTCTTTTGATAAGACTAGTCCAAAGTATATGCGTTTGCCTTAGGTTTCTAATTTACTTTTTACATGGTCAGGTGGTTGCTGGCAACATTTACTGAGCATTATGAGTATGTTTTGGACTTGTTTGCGGGGTGTGGTGGTTTGGGCTAAGATTTTGTGGAAGATATGAGGCATTGTATGTGTCTAGAGCTAGATGATGTGCTCTATGAAAGATTTTTGTCCGACATTGCATGTGGACCTGTGAAATGTTGATTGCAGATGTACACTTGGTTGAGGAAACTCTATTCTAACAGTACACATCTTGATGTTTTGATTTATGTTTTTATGTACGTGGAAGCCATATGACATTGACATGGTGTTTTGGTATGCTCCATACATTTCATTTGTGTTTGTTTTGTACATGATGGCCACATGATATTCTAATGACTTTGATTGGAGATTTCCCATGTAGTTTGATTATGTTGACACTATTGAGAATGTGTTGAATTTTGTGTGAGAACAAAATCGTCAAAGTGATGGAAATAAGATTTTATGTGAAGGAAATCCCATGTGGGAGCGCAAGAAAGGGTGTACGGTTTTTTGTATGAAGAGGTCTCCATACAAAGGAGACTCTGGCAAATTTTTTAAGACTCACGTTTTATGTACAAGCTCAAAAATACATACAAATGGTGCTTTTTACAAAGTTGCATTTTGCATAAGCATAGACATGCTTCCATATTTCTTAAAAGTTTTTGGTAGTTGAAGGATTGTACTATGAAGTTTTGAGTTTTTCCATGACACAATGATACTTAAAGATATCATTAGTGTAAAATTAGGGTCCAAAAGCTTGAAAAAACAGTTTCAATTGTAAAAGCTAAAAACTGAAAGCTTGTAAAAGTAAAATCCCCCCTGTTACGACCTTAAAATAGGTCGAAAATAACTTAAAGAACCTTTTCAATGTGAACAAGGAGACTAAAACAACAGGAAAATCTTCAACCACCATGCAAAACACACAAAAAAGAACTTTTTTGCTTATGGTGCTCTATGGAGGCTTAGATAATGGTTCTTGCTATTGTGTCAAAAAGGCTTCCTCAAATGAGAGTGCCTAGTTTGATAGAACTCTTGAATGATTTCAAATGCATTGAATGCTTCATCTTCACCTTTTAAAGCGGTTGCTTCTACAAAGGCTTGAAGCGGAGTCCATTTGTAGCATAAAGATCATTCCTGCTCCGACACCAATTGCAAGGCTTTCATAGCCACATGCAAAGAAATGGGAGATGATGAAGATGGAGAAGTGAGAAAGAAGACACAAATACATAAAAAATATCCACCAAAACAAGAGAGTTATCAATTGATCATGCTTTACATAACTATGGATATACATTAATCCCATGCATCCTTACCTACAAGGGCTCCACTTGACTTTGCATGTGATCATAGCCATTCATAACTATGAGGTGTCTCGGGCACACCTCATCCCTTAGAGTCTTCTCTACTAGTTGTGCACTAAAACCTAGCATGAGAGGGTGATTCTTTGTTTGGTTGTTTGAAATAAATCCTTAATAAACCCAAGAAAATGATTATCCATGATAAGACCAATGGTAGTCTATCACTAGACCAACACATCAAGGTGGTATCGGGATCCTCAAACTTGCTATTCATGCATAGGCCAAGTGAGAAAATTTTATCTATCGGTGAAGGGTACTGTGGGGGTTTGGTAGGCCTATTTGCAGTTTTGCCTCACCCTCAGCACTATATGGCACGGGCACCTTCAAATGGGATCAAGGGTGGAGGTGAGAATGGTGAGGTGCACGCATTGTAGGCCGTGTGATCCTGCGGCCTGAATTTACAAATTTGTGTGACCCAAATTTTCAAAACTGTCCCGAATTTACAAATGGACCCGCATCTACATATGTAGCATACTTCAATGAACGCATGCGGGTGTGGTGGTTAGAGCACATGCACCACACAAGGGAGGTCGTGGGTTCGAAGCTCAAGGTGTGGACGTGAATTTACCGACTGACCCAAATTTGCTTTTGGCCCAAATTTACAAATCAGCCCAAATTTACAAAAGCACATCCAATGGCTCGGATGACCCTCACCCTTGATCCCATTTGAAAACTCCCCAGCAAAATAGTGTGGAGGGCTTGCCTCGCACTTGGATCACGATCGCAATCCATTGCTGGATACACGGTTCTCTGTTAACCGACAAGTCAGGTAGTGGAGTCAATACTGGGCGAATAGCAAGCTTTAAGACGGCCCAACGCTCCCTATCGCTTGGTGTTGACCTTGGTGTTAAAGCATGTTAATCGACAAGGCACATAGTGAAGTCAATATTGGGCAAATAGGAAGCTTTGGGATTGCCCAACGCTCCCTATTGCTTTGTGTTGACCTTGGTGTTAAAGTCATTACATGCAACAATGGAGTCAGCACCAAGCGAATAGGAGGCTTGGTGACTGCCCAACGCTCCCCATCGCTTTGCACGCTGACCTTGGCAAATAGGCGGCAACCCATAAACATCCACGGATATCAGATTGTTTTGAGTCAAGGACCAAGCTTGTCGGTCCTATAGGTGCTTGGGTGATCGCCGATGAGAGGCGCACCACATATCTCATTTGATAATATTTATACTTTGACCGCCCACTGTCGGTGCCCATGTGTGAATAGGTTAAACTCTTATAAAAGGTCTATTTTGACCTAAAATCCTCATTCTCTGAGGTGTAAGCTACGAAGTGCTCTTGCTCCATCTCTATCTCCTTCTCCTTGATGTATATGTGTGTGTATGCTAGAGAGAGAGAGAGAGAGAGAGAGAGAGAGAGAGAGAGAGAGAGAGAGAGAGAGAGAGAGAGAGAGAGAGAGAGCATTGCGGCAACATTGGCGATGGCAAGGCGGTAGAGCGCGGCATCGATGGCAGCTCCTTCTTCTTCACAACACAGGATCCTTCACAACGGCAACATTGAGAGGTGAGTGACACATCATTGTTTCTCTAGCTGTCTGTTTGCAACCTTTTGATGCTTGCACACAGTTCACAGGCAAGTTCCCAGCCTTTGACACGTACGACAAAGCGTACATTTTTGGCACCGTTGCTGGGGATAGCCTTGCATTAAGCTTGAGGAGTACTCAGTGCTACCTCTGGAAGCTTTTCTTCCATTCATTTTTTGTTTTTTGCTGAGTTCTGTGAGAACTATTTAACGACTGTAAAGGGCAGATTACCAGGTTTTTGGCAGAATCTATTAGTAACTATAAGCTCTGTTAGTGTTGCATTGTATTGGTTTTTGTTAGTTTTGCAAGATCTATAATGTGCAGGTGTTAGTAGAGATGTTAGTGAGTGTAGACAGTGAGAAGTAGAGTAGACAGTGAGCACCATAGTTGACTGTGTGTGAGTGTGCAATTTTGTGTTAAACAGTCAATTAGCTATTAATTAGCTGCAAGGAGGTTAGACAGAGTCCCTAGGAGGTGTTGTATGCACGTGGCAGCTCATCATCCACGCGGCCACATTATCCTCAAAAAATGTAAAAAAAAAGGATATTTGGAACTAAAAAGAAATTCAAAAATTAAATTAAAAAAAATATTATTCTAAAAGGAAGGGATCAAGATCTTTCCCCAAGCCCAAGCCCAAGCCGAGGCCTAGGCCTGAGTCCTCAGTCTTATGATATACTACTCAGACTACCTTATATATAAAGACTAGGATCTCTAGTAAAGGGAGGGCATGTGGGACAAGTTCCTCAAGTCCTCCACCATCCCCTTCACACTCACCCTTTGGACTTACTAATTCTAGCCCTCTCCCTACCTAGAAAAAAACTAGTTTTAGGATATTGAGGGCTGTACGTAACCGAATCAGGGGCTGTACGTAACTGAATCAGGGGCTGTAAAGCACGACATGTCCCCCTAGCCAAGACGTCTCTTTGAGATATCATACTCCATATTATATAGCTTGGTTAAAAAAAGGGATAAAAAATACAAAAGATTTGGATTGTAAACACCTAAAAAACTAGGTGAGCAGCTTTCACATGCACTCACCAACACCTCTAGAGTGTTGAGGTCACATGCACCTACACTCTCGTCGTGTCCTAGAGGAAGAGAACATCAAGAGTCTCTTTGTTTACGCAGTCACTCATTATTCCTCTACCTTAGGCTCTAGGACCTCAACGGGAACCCAAGGTAGTACCACTCATGACCCACATATTGCGTCTAGTGACCCTTCCTTTGACTATGACATCATGCAGGGTTACTTGATGCCTAATCCTCATAGCTCAAGCCAAAACATGCATGCCATGGGTCCACACTCCGGGTCGAGTGTGCTTAACTGCTTGAAGGAAACCTTTAGTACAGCCACTTGCTCCGAACATGGAGCTAACGATGTAAATGAGGGGGATGGGGAAGTAAATTTGTCATTCATGACCAACGCAGACCCCATGCTCCTTCAAAGTGTGCACATGAATACTCCATTCACTACACCCCCGGACTCTTCTGAGCTATTCCCCTACGAGGTTATATTACGTGATGGTAGAAGCCTTGCCAAAGTGCAAGAGGTTGAGCGGTATATCATTGCGGCCAGGGAAAAGGAAATCGAGAGCTTATGCAAGGCAGAGCAACGAAGAGAGTTAATTGTGAAAGCCCCTATGTCAATATCCTTGATAGGAGAGCAATCGAGTGCTCTTGAATTAGCGACCACTAAGGGTCAACCCATAGAGAGCCGCATTGCATCTAGTTCAAAGGACACCCCTAACACCTCAATCCTAGATGGAGCGTTCCTAAATGAGAACTGGGAGTACGAACTACAAATGGAAACTCTAACCGACCTATTCACAGGTCACACCTATCACGTGGGTTGGTTAGATGTCCTACAATCCACAACGGGTGCTACTAGTGTAGAGAATCAACAACAAAGAGTTTGTGAGGTCATCCATAGGGTTATTGAGCTAGAGAGACAGAACAAGGGGATCCACATGCCTTCAACGGGTCTCATGAGATTCTTGGATACAGGGAAGGCTAAACAACCAACCTTATTGCAAATGGAGACTCCCTCAGTAAGTCCAATGGATCCTCCATATGTTTTTTTGCCCAGGGTTCTCAGTGCAATCTGAGCCCACGAGTGATAGCTTTACCTTTCCAAGTCTAGCTCATCTTTCCCTTGATGACAACACGGGTACCATGCCTACCCCAATGGTGAGCATGCCAAGAAACACGCCATGGACTTCTTTTGTTAGTAAAACACCGCTACATGATAGCTCAATGCCGGCAACAGTACCTACAAGTGTGTATCAATCATATGCACCTATAGGTCCTTATACTCTGTGCGCTCCTTGCCGCACTGTCGAAGCAAGGGACTTGCCGATACACCGTATGCGAGCCACAAACGGCTCCAAGCACACAACAAGTCTAAACTAGCAAGCTCAAGAAAACAAAGGGTGTGTCACTCACCGCTCTACGCTCGCCTTCGTGGTGGATTCCTCGCCGCGATGAAGAAGAAGCTGCAGTCGTGCCGCGCTCAACCGCTTCGCCGCCGTCGTGCCTTCGTAATGCTTGATCGCACACACACTCTCCCTCTCTCTCTCTCTCTCTCACACACACACACACACACAAGGAGGTGAAGAAGAAGAAGATGGAGATGGAGCAAGAGCACTCTTCAATTGCACAAATGAGAGAATGAGTAAAAATTAGGTTTAGTTGGCTTTTATAGGAGCTCACCCCATTCACACTTGGGCGCCCATGCTTAACCAACTAATCCCTTGAATGTCCCAGTTAGAGTGCGCCTGTCATCGACGATCACTCTTACCTTTTTCCTATTGGTCCGACAAGCCCGGTACCTGACTCTAAATAATACATAATACGCGTCCATCGTAGGCGATAGGGTGTTCGTGTGCCGTGAGGGTTAACATGCCCCCCTTCCTGATGTAGATTCCGTCCTCGGAAGCTATTGAGTTGAAGCTGGTTCGTCGAGGTGGAAGAGCATTTGAGATGAATGTCCTTAGCCTTCTTCAGTCACTGCAAAATCAAACAACATTGGCACAGTAATTGCATTCTCTTAAAAAGCATATGCAGTTTTAGATAGAAAAATTGATTGGTCAAAGAATTTCAAACAATTTGTTAGCAATGAACATTAAATTGCAATGTAATCAAATGCATAAACAGATGTAAAGGTAAAAAATTAAACAAGTCTGGGGTCGCTAATTTGACGGTCGAAAAGCACTAGAGATCGAATATTAATACCATGGGTAAGCTTCTTAATTTTCTGTGGTCAATTAAGTTGTTTAATCGCGAGAGCCAAGTATTCATGTTCGAGGACTGACTAGAGGCTATACCTAGAAGAGTTTGTAGTTAAGCTACCATAAAAGGAATTTCTCATGAAATCATCGCCTGACTGATTACTTTTTCTTTGACCCCCCAAAGTCTTTTCACATTGATTCAATTATGATGTGTGTGCTTATTTTGTATGCCTTGGGTTTTTTGCTTTTCAAGGAAAAGCGCCCACACTGGGAACCTCTAGGGCTCTAGTACCATAGGCAATACATGTGAGTGAAGTACCAAATCAAGCTGAGATTTCTTTTCCAGCTTAATTTTACATTGTGGCACTTTGATTTTTTGTTTGTTCATTTTCAACATTTAAATTTTGTAACTTTGGGGGGTCATATAACACTGTTACCCTCCCCAGGCTCATCACATTAGTAAACTCCCTTTATAATACTTAAGCTAAAGGTCAATAGGGTCAAGCCCACTAGAAAGCCCTAGTACATTTCATACAATGCTGCCTAAATCGGATTAAGAACCTAAGTAACCATTGTTTATTAGGAAGGCATTCCCCATGGTATTAAGAGAAGATTTCTAATACCTAGCTTGGTCAAAATAGCTTAGTCGGACTGCTTGATTTTTACACCTAAACGAGTGATTATGACAAAACATTACATTGAATTAAATGTTTGATACTAAGCAAATGCGCTGAATATTATGCTACCAATCACAATCAAAGCAGACAAACATGGATGCAAAAAAGATAAGGGCAATGCTAATGGACAAGAAACACCTGTTTGTGTTGATGGTCGCGCTTGATTTGAAGTGTGAACGAGAGAAAGGTTCCATGAAGGTCCAAATCCTATCAATAGCAACACGCTCCTGTACACACTATGAAATACAAACAATACCTCTAGGAGGAACATCAGTGGGAAAAGAGATCTTTGCTAATCACTCAACTCTAAAACAGAAACACTCCTATCGTACTAATCTTACCTACCCTCCATCACTCAAGTGATGAGGATCAAAGGTGTTTTATGGCATAGGTTTCTGTTTCACTGTACCAATTGTGACATGTGTAGGTCTGAGTCAATGTTTTGACTTTTAATGTGCATACTCGTTTGCTAATTGCTCTTGCTCTTTTTTTTTTTTTTTGTGAGTATAAAGCTTTACATGTACATTCCCTAAGATCAGAGATTGAGAGGTCAGGGAAAAAAGGTTGAGAGGGAAGCAAGTGAATGATGACTGTCAACAAACACTCCCCCCTTCCTTGGGTAGATCATACCGTTTGAAATGAGCTTGTCACCCTTTGAAACCAATTGTTCCAGTTGGTAATAGGTGAGGATTTTTGCCAGTAGTTTTCTATTACCCTAGGTGCCTTGTCAAGTTGCAACGGTGGTAAGGTACTCTCCCAGGATCAAACTTGAAGTGGTTCATTAGGTGATTCTTGAACACTGGGAGGTGTGGATTCTTTTGTAGCTTCATGGAGGTCCACTACTATAGATGGAGGCTGTGTAGAAGCTTTTACCTCTATGGATGTATTACATGAGGAGCTAGAATCTTCATGGGACTCCCCCCTTCCTGAGCTAGGTGGAACAAATCGTTCTTTCTTTGGTACCCAAACTAGCTCAGGAGCGGGTGTGTAGCATTCTGTGATTTTTTTCTTTTCACGATCATTGATTCGTTTTGGAGCTACGGGATTGGGCTCACTTGGGTCAGGTGATAGGTAAGAGCACAATCTACGTTTTGGCACCCAGATTTGATCATTTCCTTCATAGTAGCCTTGGGCTTCCAATAGTCGTTTAGGGATCCATCGCAACATTTTCTTACTTTTCTTGGAGCGAGTGGTACGTTTCTTACAAGGATTCTATTTTTTAGCACTAGCTATGGTCACTAAAGAAGCTTTAGGGACCCACTTGTATGTTTTTTTCGTGACATTAGGATGAGTCTTGTCGAAAGCGATATGCATTGCTTGTAGCATATTTAAGGGTATAGGCATTTCATCCCCCTCAGGTGTTACCCAGGTCGTCCCCCTATTTCCCCAAGTGTCTATGGTTGATGCTAGGTGGACCCAATCTACATTGTCTGATTCCGTCATACCCGGTAACACATCCATATAAGGAGAATCTTGGCCAATGTCTGTATCCTTCTTACAAGTGTAACAATATTGTAGTGGGGCCGAGTGAACCGTGGTGTCAGAGCGATGATCAATAATGGTTTTACTCCCTAAGGGGTGTACCTTACCAGTCACCAAATCCACTCTAAGGACAGAGTCTTGGAATTGCAAATAGACATGATTTTTAGACCAATCGTGAACCATTTGTGCTTCCCTCATGAATGGTCGTCCTAAAATCATTTCATATGACATAAGGTGTTTAGAGAAATCCATTACAATGAACGTATGTCGTACCTTGTGTCCTAGAACTTTGATCTTAAGATCCTTGAGCATCCCCATAGGTTTGGCTATGGTACCATTTGCCATCTTTACCACAATGTTAGTAACACTGAGGCGGGGTTTTCCCATGGATTCCCAACAATCTTTTGTAACGATGCTAACTCCCGCACCACCATCAAGAATTCCCTTTATAGTTAATCCCTTGGTAGTGATGGGTAGGGTCGCATTAGACTCGTCGCCTTCAAAATACTGCCCTAATTCGTTAATGGGTACCTCAATCACAGACTTGTGTCCATCTAAGTCAAGTGATTGCACATGATTTTCCTCATCAATCATAATCGAGTCAGGCCTATTTGGTTGCGCAAACTGCGGTAATCCCGTTCGTAGCTCTCCGTTAAGGAATGCTCGAAGTGCAAGGAATAACTCAGGATCTCCATACAGCTTTGCTATGATCGTGGTTCGGACCTCAGAAGACATGAAGTCCACTAGTTTGGCAACATTCATTGGCGTTTTGCAGGGTGTAAGTCCTTGACTAGGAACTGGTGGGGATGGAATCTCATATTCCTCAATGGGATCAGGTATTCCTTCGTCAAACATCCTTTCCAACAAGAAAGGTGTATGCTCACTTTCTGATGTCCCGTCCTCACTCCCTTCTTGGATGATACTAGATATGGCTAACGGTCTATGGTTCATGTGGGGTGGATGAACTTGCGTGGGAAACACTGTGTCATGAATTTTGATATGCATGGGTTCTGGTTCTAGTTTGCTTTGAGTCTCCTCCACTAAACCTCTTAGATGTTTCACCTGCTTAATCTCGTCTACAGGGTTTGGGTATGTCCCAATCTTCTTTTTACGATTCTTCCCTTTTTGCCCCTGCGGTTTATCTTGGGGGTCTTGGATTGGATTTGGAAACACTTGTGGTGTTTTCAGAGGCTCTTTATGGTTTTCTCTTATTCGGTTTTCATTTGGTTCCATGTTACGGTTTTCTTTGTCGGTCTTTCCCTTTGTGGTATTGGTTCTAGTCTCCATTGTCTCGACTGAATCTGAATCATCCTCGAGGTCATTCATATACACGGGGTCATCTCCTGTTCCTATGTTTGTTTTGGAACTTGGCTTTGAATTTTCCGTATTCTGCGACTTCTTCCTTCGTGTCTTCTTTTTCTTTGCTTGGATAACTGAAATGGTATCTCTCTCTTCGAGGATATGGCCTGGCCCTTGAACCATGGACCGTGTAATCGCATAAGCGGGTGCGACGGGTGGTATTGGCGATGTCACACTAGCAATTTCGACCAAATTTAGGGGTGTGATTTTAGGCGCATTTGGGTTATAGGGGCATTGGGCAATCAAGTGATCTATGCCACAACGATTACATGTGAGTATTGGCATTGGAGACGTGCTCCCTTGATTCATTTGCATCTGTGTAGCATTCTTTTGCAGCCTAATAGGGCACTCCGCTGCTCGATGTGGTCCACCACACTCGTAGCATTGAAGAGGTGGCCTCCTAGCCTGGGTGTTGATATTTTGACCTCTGGATGCGAGAGCAGCAGCTTGATAAACCGGCTTGACTTGTCCCCAACAATCTTCCATGTAGTATATAGGACACTCTTCCAATGTATCAAGTCCGTAGGCAATACTAGTGTCTATTTCCTCCTCACAGCCATCTGCATAAGCATTAGATGGCTCGCAACCCACTTGGTTCATAGGGGCGACTCTTGGATGCGGGGGCTGCGGTCCTAGCACAGGAGGTGGTAGCGGTGTAGCTTGTACAACATTTTGAGATCTAGGGACCATGTGTTGCGGTAGTTGCTCAACAGGTGGAGCAGGCATCAATACAGGAGCTCGAGGCGCATCTGTCCAGGCTACAGGTGGTCTATTTGCCATCATACGTTTGATCATTAAACAATCCTTAGCTTGGTGACCATACCTACCACATGCGTTGCAAGTTCCATTAAATTTTACTCTAAACGTAGGGCACTCACTAGTGCTATGTGGACCTAAGCAAATGGAACACCATTGTTGCTCCCTTCTTGGATACATGTGACTATTTTGAGGGGGTTGATTATCCTTAAGAGACTCTTGGATTGCCTTGGTGAGGTCTGTCAAGAATGTCTCAAATACCTTTGGCTCATTGGCAATGGGCTTTGCAGTCATGGGTTCATACTCAATGGCTTGTGAGCTAGTGGATCTCGTGTCAGTAGACACCCTCATGCCTGCTATCATCAAGTTGTCCTCTAGCTGGATTGCCTTGGCAGTGACATCTTCCCAGGTTGTGATACCTCTAATCACTAGTCCATTATAGATTCCTTCATTCCTCAACCCTCGAATGAATCGATCAAGCAGTTGGTTATTGTTGAAGCGCTCATTTACAGGGCAGCGAGAGTTTAAGTGCTTTAGACGACTAATGAAGTCCCTTACTGACTCTCCTTCCTTACGTTCGGCCTTCTGTAGCTGAGATGCTACACCCCAAAGCACACCTTCTCGTATGTACTCCTTTAGAAACAACCTTCGAAGGGTAGGGTAGATTGTTTTCTCGTCCACCCTTAGGGTCCTATACCAATCTCCAGCCTTCCCACTTAATGTCAAGCTTAAGGCATTGCACTTATGTAGTTCGTTGCGTTCCCCTAAGGAATCACATACTTGTTCAAACACTTCAATGTGTTTCCTAGCATCTTCATCCCCATTGAATTTTTGCGTGAGTTTGGCAATTTGTACTGCCTTACTTCTAGGCTCTCTATCAGACGCATGACGCATATTTTCCGCGATAGATCGACCTATGGTTTGAGCAAACGCTGCCAAGTCACCTATGTGAGGAGGCAGGGCCGGTGGAGGTACTCTTGGAATCATATGTGGGAGAGGGATGGGTGCCGGTCTTGGCATATGTGTGGATGATGCAGGATATGGAACATAACTGGGCATAGGTCCACTCGGATAAGAGCTAGGGAGCGGCACTCGAGGAGCATAAGCAAGTGGTACAATTGGAGGTGTGGGAGCCATGTGTGCATAAGGGGCTAGAGGCACATATGGTCGAGGCCCCATATTAGGTACTACGACACTAGGTAGTGGCACTGCGCTAACCATAGATGTCATCGGTACATTCTCTGTCAGACTTATCCCTGGAGTGAGCACTGGGTTTTCCTTAATAGAGGGTTGAGCAAAGTTAGGGAAGCTAAAGTTTTCGCTCGGAGGCTCAGATTGCATAGAGACCCCAGGTGAAATGACGTAAGATGGGTCCATGGGGCTCATTAGAGGAGTCTCCATTTGTGATAGAGTAGGCTGTTGAGCCTTACTCGTATCCAAAAATCTCATGGGGCCAGTTGAGAGTATATTTACCCCTCGGTTTTGCCTTTCTAATTGAATAATGCCATGGATAACATTACAGATCATTTTCTGTTGATCTTCGATGCTCGTGGCACTAGAGGTGGATTGTACAATCTCTATCCATCCTACATGGTAGGCGTGGCCAGAGTGTAGATCCGTCAACACCTCAGTGTGGAGGTCGTATGTCCAATGATCATTAATGAACAATCCTTCTAGAGTCGACGTGTTAACGGTTTCTTGTGAGGTAGAAGCAATGTTGCTCCCCGTGGTTTTACTTGTCACCAACGGTACTCTAGAGGGAACTTCTGAAGGAGGCAACTCAACAGGGCCTTCTTGGTAAGAAGTTGGTAGGATATCCACATGGACACTCTTTGGGGGTGTGGGGTCCACGTGCGATGTGAAAGGAGAGTCCACTTTCCCACCCCCTTCGTGTGCTTCATTTGCATCAGGTTCCGAGCGAGTAGCTCTACCTAACGTTTCCATGAAACGGCTAAACATACTAGTACTAGGCTGTGGAGCTTCGGGAGGTGCATGGCCTTCTCTCTCAGTGTTTTGGGTAGGGTATGCTTCCATGATTTCTGAGTCGGAGGAGGAATCACTAGCGGCTATTTTAGGGTCTTGGGTGGTGCTACCTTGTGTCCCCGCTGAGGGTCTAGAGCTTATCGTGGATGGGTAATGGGTGTCCGTATGAACAGAGGCACCACCAATGTGATCGTGCTCTAACACTCGTCCAGAGCGTAAGTGCATGTGCTTTTGATACCCTAAGGTGTCAAAAAGCTGCTCTAGGAGGCCTTGTGACTAGTTTTTAGCGTGTTTTTTGTTTGTTTTTTTGCTAGATTTTTTAGAGCGTGTCGTGGAATGGGCCGTGTGATAGCTCGAAACGAGCGTATCGGTCAGAGGGTCGTGCCGTGCTTTACAGCCCTCCGTTTGGTCACTCTATGCCCTCGGAATCCCTAAAACTGTCAATTTCCAGCAGGGAACTAAGCCCAAACTAGAAAGTCTAAGGGTGCAAGTGGGAAGAGAAAGGAGGAGAGTGGAGGACTTGTCCCACATGCTCTCATTCTCTCTTGAGGGAGTAGGGTATATATATAAGAGTGAGTCTAGTATATATCATAAGACTGAGGACTGAGGCTTGGGCTTGGGCTTGGGCTTGGGAAAATGATCCCGATCTATCTTTTATACAAACCAACCCGTCCGTTTTAAGAGTCCCGTTTTTTATTTTCGAAAAATTTCGCCGCCCGCTCACTCGCGTTTTTAATTTCCGATTTTTTTTTTCTTCTTTATTTTTAGAAATTTTTTTTCCAGTGTTTTTTTTTTTGGAGAAAAAAAAAATTAAGGTTTTTTTCTTTTTGGTGCAGAAAATACAGAAAATTGAAAACGCAGAAATTGCAGAAATTGCAGAAAAAAACGCAGAAATTGTAGAAAATGCAGAAATTGCAGAAAATTAAAAAAACGCAGAAATGAAGAAAATTGCAGAAATTGAAAACGCCGAACTTGAAAATGCAGAAATTGCGGAAATTGAAAAAACGCAGACAACAGCAGAAATTGAAACTTGACAGCAAATGCAGAAAACGCAAAAAACAGAAATCTCCACACACTCCTTCCCTGCCTTTCCTATGATAGAAATTGCACCACAAGGAAGCGTAAAGTGCTAACCGAGCTTAGTGTAGGGCATATCCCCGGCAACGGCGCCAAAAATGTGCGCTCCTTGCCGCACTGTCGAAGCAAGGGACTTGCCGATACACCGTATGCGAGCCACAAGCGGCTCCAAGCACACAACAAGCCTAAACTAGCAAGCTCAAGAAAACAAAGGGTGTGTCACTCACCGCTCTACGCTCGCCTTCGTGGTGGATTCCTCGCCGCGATGAAGAAGAAGCTGCAGTCGTGCCGCGCTCAACCGCTTCGCCGCCGTCATGCCTTCGTAATGCTCGATCGCACACACACTCTCCCTCTCTCTCTCTCTCACACACACACACACACAAGGAGGTGAAGAAGAAGAAATTGAAACTTGACAGCAAATGCAGAAAACGCAAAAAACAGAAATCTCCACACACTCCTTCCCTGCCTTTCCTATGATAGAAATTGCACCACAAGGAAGCGTAAAGTGCTAACCGAGCTTAGTGTAGGGCATATCCCCGGCAGCGGCGCCAAAAATGTGCGCTCCTTGCCGCACTGTCGAAGCAAGGGACTTGCCGATACACCGTATGCGAGCCACAAACGGCTCCAAGCACACAACAAGCCTAAACTAGCAAGCTCAAGAAAACAAAGGGTGTGTCACTCACCGCTCTACGCTCGCCTTCGTGGTGGATTCCTCGCCGCGATGAAGAAGAAGCTGCAGTCGTGCCGCGCTCAACCGCTTCGCCGCCATCGTGCCTTCGTAATGCTCGATCGCACACACACTCTCCCTCTCTCTCTCTCTCTCACACACACACACACACAAGGAGGTGAAGAAGAAGAAGATGGAGATGGAGCAAGAGCACTCTTCAATTGCACAAATGAGAGAATGAGTAAAAATTAGGTTTAGTTGGCTTTTATAGGAGCTCACCCCATTCACACTTGGGCGCCCATGCTTAACCAACTAATCCCTTGAATGTCCCAATTAGAGTGCGCCTGTCATCGACGATCACTCTTACCCTTTTCCTATTGGTCCGACAAGCCCGGTACCTGACTCTAAATAATACATAATACGCGTCCATCGTAGGCGATAGGGTGTCCGTGTGCCGTGAGGGTTAACATACTCATATAGCTCCTACCCCTCCCAATGTTTCAACAACTTATGCTGCACAACCACAACATCCAAGCTCTTATTTCAATGGGACCATACCAGCTACCATTAGCATGTCACATCCGACATCTGCTATGCCTACGGCCACATATATGAACTTTGGGCCACCACATAGCACAACACCGTACCAAACTTGGGACCCAAGGACTTCCTATGCGCCAAGCCCAATGCCAATATCTATAGTCTTTGGAGTGCCTTCACCCTTGGTGCCTGCTCACTTAGATGACTTGGCAACATTTGCTCAAGCTACCTGTCGATCTATTGCTGAGAATATGTGTAACATGCTTGATAGAGATCCTAGAAGTAAGGCACTACAAATAGCCAAGCTCACACAAAAATTTAGTGGAGACGGGGATGTGAGAAAGCATATCAAAGGTGTTTGAACAAATATGCGATTCTCTAGGAGAACACAATGACCTACATAAGAGTAATTCTTTAAGCCTAACCTTAAGTGGGAAGGCTGGGAATTGGTATAGAACCCTAAGAGTGGAAGAAAAAACAATCTACCCTACTCTTAGGAGACTGCTCTTGAAAGAATACATACAAGAGGGAGTGATTTGGGGTGTAGGATTACAAATCCAAAAAGCCCAACGAGAGGAAGGAGAGTCGGTGAGAGACTTTATTAGTCTCTTGAAGCATTTGAATTCTTGTTGTAATCCAAATGAGCGCTTCAATAATAATCACTTTCTTGATAGATTTATTTGGGGATTACTACATGAGGATATCTACAATGGCCTAGTCATTTGAGGTATCACCACTTGGGAAGCAGTCACCTTCAATGCGATCCAATTGGAGGGTAATTTAATGATTAAAGGAGAAAGAGTGTCTGTTGAGCCTAAATCTACTAGCTCGCAAGCATCGAGGCATCAGCCAATGACCCTAAATCCTATTGCTAAGGAGCCAAAGATATTTGAGATGACTTTAGCAGATCTCACCAAGGCTATTCAAGAGAGTCTTAGAGACAATCATGATTTACAAAACAATCATATATATCCAAGAAGGGAGCAACAATGGTGCTCAGTATGCTATGGTCCTCATAGTACCAGTGAATTTCCTACTTCTAGAGTAAAATTGAGTGGGAATTGCAATGCCTATGGGAGGTATGGTCATCAAGCTAAGGATGGATCGCATAGTTTTTAAGCACGCGATGGCCAATAGACCAACCTTAGCATGGACAAACACACTTCAAGTGCCTGCATTGATGGTGGACCCACCTCTTGAACAAACTTCACAACACATGGTCCCTAGGGTCCAAAATGTTGTTCAAACAACACCCCTTACCACCTCCAATGCTAGGACCGCAACCACCATATCCGAGAATCACTTCTGTGAATCAAGTGGGTTGTGAGTCATCTATTGCTTGTTTGGAAGGTTGTGAGGAAGATATAGACCCTAATATTGCCTATGGAATTGATGCACTTGAAGAAAGTCCACAATATTACATGGAGGACTATTGGGGACAAGTCAAACATGTTTATCAAGTAGCTGCTCTTGCTGCAAGAGGCCAAAATATCAATTACACTACCAAGAGACCACCTCTTCAATGCTATGAGTGTGGAGGTCCACATCATGTAGTCGAGTGTCCTATTAGACTACAAAAGAATTCTACACTAATGCAAACTAATCAAGGGAGCACGTCTTCAATGCCGATACTCATGTGTAATTGCTGTGGCATAGATCATTTGATCGTACAATGTTCGAATAATCCAAATGCGCCAAAGATAACGCCATTGAATTTGATTAAGGTTACCGAGGAGCCATCACAGTACATCTGTCGTACCAATAAATGTATTCACACGATTAATGCTCCAAAAACAAAATTTTATTCTTGAAGAAAGAGACACGGCATCAATTGCCCAATCTCAAAAAAAGAAGAAAACACAAAGGAAGAGTTTGTAAAAAGCAGCGAAGTCAGACCCCCATTCAAGACTAACATAGAGACTAGTGATGACCCCGTATATATGAACGATGCTGAAGAGGATTCTGATTCACGTGAAACCATGAAGACCAAAAGGACCTCTAGGAAAGAAACCAGCAAGGAAGATCGTCGTGAGCCACAACGGCCAGGACCCAAGAAGAAGATAGGAACTTATCCAAACCCTATAGAGGAGATTGAGCGACTCAAGCAATTAAGGAGTTTGGTAGAAGATACCCAAAGGGATCTAGAGCCAGCACCTAGGCAGATCCAGATTACAAACTTAGTGTTCCCTACGCAACAACAACCTCACAAAGTCCATAGACCATTGAACCAAAAAGTGACCGAGCTCGCTGCTGCTGTTGCGCTACCCACTCGCCATCGCAACCTCCCTCTGCCCCTCCCCCCCCTGCCCTCGCCGCCTGCACCTGCTGCGCGTACGCCAGCGCGCTGCCCAGCCTGCCCGCAGCCCTATGCCCGCCCTGCCCACCTGCTCGCCAGCTTTCCCCCACTCCCGCTTGCCGCCCTGTTTTTTGCCTCAGCCCCCCAGCCCCGCCTCCCAATCCTACCTCACGACGGCCATCCTGCTTGTCGGGCCTCGCCAGTACCAGTGACGGGTTCGGTCCTGCAAAAGCTTCATTTTTTGACTACGTTTCTCCGCCCCTCCCCTACAGCAATAGACACAAATGGAGGCTCCAGCTTTGCCACAGAGGGACTCTGATGAAGCCCCCTCGCCCGACCCCGCTGAGCCCACCATTCGACTTCCTCTCTCGCCTACAGAGCAAGCGAGCCTTGCCGCAGAGGTAGAGAGATTGCAGGTGACTTCGGTCATCTGCAAGGTTCTCGGCACTCGACCTAGCAGAGGAGGGCTGCGAGACCTTCTCCAGGCCCGCCTTCTCTCAGAGGTGGGAAAGATCTTGGATGTCCAGATTCTCGGACAGGGGTACTACCAGATTGAGTTCGAGACTTCCGAGATGGCTTCCAAGGTCATTGCTATGAGTCCACTGGCCATCCGAGCATCACGCGCCCACTTTCGACAGTGGCGACATGGTTTTGACCCGACTTTGGATGTGCTAGTAGAGGAGGCAGACATCCCCATCTCAGTCTGATTTCCGGGTTTACGGAGGGAGTACCTTCCACTTCTCTCCAGGATTGGCTCCGCCATCGGGACAGTCCTGGAGACACCTCGTACGGCAGCATCAGTAGCTGCCAAGGCGGCTGGCATCCCTTCAGTTCGAGTTTTGGTCAGAGATACCCACACGCTCCCGAAGGTCATCCTTTTGCCTCGGGTGAGTGGGGGTTGGTTTCGACAGAGTGTGGAGTACTCGGGTCTCCCGAACCAGTGCTTCATTTGCAGACAGATGGGCCACCTAGCGAAGGCCTGTCCACGGAGGAGACCACGACCCGCACCCCAGCCTCAGCCCCAACCTGCCAAGGCTGGGCCGCAGCCAGAGCCAGCGACACAGAGCACAGATTCAGCGCCACCCTCTGAGCCTGGGGCTCCAGCGGAGGAGGGGTAGCAGGAGGCCTGTGGCCGTCGACGCCAGGGGCCATAACGTCAGCCTGGCACTGAGAGTGGCCCCCAGGTGCCTACTCAGCAGCAGTGGGTTCCCACGGGGAACCGCTTTGGGCCTCTTGAGTAGGAGGAGCCTCCTTCGCCAGCCTCCACCTCCGCTTCACCCTCGCCAGCCGCTCCGCCTTCCGATCTCCCCTCCTCCTCCTCATGCCCTCCCCCCGCCCTCTTCTACCGCTCACCCCCCACCTCGCCCCCCCCATGTCTGTGCGGCCCCACCCCGCTTCTCCTCTCCCCCGCCCCCCCCAGCCCCTTCTCCCCCTCCTCCTGCTTCAGTACCTCAGTCGGCTCAGGAGACTGGACCCTTGCCGGCGGCTAGGAGATCTCTTGGCAGCGCCTTTGCCACGAGTCGCCTGGCGAGAGAGGGTCAGCCCTTCATGCGGCCCCCTCTGCAGATTCAGACATCTTCTCTTGCAGCTATCCCGCGTGGTTTGATCTTCTCTTGCAGCTATCCCGCGTGGTTTGACGAGCATTGACCTCCGACGCCGCTGGGATTTCTTCGATTACGGGTTTACTCGTTTTCTTGGCGACTCCGCAGCAGACCACGAGGCAGCCTGCTTCAGAGTCCACGCTTTGTTCCTCGCCGCTAGGGGGACAGAGGCCTTGGACTCAGCAGTTGGTTTCTCCTTCCCCCTCCGTGGCAGGACTGAGACAGAGTGGTCCCTCGACTTAGTGGTGGGATGGTTGCATACACAGGTTCTCGAGTTCTCTCACCACATGGGAGAACTTGGCGTTACAGATTTGCTGCAGACGTTGTGGCCACTGGCCAAGTTTGCGGTGACACCCCCAGACTCAGCAGGATGTAGACACATTGTGGTGTACTTTTTTGCTGATACGCAGTGTTTGCCTTGCTATGTATTCATTCATGAGGACTCCTGGACAGAGGAGGTTGCTTTACGCACGGCTCGCTCTGCTTGGGCTTGGACCAGGCACTCACTGCAGTCTCACCTATCTAGAGGACGCTTGGATGCGGATTACTCTCCATCCAAGCCTGCTTCGAAGATAGCTCGTCTTGCTGCTGCGGCAGCATCTGTTCTCTCTCGCTCCCCATGAGGATCGTCTCGTGGAACGTGCAGGGACTAGGTGGGCCCCAGTTTCAGCGACAGCGGGCCGATTGCTTCAGGAGCTTCAGCGTTGCCTTGTGGGAGGAGAGATTGATCTCCTTATGCTTCAGGAGCACCATTTGTTTGAGAGCCGCATTCGGCGATGTGGTCAGATTTTGCGTGGACGCTATGATACCTTTTGGTCAGCTGCTTTTGGACCTGGAGGCATCCAGGGTGGGGTATGTATGACTATTGCGGACTCACTACAGCAGGCCATTGTGGGCAGAGGGATTATTGTACCAGGCAGGGCTCAGTGGATTACTATGCAGGTTCAGGGTAGCCTTGTGGGTTTCCTGAACATCTATGCGCCCAATGTGGCGAGTGCTCGTGCAGAGTTTTGGTCACAGATTGTTGAGTCTTTGCCACAGGTTGACCAGTGGTGTGTAGGAGGGGACTTCAACATGTTGGAGGACCCTTCTGACAGGATCGGAGGCAGCCATGCTACTGTGCATGGAGTCGAGTTAGCAGCTTGGGAGAGGTTTTGTATGACGCTGAGGGTCTCGGATACATGGCAGCATTCTGGCTTTGTGAGGCCTCCAGAGAGTCTTGCCTTCTCTAGATCGGACCGCAGAGTGGGAGGAGTGAATCTATCGCGCATAGATCGCTTCTACACTAGTGACCACTTCAGTGACTTGGGGGGATCAGTGGGCATCCTGGCAGGGACATCCTTCTCGGACCATGCACCAGTGATTCTCACAGTGGCAGATAGGCAGAGGAGTGGGAGCACGATGCTTCGCATCCCAGAGCGGGTCTTGTTGGACTCAGCACTCAGAGAGAGGGTCGAGGCTCTATGGACAGAGGGCATGGACAGCCAGGCTCCACCTGCAGACAGAGTGGCCTCAGGCCTAGCTCAGCTTAGCCACTTCTTTCTCCAGGAGTCTCTGGCTCGACGGGCTGCAGCGAGAGTGGAGGAGCAGTGTCTCAGACGAGGCATTGCTTCACTATAGAGGATGCAGGAGCAGCATCCAGACAGTCCATGGTTGGAGGAGCAGTTACAGCAGGCTCGACAGGAGCTTGCTTGCACAGAGGAGAGGCGCCATGAGTTTGCCTTTCATCGACAGGCATCTCAGTGGACTCAGGTGGGTGACAGGGTGACACGTGGTTTTTTTGAGACAGTGGGACCTCGGCACTCGCATACCAAGGTCAATCAGTTGAGGAGACCCGATGGGTCAGTTGTTTGTGAGCCTGAGGATATGCGTGCAGTCGCTACTGACTTTTACCGTGAGCTACTGTCGGCTGAGCCCGAGTCAGAGAGACAGGATGTATGCAGGGAGCAGGTTTGGGCACAGATGCCCTGTCTTGTGACTCAGGAGATGCGGCAGAGGCTGAGTTACCTCTTCAGCTTGAGGAGCTGCACACGGCTCTTAGGGCCCTCCCTCGTGGTAGCTGTCCAGGTGAGGATGGGCTGACTCCCAGCTTCTTCTTGGAGTACTGGGACCTGCTTGGCCCAGATCTTTGTAGTGCCTTTCAGTACATTCTGCACACAGGAGTGATGCCGGATAGCATGAGTGAGGGCCTGATTTACCTCATTCCAAAGGAGGGTGGCTCCTTGGATGAGATTCGACAGTGGCGCCCCATCACCATTCTCAACTCAGCCTACAAAATTCTTGCCAAGGCTCTGAGTTTGAGGATTCAGCCACTTTTGGAGAGCCTTATACATGGGACTCAGACAGGTTTTGTCAAGGAACGCAGTATCCTTGACAACATCTTCACTTTTTGGGAGGCTTCTGCCGGGCACGGCTCCGTGGTGAGGACCTAGTGATTCTTCTTCTCGATTTTGAGAAGGCATACGACAGAGTCGACTGGGACTTTCTAGAGGGCACGCTACGCAGGATGGGCTTCTCAGAGGCTTGGATCAGAGGGGTGTCAGCTTTGTACAGACAGGCTCACAGTTAGGTGCTTTTGGCAGGAGGTAGAGGTGAGTGCTTCATGCTCACACGATCGGTCAAACAGGGTTGTCCTCTTGCCCCCTTTCTCTTTCTGTTCTATGCGGAGGCGATGAGTAGATTTTTGTTGTCACAGCAGGTTGGTTTGAGGGGCTTAGCACTCCCTCTACGGGGAGATGAGCTTCTCGACGCTAAGTTTGCCGACGACTCAGCCTTGTACTTAGAGGGCCAGGAGGCCAATTTACACAGATGTGGGCAGGCTTTGGAGACCCTTTGCTGTGCATCGGGCGCACTGATCAACTGGAGAAAGACAGTGGCTTTCTCGGTTGGCAGTGCTCCTGTGCCAGATTGGATGCCAGGAGAGGGTTTCAGGTGGATTCCTCCAGGGACTGCAGTTCGGTACTTGGGTTGTCAGGTTGGTTTGGATTTGTCCCCCGAGCAGCAGATTGCTCCTCTTCTCCTGTCCATCAAGAGAAAGCTGTTACATTGGAGCTCAGCCCGACTTTCGCTGGCTGGTAGAGTAGTAGTTGCCAACCAGGTGTTGTTGGCGACTATGTGGTACATCACTTCTTGCTGGATCTTCTCGAGTTCTTGCATCAGCCAGGTACAGAGGCTGATCAGGAACTTCCTTTGGTCAGGTCGCGACCCTCAGATTGCCCGAGCCAAGGTGTCTTGGTCGGTCATCACACTTCCTTGTTCTCAGGGAGGGCTTGGGATCATTGATCCAGCACAGCAGAGCAGAGCCCTTCTTGGGAAGTTCGTCGTCAGAGGACTTCTTCCAGGCGAGGAGCCCTGGAAGGAGTTCTTGTTGCAGAGGCTTCGTGCCAGGGTGCCTGAGTCAGGAGGCCCTTGGCAACCTTCGACCAGATGGATCTTTACAGAGTTGCATCGAGTTGGTTTGAGCAGGAGACTGGAGGACCGATTCGCTGTGAGTCTGCTTCGTTCTTGGGAGCTATTACGGCGTGGCCTAGAGCAGAGACAGCCGACGTGCACGGAGGAGCACCTACGGCAGCCCCTCGTCTGGAACCCCATGGTTAGCACTCAGCGAGGCCACTTGGTTGGGAGTAGGCCTCATGTTTCTTGGGGTCCCATGGCAGCAGGTCCAGCGCGCTCTCTAGGTGACTGGCTAGAGTTCACAGGTTTGTCAGAGGAGGTGTAGGTTGTATAGCTACAGGGCATGAGAGGGGTTCAGAGCATGTGTCAGGACATCTCAGAGTCGGTTCCAGTTGACTGGCTCACGCCTCTCGAGCCAGTGGCACCCCGGTGGATGGGAGCCTTCACACGACTGGAGGTTCTCATTTCAGTCAGGGCTTGCTCAGAGACTGTCCTAGCCCTGTTCTTTGAGCTTCAGGGTGGGGGACGACTACAGAGAGTTGCAGTAGAGGCCCCGTAGGTAGCAGAGTGTTGTTTCCAGAGGATCCGAGTTGTGGGCATCTGTGGGAGGACTTGCGTCATAGACCCTGACCCAGCAGCTCTTGAGACAGGACACTGGAGGCTATGGGCTTGGGAGTGCTGTCCACTGGCACGAGTACAGTGAGATCCTGGTGAGTGGCTATGGAGGGACCCATTCTCTTCTGTAGACCGCCCAGGAGTCCCTTTCTTTCAGTACACTGTTCGGCTTGGACGTCATATACTTGCAGCACAGAGTGAGGCCCGCCCCGCTGCAGCACGTCATTGGCAGGAGGAGGGTCTCACAGTTGAGTTCTTGGCAGCTTTTTGGCAGAGGCTGTGGGACTCCAGACAGCCGAGGCGTGTCACCTTGTTCCAGTGGTTGGTTGCACACAGAGCCACAGCAGTAGGGAGCTGGCTTGTACATAGTGGTCTCTCGGCCGCATGTACAGCCTGTGACCAGTTGGTGGAGAGTCAGCGTCACTGTCTTTGGGACTGTCCCTCGGCCCAGCAGGTGTGGCTACGAGTTCTTCGGCTGATGCCTGCCCTCTCCACGGCTCGACAGTACACTTGGGGGGCAGCGGCTTGGTCCGCCCTCACGGGCCCGGCACTTCAGTTTGAGCTATCTTCCACCAGCAGGATGATAGTGATACAGGGGGGTCGATCTACACTCCAGCCTGCTACAGACCTTACTCCACAAGAGTGGAGCAGTGAGAGAGCGGAGTGTTGGGAGCTCATCAGCGGCCTAGCTCTCTGGTTCATCTGGCGGGCCCGTTGTTTCCGCATCTTTGAGGCTCGCCTTGCACCACCAGCAGAGACTGTTCGTGACTTTTGGCAAGAGCTGATCCATACTCTCAGAGGACAGCTTGAGGGACTACAGGGCAGCTCCGACCGCATGCGGGAGCGTCGCGAGGCTTTCCTTCGACTCTGGCGCCCTGGGCCGTTCTACTCCATGGTCCAGGGGGTGCTCAGATGGCACTACTGTCCACCTGTGTGGCTTTTCCCTCCTCCCATTTCTTGATTTAGCCCCATTGTACATATGCTGTTTTTTCATTGGGAGAGTCTCCCCACCATGCTTGTTGTAGCCCTCTCTTGCAGAGGTGAATGTAGCCCTATGGGTAGTTTTCATTAACTAATAGAAGGATATTTTTCTATTAAAAAAAAAAGTCCATAGACCCCTAGCCATACCTAGTGTCATCCAAGAATAAAGTGACTTAAAGTCCTGGGAAAGTGGGTGTACTCACTTTTTGTTGGAAAGAATGTTTATAGAGGGACTACCTGACCTATCAAAGAAATGGAGATCCCATCTTCCCCACATCAAGGGACTGAAGCCCAAAAGGTGCCGTTAAATATTGCCAAATTGATGGATAGAACCACCATCATGACCAAACTATATGGAGACCCTGAGCTATTCTTAGCTCTTTGATCTTTCCTCAATGGAGATTTGAAAGTTGGCCTACCACAATTTGCATAGATGGATGGAGCTAGGGAGATGCCAATAGAGGAGGAACACTTAGATCCACAACCCAACCTAGATGAGAACCCTGTTGTAGAAATACCTGTTAACCAGTTGGGACAATACTTTGAGGGTGATGAGTCCAATGCAACCATACCAATAACTACCAAGGGATTAACTGTCAAGGGAATCCTTAATGGTGGTGCTGGGGTTAGCATTGTGACTAAAAATTGTTGGGAAGATACGGTAGCAAAGATGGCCAATGGGTCTATTGTTAAACCTATTCGGATGCTAGAAGATCTCAAGATCAAGGTCTTTGGAGACAAAATAAGAAATATCTTCATTGTTATGGATTTGTCCAAGCACACTATGACATTTGAGATCATCTTAGGACATTCTTTCATAAGGGAAGCAAAAATGGTGCATGACTGGTCTAAAAGCCATGTCTACTTGCAGTTCCAAGATTCTGTCATTTGAGTGGATCTTGTAATTGGTCAAGCACATCCTCTAGGAAATAGGTTTATAATTGATCATAGATCTCACACCACAGTTCACTCAGTCCCATTGGAGTATTGTTATACATGTAGAGTGGACATTGATGTTGGGGAAGATTCTCCTTATACGGATGTACTACCTGGGATGACCGAGTCAGACAATGTGGATTGGGTCCACCTAGCAGCAACCATAGATACTTGGGGAAATAGGGGGACGACCTAGGTAACACCCGAGGGGGATGAAATGCTACCACTGGTACCTTTAAATATGATAGAAGCAATGCATATAGCTTTTGATGACCTACAAGATGAAGGCTTGACTGACATTGGAACCAATAGCATCTCACAAGACTATAGCCCACACGATTTAGGGTCAAAATCATCAATTGAAATTGACTCTAAGGATGAAGAATTTGAGTTAAATCTTGGTGCAAATGTGGGGACAAACCACTGAGGGCTCAGTGGTACCCTAGATGACAATCTATTCAGTAGAGGAGAAGACACGAGTAGTGATTCATCTAGTTACTCTTCACTAGAAATCGTCCGTAATAAAAAAATTAGACAAAAAGAGTAAGAGATATAAGAGGCGACATTATTGAGTAAATGTGCATGCTAGAATAAATAAAAAGAAATCTATCACAGAATGGCTTAATTATATAGGGGCATGTGATGCTCATCGGAAGTTGGTAGATAATTGGGGTGAATATGTTCAAAGCGTTATGTGGTGTAGTCCACAACCTATTGACATCGCACAACTAGAGGCTATAGAGAAGCGAAACCGTAAGGAGATGACATAATGGAGAGTTGGCTCAACAACAAAAGGAAGTGGAAGAGAAATCACAATCCGTAGAACAACAAGACCCCATAGACTTACACCCTACACCCGACGTTTCAAATCCTACACCACGAAGAAGTGTACGGTTGTCTATAAAAAGGCTAAAAAAAAAACCTATCAATGGAAGCAATGGAGTCTATGATGGTCTGGCTATAGTTAAGGAAATAGAGTTAGAAGACCCAGGAGAAGAGTCCAAACCTGTTTTCATTGCCCAAGATCTGACAGAGACTGAGGAGTATGTACTTAAAGAACTTCTCAAGGAATGCAGGATATATTTGCTTGGACATATGATGATATGAAAGGTGTTCCATCTTCTGTGGTGCAACACACAATCCCCATGAATAGCATGGCTAAACCAGTCCAGCAACAACCCTACCCAATGAATCGTAAGTATGCAAAAATCATTCAAAATGAGATTAAAAAGCTTGTGAAATGCGGATTCATATACCCTATTGAGCTCTCAGAATGGGAGTCTCCAATAGTTATTGTGCCAAAAAAGAATGGGAAACTCAGAGTGTGAGAGGGACCATTACCCCTTGCCATATTCATAACATGTGCTTGAAAGAGTTGCAGGGAAGGAAGCTTATAGATTTTTAGACTGATACTCTGGCTACCTAGCTACGATGAAATCACAATTGTGCTAGAGGACCAAGCTAAAACGACAGTCAGAGCGCATTGGCAGTTGCACGGAACCCAGTTTTTCATGCTCGCACAAAGCACATTGAGGTGCATTACCACTATGTCAGGGAGCGGCTCTCAGCAGGAGAGATCAGCTTGGCTTATGTGCCAACACAGGACAACCTTGCAGATCTTTTCACAAAGGCATTGTCTCGTGAGAAGCTTGAAGCTTTCCACAAAGCTTTGCGCATCACTCCAGGTGGGATTTGTTACCAGATACATGTGGTAGTGATGTGTATGAACACACTAGGACCGCCGGGGCTTTTTTTCCCTCTTTAGGAGGTTTTTTTCCCCGAGCATTGTATACACGCCCATCACTCTAGGGCTATCTATCTTTCCATTGCACACTAAGTAGCACACTCTCTATTGTGTGCCTTGAGCTTCCTTTATCTTCTCCAAGCTGTGCGCATTTCTCTGCAACCCTAATTCCAACATGACTCAACCATTTGAAAAATGGGGTTTAGACTTTGTAGGCCCAATTAGTCTGGCAGCTCGTAATACTCAATCTTGATATATTATTGTTTCCATTGACTATGTGACAAAGTGGGCGGAAGCCAGGGAAACATGTAAGGCTGATGTAAGCTCAACTGCCAAGTTTCTCTTTGAAAACATTATTACAAGATTTGGTTGTCCCTTTGAGATTGTGAGTGACAATGGCACTCATTTTATAAATGGAGTGATAAAGGAACTCATGACAAACTTCATGATAGCTCACCATAAGCCTACAACGTATTATCCACAAAGAAAATGGCCAAGATGAGAGCACTAGCAAGACCTTAATTTCTATCTTGACCAAAACAGTGGAAGCTCATTGCACAGATTGGGATTTGAAGCTGACATCAGCTCTATGGGCTTATTGTACTTCTTACAAAGTGGCTATTAATTGTACACCATTCAAAATGGTATATGGCCAAGAAGTAGTTATTGTTAAGTATGGAGCCTGATTTACCCTTGTAATTTTCTGTGGTAAAAGCGTACATTTGTAAGGCCCCCATTATGAGGAGAAGCCATCGTGCGTGAAGGAAAATCACTCACCGGAAACCAAAAGTTTTACGAACAAGAATTAGGGGCAACTTTAGGGGCCTCGGGGGCGGAGGCCCCCTGAGACTTTTTTTTCCCTCGCCGGAATATTTCTTTTCGCCAGAATATTATGGCCGGACGGCGGCCAGAAAGTGGTCGGAAAACAACCGGTCGGTTGGCCAGTGGCCGGTAGTCAATGGCCGGTGGCCGAATTCAAAAGCGGAGTTGTCTTCTCAAGGGCGGCCACACATGGGTGGATTGGAGGGTCCGATTTGGACTTATTCGCACAAGGGCGGCTACACATGGCTGTCTCTCATAAGAGAGGGCAGCCCTTTTGGCCTATAAAAGGAGGCCATTTCTACACACATTTCATAGTGTGAAGTTGATGCAACAAGGTGAGTGTGAGGTGGTGAGAGTGAAGCAAGGCGGGAGATCTATTAAGGGTTTAATCCCTTTGTAAACTACTTCTTCTTTTGAAGTGCTAAAGCCATTGAGTGGCTGCTTTCCCATGGACGTAGCCCACATTGGGTGAACCACGTATATCATGTGTACTCTCTCTCTCTCTCCACTCTATAATCTCTTGTGTGTGAAATCTATCTCTCTCCATTAAGTAATCTACTCAAATATCTATTTAGCTACGTCTTATTTCTTAACAACTGGTATCAGAGCAAGGTTTGCTCATAGCTAAATTATCTCAAGGAAAGGATTCCTTGAATTGAGTGGAAGTTATGGTGGAGGAAGGGAAGCTCAAGATTGAGAAGTTCAACGGCAAAAACTACCAACATTGGAAGATGCAGATTGAAGACTATCTCTACCAGAAGGACCTCTATTTGCCACTAGGCGGTCTTGCGAAGAAGCCCGCAACAATGGCAGATGAAGCATGGATTGTCCTTGATTGAAAGGCACTGGGAACAATCCGGTTAAGCTTGGCGTCAACGGTGGCCTTCAATGTTTCGGAGATGAAGACCATGGAGGACTTGATGAAGTCACTTGACGACTTCTACGAGAAACCATTAGCATCCAATAAGGTATTTCTTATGAAGCGCTTGTTCAATCTAAAGATGGCAGAGAATGGTTCAATTGCAAAACACCTAAATGATTTTAACACAAACATAAGTCAACTTCGATCGGTGAAAATCAATTTCGATGACGAAGTGCGAGCTCTCCTTATACTATCATCTCTACCGGATAGTTGGGACAGCCTTGTGATGGCTATAAGTAATTCTATTTTTGGCACAAATACTCTTAAGTTTGATGATGTTGTGGGTGTTCTCCTAAGCGAGGAAATGCGAAGGAGAAGCACAGGAGAATCATCAAGTGCTGCATTGTCAGTAGAAACAAGAGGAAGGCCTAAGGAGAGGTTCAAAAACCAAAAGGGTCGTGATCGCTCAAGACGGAGCAAGTCACGCACAAAGTCAGTTCTTGAATGTTGGAACTGCGGCAAGAAGGGCCACATCAAGAAGGATTGCTGGTCCAAGAAGAAGAAGGAGACAGAGTCTCAAGACAACAAGCCAACATCGGAGGCCAATGTGGCAGGTAAAGTAGAGCAAGATGCTCTAATTCTCTCATTAGACAGTGTGTCTAATTCCTGGATAGTAGATTCCAGGGCTTCATTCCATGCGACACCACACAAGCAACATTTCCAAGACTACACCAAAGGTAATTTTGGGTATGTATACTTGGGAGATGATGAAGCTTGTGAGATTGTCGGCAAAGGTACAGTTTCTGTCAAAACTGCTAACGGAAATGAATGGAAGCTTAAAGATGTTAGGCATGTTCCTTCTCTTCGCAAAAATTTAATCTCTACAGGACAATTGGACGATGAAGGTCACAACATTGCATTCGAAAACAAACGGTGGAAGATCTCAAAGGGATCCTTGGTGGTTGCCAAGGGAGAAAAGGTCGGTACACTTTACTTGTGTACTATTAGCACGCAACCTTCAACTTGTGTAGCAACTACAGAAGTTGGCAGTGCAGTGTGGCACTACCGGCTTGGGCATATGAGTGCCAAAGGAATGCAAATCCTTCAAACAAAGAAGCTTCTACCAGGTTTGAAAGAAGTGGACTTAGAGTTCTGTGAAGATTGTGTTTATGGTAAACAAAAGAGGGTAAAATTTCAAAAATCAAGAAATGAAAGAAAAATAAAAAAACTTGAGTTGGTTCATTGTGATGTTTGGGGTCCAGCAAGTACACCATCACTTGGTGTCTCATTGTCCTATGTAACATTCATAGACGATGCGACTAGAAAAACATGGGTTTATGTCATGAAGAATAAATCCGATGTATTTTCCATATTTCAAAGGTGGAAAGCCTTTGTGGAGAATGAAACAGGTACCAAGGTTAAATGCCTCAGATCTGACAATGGAGGTGAATATTGCAGCCAAGCTTTTGAAAGCTTTTGTGCTAGCAATGGCATTCGGAGGCAAAGGACAACCCCAAGGACACCTCAACAAAATGGTATTTCGGAAAGGATGAACATGACAATCATGGAGCGAGCACGAAGCATGCGGCTACATGCAGGCCTACCACTTGAGCTTTGGGCGGAAGCTGTAAGTACGTCTGTGTACTTAATCAACCGGTCACCCTCAACGGCATTGGATGGGGGAGTTCCACAAGAGGCATGGACAGGTAAACCGGTGAATTATGCATTTCTCAAAGTGTTTGGGTGTGAGGCTTTCATGCACATAGATAAAAGCCTAAGATCAAAGCTAGATGCAAAGTCCAAAAAGTGTTTCTTCATTGGCTATGGAGAAGGTGACTTTGGGTATCGCCTATGGAATCTTGAAGATGGTAAAATCTTAAGGAGTAGGGATGTAATTTTTAACGAACAAAATATGTACAAAGATTACTTGGAAAGAAAACAAACAAAACAAACAGGTGATGAGTACATGGAGCTTGATGACGGTGAAGACTCAAGGACTGCAACAAACGGTGACAATGTGCAACAACGTCAACCAAATGAGGAACCTCAACCTATTCCCTGAAGATCTACAAGAGCAAGTAGACCTCCAGAAAGGTTTGTTCCTTCCTTCAACCATCTCTTGATCTCAGATTCTGGAGAGCCGGAATCATACGAAGAAGCTATGCAACATGAATCCAAAGAAGAATGGACGAAGAGCATGCAAGTGGAGATGGACTCACTACATCGAAACCAAACATGGGAGTTGTTTGAGTTGCCTAAAGGTAAGCGGGCACTTCAAAACAAATGGGTGTACAAGCTGAAGGAAGAAGAAGGTGGGAAGAAAAGGTACAAGTCTAGGTTTGTGGTAAAAGGGTTTTCTCAAAAGAAAGGTATTGACTTCAATGAAATATTTTCTCCTGTTGTAAAAATGAACTCAATTAGGCTTTTCTTAAGCCTTGTGGCTGCTCATGATTTAAATCTCGAGCAAATGGATGTAAATACGGCATTCCCTCACGGTGACTTAGAGGAGGAAATCTACATGCTTCAACCAAAGGGGTATGAAGTAAAAGGTAAGGAGAAAATGGTTTGCAGATTAAAGAAGAGCTTGTATGGTTTAAAGCAAGCATCAAGACAATGGTACTTGAAGTTTGATCGATGGATGTTGGATCATGGATTCACAAGATGCACTTGGATCACTGCGTCTACACGAAGAATTTGGGAGATGGGAAGTTCATCATCCTAATGTTGTATGTTGATGACATGCTGATTGCAAGTGCTAACATGCAGGACATCAAAGACCTAAAAGAGGAGCTGTCTAAATCTTTTTCAATGAAAGATTTAGGTGCTGCAAAGAGGATACTTGGTATGAAAATATCAAGGGAAAGGATGAAGAAGACAATAAAGCTATCTCAAGAAGATTACATCAAAAAGGTACTAGAAAGGTTTGCAATGCAAAATGCAAAACCAGTTTCTACACCTTTGGGTGGTCATTTTAAACTAACGAAGGATATGTGTCCAAAGACACAAGAGGAGATAGCCTATATGTCTAAAGTTCCATATGCTGGAGCGGTAGGTTCTCTAATGTATGCTATGGTCTGGACAAGGCCAGACATTGCACATGCAGTGGGAGTTGTGAGTAGGTTCATGGACAACCCAGGTAAAGAGCATTGGCAAGCTGTGAAGTGGATACTTAGGTATCTAAAAGGGACAACAACAAATGCTTTGTATTTTGGAGGAACTGATATTTTTCTAGAAGGGTATGCTGATGCAGATATGGCAGGTGACAAAGATACTCGAAGGAGCACTACTGGCTATGTATTCATGGTTGGAGGCACAACAGTAAGCTGGGCTTCAAAGCTGCAGAAAGTGGTTTCACTTTCTGCCACGGAAGCAGAGTATGTGGCAATGACGGAGGCAAGCAAAGAAATTCTGTGGCTTCACAGATTCTTAGAAGAGCTTGGATTCAAACAAGACAATTGTGTCTTGTACAGTGATAGCCAAAGTGCTATCCATCTTGCAAAGAACTCAGCCTTTCATTCAAGGACAAAGCACATTGAGGTGAGATATCACTTCATACGCACTCTTTTGGAAGAGGGACAGCTAAAGCTAGGAAAGGTGCATACAAGTGAAAATCCTGCAGACATGTTTACAAAGGTGTTCAACAAGGAGAAGTTGAGTTTTTGCTCATCTTCAATCGGCATTGAAGGATAAGAAGCCAGAATGGAAAACAGTCCTCACAGGTTTGGTTTGGAGACCAGTCTCCAAGTGGGAGATTGTTAAGTATGGAGCCTGATTTACCCTTGTAATTTTCTGTGGTAAAAGCGCACATTTGTAAGGTCCCCATTATGAGGAGAAGCCATCGTGCATGAAGGAAAATCACTCACCGGAAACCAAAAGTTTTATGAACAAGAATTAGGGGCCTCGGGGGCGGAGGCCCCCTGAGACTTTTTTTCCCTCGCCGGAATATTCCTTTTCGTTGGAATATTATGGCCGGATGGCAGCCGGAAAGTGGTCGGAAAACAACCGGTCGGTTGGCCAGTGGCCGGTGGCCGGTGGCCGAATTCAATGGTCGGTGGACGAATTCAAAAGCGGACTTGTCTTCTCAAGGGCGGCCACACATGGGCGGATTGGAGGGTCCGATTTGGACTTATTCGCACAAGGGTGGCTACACATGGTTGCCTCTCATAAGAGAGGGCAGCCCTTTTGGCCTATAAAAGGAGGCCATTTCTACACACATTTCATAGTGTGAAGTTGATGCAACAAGGTGAGTGTGAGGTGGTGAGAGTGAAGCAAGGCGGGAGCTCTATTAAGGGTTTAATCCCTTTGTAAACTACTTCTTCTTTTGAAGTGCTAAAGCCATTGAGTGGCTGCTTTCCCATGGACATAGCCCACATTGGGTGAACCACGTATATTGTGTGTACTCTCTCTCTCTCTCTACTCTATAATCTCTTGTGTGTGAAATCTATCTCTCTTCATTAAGTAATCTACTCAAATATCTATTTAGCTACGTTTTATTTCTTAACAGTTATGCCATGCCAGGGAGTTTCTAATTCCTAGTCTATGCGTAGCTTCATAAGAAGGTTGGGATGGGAACCCTTTAGTTGAGTGCTTATATATTCTTGAGAGATTAGATGAAGAAAGACAACTGGCTGTGAAAAATGCACTTGTGGAGAAAGATAGGAGGAAGAAATGGTTTGACCGTCATCTAAAGGACAAAGATATCAATGTTGGTGATAAAGTCCTTATGTATGGAGTGCATAATGAGAAGAAAAAGTTGAAATATGCGGGAAAAGGAACATATGGAGTATGTGAAATCACTCACAAGGAACCATTTGTGTGGTGACTCTTGATGGAGTTGAAACCATTGGATTCCTCAATGGTAGCAAATTTAAAAGATATTATGATTCTTTAAGCCAAGAGGAGCTATGTTCCATCCATTAAAAAAAGGCAACCAAGGCACAAACAAAATTGAAGAAGATACAAGCTCAAGCTGAGGCTAAAGAGCGACAACCACGCATAAGATTCCAACAAGAGGCCAACCTTTGAGTTACACATGCATTCCACATTGAAATAGAGGATGATTGGTTGGAATGTGACACACCTCTATGATACCCTATTGAGCTAAATAGCACCTATGGAGAAGCGCTATATAGCGCCTTATTGGACACGGGTGCTAAGTATAATCTGCTATCATATGGGGTGTGGTGTTAGTTGGGAAATCCATCTCTACCTGAGAGTACTATCGAAGTCAAGGGTGTCAATAAGAAAAAAACTGTGATTTTTACTATCAGACATACTTCTGTCAGTTATTATGACAATGGGGTTGTAGCTCAATAATTTTTGGTCATGCCTGCTAGAACTATGGAGGGTAATATAAACCTAGGACACACGTGGATGATAGCCACCAAATGCACTATTGATTGGGGGACTCGGAGTGTCACAACGCAGAAACCAACTCTTAGCCTTGCCACTCAAGCCACAGTCCTTGAGATATTGCCTCTTGGGGAAATAAAACCCAAAACATTGCATGTCCAAGAGGTTGAACCATATGTCCCCATAGCCCAACTCTCTAGAGCTTCAACTTCTGTAGTTGAAATAAAGCTTGAGACACACAAGACCCATCCTAATATAACAAAGAAAACATACAAGTGGGTACCTAAATCTTCTTTAGCAACCATTTCTAGTGCTAAAAGATAGGAGCTTGGTAAGAGACGTCCCACTCGCCACAAGAAATGTAAAGAAACGTTGCATTGGATTCCTGAAAGACTATTGGAAGCCCAAGGCTACTATGAAGGAAATGATCAAATTTGGGTGCCAAAGTATAAATTGTGCGCTTAACTATCAGATGACCCATGTGAGCCCAATCCTGTAGCTCCAAAACAAATTGAAGATTGTGGAAAGGAAAAAATCATGGAATGCTACACACCCGCTCCAGAGTTAGTTTGGGTAACGAAGAAAGAACGATTTGTTCCACCTAACTCACGAATAGGGAAGTCAAATGAAGCTTCTTGCTCTTCATGTAGTTCATATATAGAAATAGAAGCTTCGACACAACCTCCACCTACCATTTGTACATATCCATACAAAAAAAAGAGAATTTACACCTCCCATTGTAAGTTCACCACCTACAACAACGTTGCAAATAAAATCATGGGAGAGTACCTTACCACCCTTGCAACTAGATGAAACGCATAGGGAGGTCAAAAACTATTGGTTAAAGCCTTCGCCCATAATAACTTGGAACAATTGGTTTCTAAAGGTGATGACATCATTCCAAAAGGTATGATCTACCTAAGGAAGGGGGGAGTGTTTGTTGACAGTCATCATTCACTCACTCCCCTCTCAACCTTCCTCCCTAACCTCTCAATCTCTCAATCTTAGGGAAAGTATATATAAAGCTCTATACTCACAAAAAACAAATATAAAAAAGTAAAAGAGCAAGAGCCACCAAACAAAAATTTGGAAACCTACGAGTTCTATACATGACACAAAATCATAAAAACACATGACGCACAAAGACACAACCTTTTGACATGATCCTTATAATATTTGCACTCTAACCATCATCTATCTGTGTGTACATATATGGCTAGTACCATAGAGTCATCCACTCCTACCTTGGGTGAGAGGTACCCTCTTTACTTTGCAAAAGTGTTTCAAATAGTCTATCCGGTTCTTGCATGTGAATGGGATTTAGTAGATACGCTAGCGTATGAGAGAAATTTGAGGAGTTATAATGGCCGATATGTCTCTTGATCATGACTGATCCATACTTAGTAGATGACGTCTCTTTGATTGCACAAACTTACCCTCTTGACCAAGATGACTATAGACGTCTAGTGATGTTCTTAGTGAACATTTGTGCCTCTACTGATGAAGAAGATTTACATGATTACACGGATGCCACACATGGTCTCTCGGGTGATGACTATTTTTCTTGACGATGACAAGGATAGGGGTTTAGCCTTAGGGTTACCTCCCAATCTCTACAATATCTTGTTCCCTTAACTCCAAAACAAGGGGGGGTGCAAATAATTAGGTTAGGGTTCCTTATGTTGTTTGGTTGTGTTCAATAAGGGTTGGTGCCTCTTCCCAATGATGTGCCTCTTAGAGGTATTCCTTGTGTTTTCTAGTGTGTGCATGAACGTGTTACTGTTGTTAGGATTTGGACCTTCATGGAATCTATCTCTCATTCACTCTTTAAATTAAGCGTGATCATCAACACAAACAGGTGTTTCTTGACCATTCACATTGCCCCTTGTCTTTGTTTTTGCATCCATGTTTGTCTGCTTAATATGTGATTGGTAGCACAATATTCCTCACATTTGCTTAGCTTAAACATTAGATTCTATTTTTTTTTTGGTCATAATCCCTTGTCTAGGTTTCTGAATCAAGCAGTCTGACTAAGCTAGTTTGACCAAGTTAGGAGTTAAAGATCTTCTCTTAATACCATGGGGAATGCCTTCCTAATAATCAATGGTTACTTTAGGTTCTTAATCCGATTTAGGGAGCATTGTGTGCAATGTACTAGGGATTTCTAGTGGGCCTAGTCCCTATTGACCTTTAGCGTAAGTATTATAAAGGGAGTCTACTAGTGCGATGAGCCTGGGGAGGGTAATATTGTTATATGACCCCCCAAAGTTAAAAAATTAAAATGCTAAAAATGAACAAACAAAAAAATCAAAAGTGTCACAATGTAAAATCTTAAGCTGGAAGAGAACTCTCATCTTGATTTGGTACTTCACACACATGTGTCGCCTATGGTACTAGAGTCCTAGAGGTTCCCATTGTGGATGCTTTTCCTTGAAAAGCAAAAAACCCAAGGCATAAAAAATAAGCACACACATCAAAATTGAATCAATGTGAAACGACTTTGGGGTCAAAGAAAAGGAAATAAATCAGGCGATGATTTCATGAGCAATTCCTTTTATCGTAGCTTAACTATAAGAGAAAATTGAGAAGCTTGCCCATGGTATTAATAGTTGACCTCTAGTGCCTTTCCACTATAAATTAGCGACCCAGACTTGTTGAGTTTTTGACCTTTACAACTGTTTATGCATTTGATTATATTACAGTTAATGTTTATTGCTGACAAATTGTTTAATATTCTATTACCAATCAATTTGTCTGCCTACAATTGTATATGAGAATGCAGTTACTATGCAAATTTGGGTTGATTTTGTAGTAAAGGAGGCTAAGGACATTCAATCTCGGATGCTCTTCCACCTCGACGAAAGGGCTTCATCTCAATAGCTTCCGAGGACAGAATCTACATCAGGAAGGGGAGCATGTTAACCAACAAGTCAGACAGTGGAGTCAATACTGGGTGAAGAGAAAGCTTTGGGACTGCCCAACACTCCCTATCGTTTGGTGTTGACCTTGGTGTTAAAGCATGTTATCCGACAAGTCAGACAATGGAGTCAATACTGGGTGAATAGGAAGCTTTGGGACTGCCCAACGCTCCTTATTGCTTGGTGTTGACCTTGATGTTAAAGTCATTACATGCAACAATGGAGTCAGCACCGAATAAATAGGAGGCTTATCATATTTTTTTTGAGTCAGGGACCGCCGGCCTTGTTGGTCCTATAGGTGCTTGGGTGATCGCTGATGAGAGGCACACCACATATCTCATTTAATACTATTTTTACTTTGACCGGCCATTGTGGGTGCCCATGTGTGAATGGGTTAAAATCTTATAAAAGGTCTATTTTGACCTAAAATCGTCATTCTCTGAGGTGTAAGCTAAGAAGTGTTGTTGCTCCATCTCTGTCTCCTTCTCCTTCGTGTATGTGTGTGTGTATGCTAGAGAGAGAGAGAGAGAGAGAGAGAGAGAGAGAGAGAGAGAGAGAGAGAGAGAGAGAGAGAGAGCATTACGGTGACATCGGCGGTGGCAAGGCAGTAGAGCACAGCATGGGTGGTAGCTCCTTCTTCTTTGCAGCACATGATCCTTCACGATGGTAGCATTGAGATGTCAGTGACACACCATTGTTCATTGAGCTTGCTAGGATTCTCTAGCTTCTTTCAAGGCTCGCACACAATGCATAGGCAAGTTCCCAGCTTTGATACATATGGCAAAGCGTACATTCTCAAGAACTTTAAGGGCTCAAGGGGGGGTCCCACCACTCCTTTTGTGAGGCAATTCTAGGATGGACCTCATTGGAGAAAATCAAGCTGGCATTGAGGAAGGGTCACCGGATCTTGATGGGCGGGACTCTGGCTTTAAGTTCTCTACAAATGGGAGGAAGAGATCCCTTGAATCATATGCTAGCACTCCCAATCCAAAAAATATTTGGAAGACGTATCACTTTGGAGCTCGTACCTTGGTAGAGAAAATCCTATGCGGGGCAATTAGACTAGTCTCGGTTGCTAAGCATGCAGGCTTGCTGTGCTCACTTGGTGGTGCTCTATTTTATGAACCATTGAATGACGCCTCAAAGCTTGTGGGAGTAGGCAGCAATAGAAATTAATAACAAAAATGGGATTTGCCAGTTTGTGGCGATGGGAAAAGGATTCTATGTGGCAAGGTGTGCATCCGAACAAATTGTTCAGGAGTTGGTGATGAGAGGGGGAATTTGGGGGGCATCTCACTTTGCTTATGCTATGCCTTGGATGCTCGAGGTTTTTCCAAATGAAGAGTTTATATACTTTTTCCCAGTGTGGTTTCTGTTCAAGGGCTTCCCACTTTGGTTGAGCGACTTTGTGGATTCCACTGCTGCTATGCTGGGTAGGGTGTTGTTCATTTTGAGAATGTAGTAGGTAAGGTTGGGCTTGGACTTAAAGGTTTGTATTCTATGGAATATGAGTAAGCCAATTCCCAAGTATCTAGATCTAAGTATGGGCAGTTTTGGAAACTTTCGGCAAGACTAACGTTTTCTTGGTCTCCGGATGCCTACTACAAATTCCGCAAAATTGGTGATTATGCTAAGGATTGCCATGAGGTAGAAGTTGCCAGAAACCAAAAGGTGAAGACAACTTGGAGATGCGTCACTAGGGAGGTCAAGCCATCTGCAGGTGACCAAGGCCAGAAGATATGGTCAGAGAACATGAGTGACTGTTACATGACCTATCTTTCATAAAGAAGATTGAAGAGATGGGTTGCCCATCGATGGAAAAGCAAGAGGAACCAGTTGCTCCTAACGGACCGTCTGTTAGTGAGTTAAGAAAAGAGATGGAGCGCTCCGTAGGAGAGAAGTAAGATAAGTTAGAAGAGCTCGTCTATCTCGCTAAAGAGACGATGATCGACTCTAGTCAACTTGGCTCGTTTTCATGATGTTCAAAACTTGAAGCTTGATTTAATCAACCATGTTGTTTAGGTTTTGGGCAATGTGACCAGCATTGTGAGTTTACTTAAATAAAAGAAAAAGAAAAAATGAAGTCAATATTATGGCAAATTTTTCTCTTAGCGCTATGTGTCCTGTGCACTGGCTTGTCGATTAAGGGGGGTGTTGTGGAAGACCTAACTTCTTGGTGGTAACCCCAAATCAATATGAGTTCCTTTCTAATGTATATGGTCTCAAGATGGTGTTATGTTTGTTGTGCACTGGCTTCGCGGTCAAGGAGGGTGTTGTGGAAGAACTAACTTCTTGGTGGAAACCCCTTCAGAAGGGGGGGTGGGGGAATCACTAAAATAAAAAAATACCTATCACAAGGGTTCAACATTGGAGATTATTTTACTCTGTATTTTTTCACATTTCCATAAACAAAAGGGAGTTGAAAAAAATTATAGATTGAATACAAAAAGGATCCCTTTTACTGGTGAAAAATTATAGCTAAAAGGTTTTATAAATAGTGTTTGAACGCATGTGATATATAGGTTCTACATATAGTGAAACACCAACACACCCCCCCCCCCCCCCCCCCCCCCCCCCCCCCAAAAAAGGGCAACCCCACGTTAACATAAGTGTCTTTTTGATTTATATGGTCTCAAGGTGGCACCCTTTATTAGACAATGTAACTAATGTATACGATGATTGTGATGTGATTGTTGGCTGATCCCATGGCTCGAGTAGAGCATCGATTCTTATGTATCTCTTTTTGTTTTTGATTCAATTATCACTCACAATTTTTGAGTTTGGAAAAAAAAGAATTTCATGCATCCAATCACAATGTGAGTTTGGGGCGAAAAAAACCAATATGAAGGGATAGCAACATTACCTCTACTTGCGCCATTGTAACTTTCCCAAAAGACCTCAAATATTTACACCATGGCTTCAAATATTACACCATGGTCATAATAATGATTGTGGTGTAAGTTCTTTTCTCCATTTGAGCACGCGAACGTAGCACATTTGTGAGTGCATTTTTATACAACTTTGGTGCGATTTGATAGATACTACTGTGATTACCCCACAAAAAAGTTATTTGGTCTAGTAAATTAAGTGGAATTTAAACTATGGTTGGTTTTCTCATCATTAGAAAAAAATTATTTTCTTCACGCTTGTAGAAGTTGAGTGATGGTGGGATCTGAGTAGTGGTGAAGAAGCTGAGCGATGGCGTGATCTATGTGGGGAGTTGCATCATTTGAGGGCAAGGTCGACTAGAGAGTCTGTGCTCGCAGTTTGCTCACGGCCTATCCCGTGCTCTTGGAGGGTGGGCATATTGTATCTACTTTGCTTTTGTTTTCTTGCAGTTGGAGTTCTATCGGTGGATCTAGATAAGAGGGCCCTTGGGTATAGGATCTTGTGTACCCAATTGCACGTGGTTGGAATTCTCTCTGCGGATCATTATTTATCCTTAAAAGAGGAGGACTCCTGGGTATAGGAGCATGGCACTACCTAGTTAGTATTGAAGGCGTGGCTGAAGGCCCTACTATGTGCTGGATAATTATTGTGCCACGGATCGCGATCTAGCATGCTCATGGATTGCGATCATGTACTAAAATTGTGAAAAAAATTGAATGGGTTAAACTCTTATATAAGGTCTATTTTGACCTAAAATCCTCATTTTGTGAGGTGTAAGCTAAGAAGTGCTCTTGCTCCATCTTTGTCTCCTTCTCCTTCGTGTATGCGTGTGTGTATGCGAGAGAGAGAGAGAGAGAGAAAGAGAGAGAGAGAGAGAGAGAGAGAGAGAGAGAGAGAGAGAGAGAGCATTGCGGAGACATCGATGATGGCGAGGCAGTAGAGCACGGCATTGGCAACAACTCCTTCGTCACAGCATAGGATCCTTCATGACGGCAACATTGAGAGGTGAGTGGCACACCATTGTTCTTTGAGCTTTCTAAAACAATAAGAAAGTGATAAAATCATAAGGTTGAGTTTAATTAGAATTATATAAGATGAAGCATTGTTTGGGAATGTCTCTTTTATTAAGAGATCGATTTTCCTCATTGCAAAGAGCAAACAAAAAATACTAGCATAAGTTTTTACATTTGTAAGATTTTTAAAGTAAGTTCTCACATATTTTTTCTCTTAACCATGGTTTACTCATTAATAAATAAATAAATAAATAAATTTATTTATTTATATATATACACATACATATAAATATATATTAATGAATTCTTATGTGTGTATGTGTGTAGGTATACACACACATAAAAATAAATAAATAAATAAATAAATAAATATATATTGCAAAATAAGTCAAGCCATATGAGGATGTGAAATGAAAGGTGAAATAATAAAATCCATTTAATATTTTAAAACCAAAGTAGCATTTAAGGTAAGTCTTAATTATCATTGAAAACATTGAAAGTATGCCTAACTCAACTCTCCTCTAAGGCTTCTCTTATAAAACCAAAAAGTTCAGCGTCCGTTGACTTAGGTAGTGCTTCAAAAGGAGATATCAAACAAGCAATCCAAGAGGGAAGGGTTCCCACATCTTCTTTTGGGTCCGATTGGTGAACTTTCGAAAGAGTATTACGGCTTGGAGGGGGGAGCCGTTGAATCCTGATAGATAGAGAGCGGACATTGTATTCATTGTGGAGGGGAGGAAAGGGCATCGGACTCATATGCAAATGCCTCCATTACAGAAAAAAATCTAAAGCCTTCTCACTTTGGAGCTCACACACTGGCATAGGAAATCCTGCACAGGGTGATTAGGCTTAGTCAGAATAGAGTTGAAGAAGAAAATGTGGTGCAAGCAAAGTTTAACCCGAAGGAAGTGTTACAAAGTCTTCAAATTTGATATGCTCAATTGGTGGTGCTATATTTTATGGGCCACGGAATGTATGTGCAAGGTCTATGGGAGTGGGCAATTGTGGTGACTAAGAACATGAATGCGATCTGCCGGTTCACAACAGTACGAAATGGCTTCTATGTGGCTAGATGCACCTCATAGCAAACTGTTCAGGAGCTAATTATGAGAGGTGGAATATGGGGAGCTTCCTTCTTCACGTATGATATGCCCTGGTTGCCTGAGTTTATCCCTAATGAAGAGTTCATGGTTTTTTACCCGGTGTGGGTTACATTCAAGGGTTGCCCTATTTGGCTACATGACCATATAGATTTCATAGCCGCTATGTTGGACCGGGTGTTGTTTAGTCTGAAACTGCAACGAGTTAGGTCGGCTTTGTACATAAAAGTTTGTATTTTGTGGAATATGAGTAAGCCAATTCCCAAATATTTGGATTTGAAAATGGACATTTTTGGCACTTTTGATAAGAGTTAGCATTTTCCTCATTTTTGAATGCATGTTACAAATGCTGCAAAACTAGACATTATTCTAGGGAGTGTCTTGAGGATAAAGTTTCCCATAATCCAATGATCAAGACAAGTGGTCACCCTAAGCAAGATGATAAGGTTAGAGTATAGGATATTTCTTGTGATGAGGTAGCTAAAGAGACATGTTTCCCGTCAATGGAGACACAAGAGGAACGGGCTCAACCAATTGGACCCTATAGGGGGAAGTCAAGGAAAGGGAATATGGGCTCGTTGATTGAGATGCATAATAAATCACCAGAGTCTCTTGTCAATCCTAAGATAGAAATGTCAAATGAAGATGGTCAGCCTGGCTTGAAATCAGGCGAAGCACAAGACCTAAAATTGGATCTCGTTAGTCATGTTTCTTGTGTATCGAGTATAATGAACAACACCATCATTTTGCTTAAATGAAGAAAAATTTAAAAAATGATGATTACCTCTTTGTTTCTTCTCTCCGCATTATGTTCGTTTTGTACTAGCTTGGTGGTCAAGGGGTGAGCAATGGCAGAGCTATCGTCTTGGTGGCAACCCCAAGTCAGCGTCACTTCCCTTCCGTTATCTATTGTCATAGGGTGGTGCCCTTTTGTGGTTGTAAGTTTGGTTGATGCCAGGGATAGATCGCAATCATTAATAATAAAGAAAACAAAGAACAAATCCCCTCTTTTGAGCTATGGCTTAGAGCAAGGTCATGCCTAATCCGTGCGGCTATGGAAAACACGCACAACCAATCCTATGCACAGGTGGTGGTGGGGGCCCACAGGGGGACAAAAGACCCCTTTCCTATTTGGGGGAACAAAGTCCCAAAAGTAGTCACAAATTAAAAAAATAGCAGCGTCCACGATGGCATCTCGAGGTTGTATAGGGAGTAGCTGAAAGAATGCAATGCGCAAATCGATAAAGAAGTGGTCGAGATTATGAGCGCATTGACTGTGAATAAACAAACACTAGAGGAAGTAAAAGCACCCCCAAAACTTTAAAGGATTCCAAGGGAGTTAGGGCCTATTAAGTCCTTAGAAAAACCCTCCCACAAAGAGTCAAATTGGAGGATGCTCTCACTGTTGTGGCCCCTCCTAATCTGACCAAGAGGCAACTCCCTATACTTGCTAAATCTACATTGGTTTTTGATTTCATGGGCAGGGTGCCTGCCAAAGCCAAACTTGTCAGTTGGCTTCATAGCTTCAATGTTATGAATTAGGGTTTTCCAATGCTCAATACCTTGCTAAAGGCTTCTTATCAGTGCATTTCAATGAGCAATAAGTTGGAATTGGCCAAAGTTCTAACCAAAAACTTGTTGTTTCTCAACCATTCTTTGGTGTGTGTGCTCCCTTGGGATCCCTCATTTGAATCCTGTGATGCATTCCAGGATATGTGTCCGGTATGGGTGGAATTTTTCAACCTCCCTATGTGGTTGAGAAGAAACTTGAGAGACGTGGAAGTAGCCCTCAATACCCCTTTGTTTGTACCTTCATGCAGAGCATCAATTACTGCCACCAATAAAGTGTGTATTTGGTGGCATCTTAGAAAGCTCCAACCCAAGAATCTAGTGGTGAATGTGGGGACCGGTCATAAGTTCATTTCTCCAACCTTTGGCACCCTCTTTGGTGCTTGTTTTAAGTGTAACAAATTTGGGTACTTTGCTAGCTCGTGTCCATCTGACTTGGACACAACCTCAGGCGCAAATGCTAGTGAAAAAGCCATGTTTGAATCTCTTTAGGTGGCTTTTGAAAATGACTGCCCCACCAAACCTTAATGAAAACACACGAGAAGTTGGGTAGCTTGATACAAGCAAGGAAACCTTAGAGAATTCAAAGAAGCCCACCAAATCCCATCACAATAATGAAAAGGCCACCCCTAGATACCACTTCACATCCGTCGTCCAAAAAAGAAAGACATCCCTAGTGGTTCAGAAGATTGTGTTATCACCAAATTTTGGAAAGAAAGATGAAGGTTGGTAGAAAATCTCCAATATCTCATGCAAGCGATTTAAATCCTAGGCATGGGTAGATGAAATAAGCCCCGCCGAATTTTCCTAAAACCCCCTTCCTCTACAATGGTATTTTTGAGGCGCTTCGTGATGCCAACCTAGAAACCTCATGGTAACTGAGGGGATTGAGAACGGACCAATGGAGTAGGACAACATGAAAGAGGGTGCAAACAAAGAGTTCCTTGAAGTGTAGGAGGTCGTATCCCTATCTCCTTAATGGAAGAGATTTTTCTCCAATCAAAGAATGTGACAAGGCTTAAAACCCTAAAGAAAACCTCCTTTTTTTGGAAAGAAAAGGCAAGGATGTCAACTTTTGGGCTATCTAGGAGCATCACCTCGATGTTGCTAGTAGAAGAAAGTAAGTAGTAGGGAAGAAGCTTGCCCTCTATGGAGAAGAAGCTGTTGGGTATAGTGGCATCCTCTCTATTGCCAAAGGTGGTGTTCAATCATCCCTTTGGGAGGGTCCTAGGAGTAAAGATCAAGTGGGAAAATCAACATATTACCATCATTAACATATTTGGACCATGCTTGACAAAGGAAAGTGCAAAGCTTTGGGAACACTTGAAAGGCATCCAAGTTGAAGGGGAATAACTCCTAGTGGGAGACTTTAATATGGTGGAGAAGAGAAAGGAAAAAAGAGGTTCTTTGAACATGAAGTGGGTGAAACTGGACATGTGGGAGGTGGGCCCCTGGAATAGCATGCCAGGGTACATGTACACTAGTCGACAATATGTCGACTAGTGTATGTGTGGACATGTGGGAGGTGGGCCCCTGGAATAGCATGCCAGGATACATGTACACCAGTCAATAATATGTCGGGATGACATAATGATTGGATTGGTGCTATTGCACATCCATCAAGCCAATTGGTTGCCACCACTACCTGAAATGAAGGTGGTGATTTCACAGTGCCTATCAAATCACCTGCCATTAAGCGTGTAATTTAAAAAAAAAACAAACGAGAAGATCATTTTCCCCAAGGGTATAAGAAGTTACTTACGATAGGGACCCACCTGTTTAAAGACCCTCTCTTCAAAATTGTGGCCTTGAAAGCTATGAGCAAGCTTAGTACAAATGTGGATTCAGCAAGCCCTAGGGCCTGAGATATCTTCTCCAAGAACATTAGAAAAGAAATCAAGACTGCAAGCCCTAGAAGGAAGAAATTCCGTGAGGAGAAACTAAAGTAGCTCGCTGAAAAAGTAGAGATGTTAACCTCTAAAAAACACGATGGGTTGTCCTCTAGAGCTGAGCATGCTTGAAGCTAAGTGTGACTTGGCCAAACAACAACTAGAGGAGGTGCGGAAGACCAGATTATGAGTCTAGACAAACGTGCATCCAATCAAAGGAGGCTAATCAAACTCACTTCTTCAGGGCCCTCAAAGTCAAGAGAATTCAAGGCCTAGTCCATTTGCTCACCGATGGGGAAGGAAATGCTTTTAAGGACCACCTTGATGAAATGGCTCAACTAATATTCGATCACTTACGACAGTTCATAGGCCAGCTAGAGGTTTGAACCTCAGAGGAGGTGGATGAAGGAAGAGCTACTCTAATTAGGAGTGTCAACAAAATAGTCTCCCAATCACATTCTAACCTTTTCGAGAGTGCATACATGAAGAAGGAATGCTCCCATGTGTTGCAAGCTCTAATGAGATGGTTTGACTACTAAGTTCTTCAATTTTTTTTGGAATGAACTAAATTCCCCAATCACATGAATGGCTAACCAAGCCCTAGTTAACAAAGTCCTAGACTTAAGCATTAAAAGGGGCCTCATCAAACCTATCCCAAAACAAATTTGCTTCTCCCAGCTGAAACGTTGGTTCCCCTTACTATGATGTCAGTGGCCTATAAAATTATTGCCGAAACTGTAGCCCTCAAGATCTCTCCCCTTCTGGATAAAGTCATTACTCCCCACCAACATGGATTTATTAAGGGAAGATCAATATATGATAAAATTCTGGCAACAATGGTTAGCATCGAGTATGTAGCCTTCACTAAGCACGAGTGTATTTTGCTACAACTGGATTTAGATAAATCTTATGATAGGATCACATGGTCGTTCATCAAAGATCTCATGAAATTGTTGGGCTTTGGGATGTGGATGTGTCATTTGGTTAGCACCCTTGGATTTGGGAGCCAATTCAAGCTCCTATTCAATGAGAGAATTGTGGGCTCATTCAAAGTCAAGATCAATCAAGTAGGGTTGCCTACTTGTCCCTTTATTGCTCGCCATTAAATCTCATCCTTTGGTGACATTGCTCAAAGATTGCATGGTAAGAGGGGAGATTCAAGGGTTGGCTCTACTTAACAACAACCAACTTCTTGCAAAGTTGTTTGCAGATGATTCCCTTCTCTTCCTCAAAGCTTGCCCTCAAGCGATTCAAAAAACGACTCGTTCTACCCGACAATGTGGATTGGGGAGATTGTGTCAAAAGGAAATATTTTTTGGCACTTAGGGACCCCTTTAGGAGTGAACATGACCCATAAGCAAAGATTTCTTTGGGTCCTAGATAAGTTAAGGAGCGAGATGAGAAGATGGGAGTATGTGCTTCTTTCTTTCTCGAGCAGAGTGAAAGTAATTATTTCATTTATTCTCCCTTGCATAGCCTTTGATGGCCCGCAACTAAAGTTATCCAAATGCAACTAGAAAGGTTTGTTAAACTTGATGAAAAGATTCTTGTGGAGAAGCAACAATAAAGACTATGACGCTCTGCATTTTGCGGGATGGGAGTTTGTAGCGAGACCTGTGGAAGGTGGTATCGAGATGCTTAACCATTGTACTCATGGAGAGGCTGAGTGTGCCAAGTTTGTGGTAGCAATCACGAAGCAATACCAAGATATTATGACAAAGGCCATGATGGACAAGGCCAAATTGTTCTTGCAAGGGGGCTAGTGGAAGGTCTTTAGATCCACGACAAGTTGCTTGCCCCTTGATGGCCTTACTTGAAACTTGGGGGTACATCGGGCAAACTGGTTTGAAAGTACAATAGAGCATTAGAGGCCTTGTAATGGGGAGAGAATATGAGATACTATCACAACTCTCTAACTCTCTGGTCCCCATGGCTATCCAGGTTGGCAAGCATCATTTTGAACTCAGTCTAGTGGGAAGTCACAAGAAAGATCAATAAAAAAGGACAAGGTCAACATGGCCTATTTTGGGACACTAGCAACAATAGTTGGCAAGGAATAGATCAACTGATCTTCTAGTTCCACCTCAACGGGATTGAGGGATCGTTGGCCAATGGAGCTTTAGAATGTCTAGACATGGTGGCCTTCCTACAAATCTAGGTTTGAGTCAAAAGCATGGCAGTGGCCCTCAAATAAACACTTTCTTAAGCCACAAACCAAGGACATGTATAACACCCTTATGGTCTTGTCAAATTGGTTTTGTCACTTGAACAAGCAATAGGGCAAGAAATGGCCAGAATCAAGATGGGTAATAATCACGAAGAACATGTGGTTCCCAAAAAGGTCGCTTAGTATAAAGGTTTTTCTATGGAAGGTCCTTTGGGGAGCCTTACCTCTCATTGTGAAGGTTTTACCTAGAGGCATTGCTCTAGATAGATCATTTGTAAATGGGTTCAAAGACTTGGTTTGATAGGTTTCTTTAAGAATAATCTTTTCCTGGGTGGGAAGGTGTTCAAGAGTCAAGCACTATTAATCAGCACTTAGATTGCTAGATTTTGCTACTTCAAACACATATGGAAGGCCGAGAACTACTGGAGCTTTGAGAAAACCCTTGAAACAACTAGGTTCATGGAGATTATACAAGAAAGTAGGGAAGAGATTGTCGCCATGGGGAAACAGATGAATGTTGAAGAATGGAAGAGGACGGTTGGTGTAGTATTGTCTGATTAGAATATGGGTCTTTGCTAAAATTGAGATTTGATCCATGTTCAGCCAAGTCTCTCTGAGGATCCCTTTTCAACGTCATGGGGGCGGCTCCCCTATCAACCGATATATCTTTGATTGCTGGGAGAAGTCATGGCTCGACACACGCATGACTTAGATATGTAAATTTTTTGGTCATGCTAATATAATCCACTACCATTGTGAGTTTTGCAAAAAACAAGGAAAAATCTACTTCCTACCCATTTGAGCTAAAGGAAAACACACCTCGAGCCGCTGGAAAAATTGGGTTCTAAGTGTATGCCTAGGAGAAAATTATTTTTGAGAGGGTTTGCATATCATTCAAACACAAGCCTATGACTAGAATATTGTTCAAGTTCACTGTTCTAACTTCTCTATAGTTCTTTGAGTAGATGGCTCTGAACAAAATGGTATTGAGTTTCCCTACCTTACATGGTGAGTTGATCTCCTTTCATTAAAATCTATACTTTCCTCTTGTGGTACAAGGGTAGCTAGCGATGGTGAATGATTGCTTTAAAGCTCTTAGCTATTTTGGTTTTGTGTATATTTGACCCCGTGATTGGATAGCTCTTAGTGCGTGACAAGCTTGTGAAGAATCCATGCTCTCATTGTCTTGTAGAAGATTGGCTATTTGAGGGTCTACTCAGCAACTCAAACTTCAACTCAAACTTCAAAGTATTTGAGCCTCTTAGGACCCCTCACATGCTTAGTTTTGCTATATAAATTAGTAGGGGTCACATTGAGTTTTACAGCAGTTTTCTAGAGCTCATGCTACTTTACGTTTGAATATATAGATGCTCAAGGCCTGGGAAGGTCCTCCTACATCTCTATATTGTATATAATCTATACTAATAGATAAAGGGGGAGGGAATTCCGGTTCCCCTCCTGCCACGCGTCAGCTTCGCCTTCAATCGGCGGGTGTGGTTTGTAGTGCTCGGGAAAAAACACACACACACACAGAGGCGATGAAGTCGCCGGCTATACTAGTGGAGCTTAAAATTTTTCAAGGAGAGAGCCTCCATGTGTCACTGTGGTTCATTTAAAACAAAACCTTTAAAAACATTTGATTTAAATGCAAAAGGAAAGGGCAAATACTCACATGGTAGAAATTGAAAAGACCTATAGGCCATGGAGTTTCACTCAGGCCATCAAAATTTGATGGGTGACTACTTTTGTTTTTTAAAGCCATTTGATGAGTGACTACTTTAGGTTCTGAAAACTATTTGAAGGGTGACTCTACTTTGCATTTTGAAAGGCATAAAGAACTCCCATTCCTTTCTACAAAAGTGAGCACCTAGCCCTAAAATTTGAAGGACTCCTCAACTCAAGTTGATCTTGAGCTTCAAAAAAGGTTGAACTTTGAAGCTTCCATGCCATGCATAATATTGAGCTAAAACCTTGCACTTAACACTTCCATGAATCATTGTCCTTATAGCTCTGAGGGATGTGCACATTGCACGTTGTAGCTTTGTGCAACGGGTCAGAGTCAAATGGTTTCGGAGGCGAATTGGATCTACTTACACCTAATATGGGACACCATGAGCACGTAGAGAGAGAGAGAGAGAGAGAGAGAGAGAGAGAGAGAGAGAGGTCTTGGATAGAGCTTTCTAAAAGTAAAATTTTTAAATCACAAAAATTTTAAAATATAAGGCACAATAAAACTCTTTTGCATGTTAGACTACATCCACAATCACTCTCTCACCAACCCAAGGATATGCTATGCCAAGACAGGAGGGACACACCTATTGAAAATCTGTTACACTCTCGCGTGGGGACTCGATACTTGTGTGTGTGTGTGTGTGTGTGTGTGTGTGTGTGTGTGTGAGAGAGAGAGAGAGAGAGAGAGAGAGAGAGAGAGAGAGAGAGAGATGAGCTTTGGAGGCATACATGTGTCATTTAAAGGGTGACTCTACTTTTCCTTCTGGACCATAAAGAGACTCTAGCTAGCCCCCTCAAATTTGATGGGTGACACTACTTTGATACTTTATCTTAAAGAGCTTCAAGAAATCCGAGCTATCAATGCTTCCATGCATCACACAATGTAGAGTGAGAGACAAAATTCCAACCCACCAAAAGAAAGAATTCCAACAAAATCTAAAGATCCACTTGGCCAAGTCTTGAAAAGAGAGAGAGAGAGAGAGAGAGAGAGAGAGAGAGAGAGAGAGAGAGAGATAAGAAGACAAGTTTTAATGTCATAGGAACACATCAAGAAACCTCAATGCTCTATTTAATAAGTTTTTTTTAATAGCAAAACTCAAATTGCGAGTGGATTATATTGAGCAACCCAAAAAATTACAAGGTTTTGTCATGCTCATATTAAGCCATGACAACATCCAGGGATCATAATTACATTGGCTATCAAGGCAGCCACCCTACGAACCTGCCTCCACAACCTTGATACACAAGGTCTATACTCTTGTCATTATGAGATCTTTTATTTACCGATGGCCAAGATTTGCCCCCATCCTAGGCATTCCATCTGCTGAAAACAAGGCACAAGTAGTCCTAGAACAATCCTCCGAGTGATGCTTGCGCCCGAGTGCCCATATTAGCACTTTGCTTTCTTGTATAATTTCTGCGAAGCTTGCCACCTCAAAACCTCCTTCAAAAACACGGCGGTTCCTTGTCTGCCATACATTATGAAAGAAGAAGTATCTGACGATCTGAGTGCTGACGAGGAGTGCAAGACTACCTAAATTTTACCTCCAAGGAATAGGTCAGTCTTGAAAAAACTATTTTTCCATGTTCTCTAGACCCACTTGCATACTTTCCCTGCGAGGCCTTTGATAGCTGGCTAGTCCATGAATAGGTGGGCCAGATCTTCACTAGCTACCCTACACCCCAAGCATCGATCTGACCCAATCCCTCTCTCCTGAATCTTCATCCCCATCGGTAGAGCACCCCAAATAACCTTCCATAAGAAAACCTACATGTATTGTGGAACCTTTGGCTTCCATATGTTCTCCATTACATGCTCCCACCTTTCCTCCGGCCATTGCTTTTTCCATATCTTGTTAAGGGGGCTAGACCAATTCGTCTTTTGCATCATTGTCTGATAGATTCTTTTAGTATGGGGTTTCCACAAGAGATTGCTTCCGGGCCATTTCTAGGCATTCTAGTCCAACTCCGAATCACGGATTGGCATCACTAGATTGTCCAGCTCTTTCATCACTTTGTGGACAAGCAAGGCCTCCAAGCTATTAAGTTGGTACTGGGTAACCATAAGGTCAATGGTTTTCCAACTCTTGTTGCCACTGTCCCAAAAGTGCTCAAGTCGGTTCAGACCCTTATTATTCAGCTTCCTGGCTGTCTCAATCCAATAGGGAGTTTGTGGCAGAACCACAACTTTGGAGAGCCAGGGGAACCAATGTAGGATGGAGTTCTTGAAGTATCTGGCTTCTTCCCCCCACCTTAAGACTCCTGCTGCTCTATTGCATTTTCTTACCAATTCTCATGAACTGCCCCCCAGTCTTAAAGTTTTTAATTTAAGACCTGGTATTAAAGAGGGAATTGTGATATTCAATCTACCATACTCAAAGAGTATTATATTTTCCTCGTCTTATTCACTTAGATAGGTCCCAAACATCTACTGGACAAGTCTAGAATTCAAAACTTTGTGTGTGTGTGTGTGTGTGTGTGTGTGTGAGAGAGAGAGAGAGAGAGAGAGAGAGAGAGAGAGAGAGAGAGAGAGAGAGAGAGAGAGAGAGAGAATTGTCATCTTTGTGGAGTGATTATAGGGACTACAATCCACCTTCCCTGCTTGTGAGTTTAGGCGTGCACGCACGCACGCACACACACACACACACACACACATAATTGCAACTCTCTACACTAGGCATTGTGTGTGTGTGTGTGTAAAGGAGAGAAGGAGGGAGAGAGAGAGAGAGAGAGAGAGAGAGAGAGAGAGAGGGAGGGAGGGAGGGGGACAAAGAGGTATGGTAGGAAGGAGGAAGAAGAAGAAGAGAATCTTTATTGTCACAAGAATAATCCAAATAGATATCAAAGATCTACTCAATGAGTCTTGATCTCAAGATCTAATAAGAAAAAGAGATGGAATTGCCATCTTCTTGGAGTGATCATGCGGACTAAAGTACACCCTCCTTGCTTGTGTGCACATGCACACGCACACATGCGGGCACGCACACACACACATACCCCTATAGATATGTGTATGTTTGTGATCCAATAGCCATGATTTTCTTGGCCGTAGCAATGTGGGGTCACACACTAGTTTCATATAGATCCACATATGACATCATGGCAAAACATTATTTGTGCACAAGGTGTTTGAGTTATAATTTTTCTAGCCAAGTGTATTGGTTTTTTTCATCTATCATATTTTAAAATGTTGTAGAATATTAAGTTATTTGACAAAAATGAGAGAAAAAACAAGCATTGGGGCTCAAGAAAATAACGATTCTTTTAATCTCAAAATTTAACGTGAACAAATAGTCATGTGAAGGTATCCAACCATCATTGTCCTTTTCTTTGCCAACTCACAAATAGTGAGTGGAAAAACGTATTTAAAATAAACCAAAAGTTTTCTATAATAGCCATGCTTCCACCGAGCCATGGCACCTACCAACACCCACATCCACAAATCCATACAACAACTAATGAAGGGCACCACCCTATCGCAAAGTGCGAGAAGCTTGGGGTTGCTACAAAAGAGAGAACTATGCATTGCAATCCCCTTCCCCACCAAGCCACCCCTAGGGAACATAATGCTGAGAGGAGAACCTACTAGCCACCATACCCTGGCTCTAGCCACGAGCCAACATCCCAATCACTCAAAGGCAGCATCCCAATCACTCAAAGACTTCCTACACAAACAAGAAAACACTTTTTATTTCTTTTCCTTCTTCATAGTACTTGTTGTAGAACCTGCCACATGTATAATATGGCTTATGAGGTGAAGCTTCTAGTCCTGGATATCTTGGATCATAATGTGAGGCTTGGGGATCTCATTACATTAGGAAGAGAATGGGGTCTAGGAGGGCCTCTTTATTTGGCAGTTTAAGGACGTCAAACCTTTTGTATTAAGAAAGTAATCAAAGGACAACTTTTGAATTCAAACAGGCAAAACGGCTACTTTATTTGAATTCAAAGTTTTCCCCCAAAATGGAATTTAAAACCTAGCAGGTAAAACCATATCATGTAGCATATCTATGGAAAGAGCTCGACATAGAGATTATAGATCTACGATCTCCGCTCAAATTAGAGATCATATGTGGGAGTTATGGAAGGCTGAAAATCATAAAATTGTCCACCTCTTTTTTGGAGGGAAAAGTGCATCCTTTGACCACTCTTACACATCTCTTACACACCCACCGTTATTGCACACATGGCGCATACCTATTGGAAAATAAAGAGACCCTCCTACACCCCAAATGAGTTGCTAGAACCTCAGCAAAGGTTTTGATAGTCAACATATGTATTTTTCTTGCTTCTCTTCTGACCGTCATTGTCTTATCTCTAAAGCTAAAAAACCCAACCAAACACTAAAGCCTTTAGTACTGATTGTTAATTTGAAAGAAGATCCATTTTAACTTTTTTTATTTTGTGTAAAACTCACGAACATGAGTATATTATATTAGAAGCCCAAAAGAATTACAACTACTAGTCATGCTCATGACAAGCCATGAAATCTTCCAGTAGACACTAGTACATTGGCTTAAAGGGGGGCCACCCCACGCCAATGGTGAAAAAGCAGAGATAGATCCTTACCCATGCAGTTTCAACAATGCTGGAGTGACCACCTTGTCCCATTCTTTACAGTTTTTTCTTTTCCCAATGGCAATAATCGCTACCTTGCTTTCTTGAATAATCTCCATAAACATTGTTGTTTCAATGCGGTTCTCAAAAAATCGAATGTTCCTAGCCTTTTAAGTGTGTTTTAAGTAACAGGATCTGACAATTTGAGTACTGACGAGAAGCGGTTAGCATGTGATCGCCTTCTCCCCCATAAAAATATCGTTCTTGTAGAACCCAATCTTCCATGTCTTTTGAATCTGCAAGCAACTGTTCATCCGTTCTAACACTCTATTTACCAGCAATCTCTTCGTCCCATTGAGCATGAAATCGGAGGCTAGTTAGTACAATCCTTTCCACTCCCTACTACTGAAGTTCCAAAATTGGCCCAATCGGAGGAGTCCTTTGTTGTTCATCTTTGTGGCCACCTTCCTCCAAGTAGGGTTTAGCAAGATGCTTCCAACCTTAGACAGCCAAGGGGACCAGTGAGACATTGAGTTGTGGACGTATCTAGTTACCTCTCCACATTCCAAGGCCTTTTCCACTTTGTTGCACTTTTGAGCCAGCTTGCGAGTTAAGCCCCAAAGATTCAGGTTAGGCCATCGAGGGGCAGGTAACTTGTTGTGTAGATCTAGCCCTTTCCATTGGACACCTTGGGATTACAATTTCGCATTGTCCCTCATGGCCTTAGTTATTATAGCCCATGCTTGATCTTGCTTCGTGTGATTGCAACCACAAACTTGGCACACTGGGACTCCAAGTGAGTAATAGGGTTTAGAATTTTGAGACCGCCTTGCCCCACTAGCCTCGCTATGGCCTCCTAGCTTGCCCATTGCCAAGGCATTGAGTCTTTATGTAGTTTTTCTAGAGGAATCTCTTCACTGGTTCAAGGAGCTCCTTCCACTTGCATTTGGCCATCTTGAGTAGCGGGTCATTGGATGATAATTATGGAATCATATACAAATTGATCACTTTCTCTCAAAAGGAAGGAGTACATACTCCCACCTTTGCAACTTTCTCCTTATGTGAAAGGGGCTCCTAGTTGTCTAAACATCATCCCTTTGGACACAATCGAGCGAGTCATCTTCAGAGAGGGAGATCAATTTTGATTTTTCAATATTGCACTTTGACCTTGATGCAATTGCATACATTTGCACAATCTCTAGAGGCTTTTTTATCACCCGAGGACAAGCTTTGAGGAAGATTAGTGAATCATCCGTAAAAAAATTCGTCCGAAGTTGGTCATTATTGGGAAGGGATAGCCCTTGAATCTCCCCTCTTGCAGCACTTTCTTCAAGCATCGTCACCAGGGGATGAGATCCAATGGCAAACAGGAGGGGAGCTAGTGGGCAGCCTTGCTTAATAGATCTTTTTACCTCAAAAGCCCCCACAATCCTCTCATTAAATAAAATCTCACATTGGCTACCAGCAATCAAAGTGCTAACCAATCGACACATCCTCTACCCAAAGCCCAATGATTTCATGACCTCTTTGATAAAAGACCATTTGATCCTATCATATGATTTATCCAAATCCAATTGAATAAATATACACGTTTTCTTAGTGAAAGATGCATACTCTATGCCAATCATTGCTGCCAGAATATTGTCGTAGACAGACCTTCCTTGAATAAATCCATGTTGGTGCGGGGTGATGACCTTGTCCAGAACAAGAGTGAGCTTGAGAGCAATAGTTTTGGTGATTATCTTATAGGCCACTGACATCATAGTTATTGGGTGCTAAAGCTTCAGCTAGGAGTAGCAGATTTGTTTAGGAATTGGTTTAATAAGGCCTCGTTTGACAATCAAGTCTAGAGCACTGTTGATCAGAGCTTGGTTAGTCTTTCATGTAATTGGGGACTTGATATCCTCAGAAAATTCTACAAACAATTTTGTAGTCATTGAATCCCACCCTGGAGACTTCTCTTTGCCCAAAGATTGCAATGCGTGACTGCATTCCTCCACCAAGAACGCCTTCTCCAATATGTTGGCGTTAAACTATGATATCATTATTTGACGCTTCCTAGGAGAATAGCTCTGGCTCCATCCACTTCCAAGGGTTGAGCCTCAGGTTGGCCAATAATCTGTTGCAAGTGGGTAAGCATCATATGAGCCATTTTATTTAGGTCCATTTTAACTTAACAAGACCTTTCTAGACATAACTACATAGTGAAATCCTCTCAATTCTCTCCATATATTGGAGAGAGAGAGAGAGAGAGAGAGAGAGAGAGAGAGAGAGAGAGAGAGAGAGAGAGAGAGAGAGAGAGAGAGAGAGAGAGAGAGAGAGTAATTGCATAACTTATTTTGCAAAAATGAGATAATACATTTTGATATCTTTACATTTGAATTTCCTTTAAATTGGGGACAAGGCTTTTCAATGAGCATCAATGAGCATGTAAGGATTTTTAGCAACCACCCTACACGTTTTTGACCTCCACAAAAAATTATTATTATTATTATTATGCAAAACTCAAAAATCATGAGTAAAGATAATATTGAAACCAAAAAATTTATAGAAACAACCATTCTCCAACCAAGCAATGCCATCCAAACCCATCATGTCAGTAGTAGTAGACCATATCCACGCTAACAAGGGAGCCACCCAAATAAGCATCATCACATCATGCTAACAAGGTAAAATCATAAACTGGATGACTAGGGAGCCACCCTCACAAGGAAAGAGAGCATACATCCTGAGTAGGTGCCATTAGGGACCCATCCACTGCCACCAGAAAAGACCTTGCCTAAGCAAGATCGTCAGCACCAAAAAAAGAGCACACCACAGAATGGGGGGAGGCTATTACTCAATCACCGGCTTCATAGGATCAATCACCAAAAAGGAGCTTTGACCATGACATGCAATCGCTCACTGACACCAACATCAAAGGTTTCAGGCTTCAAGGGGAGCCAAGCCCAATTAATGGGCCATACTCGTTGCCACGGATCTACTAGGGTTTGCCACACACCACTAGATCCCTGAGTAGGATCCACAAAAAATTCAAGTGCATGCCTTCTTTTCCACCCCAAAGGGGTGGTGGGAGGAAGGACCTCTCCCGCTTTGAGAAATTAAGGGTCACCCTACTGTGTGCAAATGAAAGGGAGGGTAGTGGGTTGCCCCTCCTTGGGACAGAATCATGCCCTCCCACCATCACCTCCCATCAGCTGCTTCCCCTCACAGAGAGACTTTGAATTTTAGTTAGAAAGAAAGTTCAAGCAATACTATGGCCTTGCTTGCCCTTTTGGCTAATAAAAAATGGAAAATGATTTTTTGGCTCATACAAAGTTCTCCAAATGAGTGCAATAGCTATAGATAAAGTCTATGAGAGTATAACCATGAAGACTATGAAGAGATCTATTTAAAAATGTATTGAAGACGAAAATTACAAAGCAACCAATGTAAATGTATAAAGGGAAAAAAATACGAGGATAAAACCTTCAATTAAAATGACTCGGGGTCCACATGTGGAAGGTCAAGAACTGTCAGAATTGGAGAATGATAACTGGATGGCTAGCATCATGGAGATTGTCTGCAAAAGTAAGAATCTGATAATGTCCATGGGGAAGAAGAAGAACTCAAATGAGTGGCAATGGGCTTGTCTAGCCGTCACAACCTCCTGCGGGTAAAGTTGCATGGGTAATGACTGTGTAGCTCTTTGTTGTATCGCAAGTCTCCTCAAGGCTCTCTGTAAATCTATTGATGTTGATTAAAAATCATACACTCATGATTGTGAGTTTGCAAAAAAAAAAAAACTTGGAGCACCTACTTTGTCTTTATTATCTGCAAAGAATTAGGCTTCACAAGATAATTAGAAAAACATAAAATTAATGTCAAATAATTTCAAAGCTTGCATCACTTTCATGTACTACATATGTGGAGTTTCATTGTATTCGATGCTTTTGTCAGCCCCTGATGCTGAGCACTACTACTCTCTTTATGTAGTTCCACAACTTGGAGTGTGCCCCAAGGAAAGACATGGCACCCCCTCTCCTACCAAAAGCAGTCCTAAAGCTGTGAAAAAAAAATTAGTCTTTTCTAAAAACATGGTTGGGTGTAGGAAGTCAACTTTGGCCACACCACTCAAATTTTTCTTGCTGCTGCTGCAACCTACTTAGTAAAACAATATCCACACACACACACACACAATTAGACTATAATTAGATTAGACTACACTATAATGCCCCGATACAAGAAGGACACTTATTGTACTATCCTAGCATATTTATGGTGTTGTTCCTTATAAAAACAACCCTCATAAAATTTCATTTAATCACGTTCTTGCATCAAAAATCATGGATCTTACACACACACACACACACACACACACAGTGGTACTATAGTATTCTTGTTTTTTTCATAACAAAACCCCCCCCCCCCCCCCCCCCCCCCCCCCCCCCCACACACACACACACACACACACACACCCACCCACCCACCCACCTTGTTCTAGCCCGGAAATAGCTAGGGTACATTAGGACTACCACTTAAAATACCATTGCTTTTTAGCAAGACCTTGGGGCGTGGCCCTTGTTATTAAAAACTAAGGATTTTTTTTCCTTCTCTGTGTGATCGAGCATGACTGAATTATACATCTTCATTACACCGTGAAGGCGGCCTCTCTATCTTTGCTCTATATCTCCCCACTCATGGGTATTTGCGCGCCGAATAGAGCTACCACACACACACACACACACACACACACACACACACACACACACACACACACACACACACACACACACACACACACACACACACACACACACACACACACACACACACACACACATTCTCCAGAAAGGCGGCGCTCACTTATGGCTCCCGCTCAGAGGAGTGGTTGTCCCTCCTCCTTCCACTATTTAAACAAGTGAGGGTGCATCTCTGCCCCTCACTTAGCCAGGGTTGTTCTGTCGTGTTTTTCTTACTGCTTGCTTCACAAAGGGAGCTATGGAGATCACCACTCAAGTTTCTCAGGTGTTTTTTTCTACCCTTACGTGTTTCGATACTGATTGTGTTGAAATAATTGCTGTAAAATTCTACATTGAGCATTCATCTGTTGGTTAGCACAGTAAGGTAAGTATTGAACAATTTTGGACACATGGCTTGGTGGCGGTTTTATACCTTGCCTTAGGCATTTAATTCTTGTGATCATGTGGTGTAAGGACTGGTTTTTTATGGCTGTCGTTAACTGCTTTACTGTCACACTACTGTGTGCAGTAGGAGTTGGTACCGCTCCTATGATAAATATGTGGTATGGGTATTACCATGGTACCTTGGAATTTCTTAGCTTCCGCAGGTCTTTCTCGTTTGTAGGCTGTGTCAATTCATACCATCTGACTGGTTTTTGTAAAAATGAAATGGGGTTGATCTTGGCAATATTAACACCGAAAGCAATGGGGAGTAGTGGATACTTGGTATCTGAGTTGAAACTATGGTTTTTTAAGGCTACTGTAGCTGGGTGCTTTTTTAAGGGTTGCTGCCGCTTGACTTAGCAAGGCAATACTCTTGATGCTCATCAAAATACTTTGAGACTTACTTTAATATTGTGGCTTTTTTTCATTAGTTATTGATCACTGTAGCCTGATTAGGCCCTGAGTATTGGTTGGATATGGGAAGATAAAAAAGGGGGGGGTGGGGCTCTCTGACCTTCTGTACATTGATATTGAATGTTTTTTAAAAAAAGGTAGGGGCTCATAGGGGTGCTAGGCCCGGCTCCACACTGCTGCTGTACTTGGTCATTACTGTATTGATTAAGGATAGGGTTTTATATTACATTGTCTGCATTCTCAATGGCAGATAAAGTTCCTTTTGTAGCTTTGGATATTGACTTGGTACTAACACTTAAACACAGTAAACTGTATGGTAAAAGTCCACCGCTTGGGGTTGCTATGTGAAGTTAGTGGCGTTAATCTACTGCACACGGTTATTGGAGATTTTTTTGGGGGTTTGCCCCGACTGCTTATCTTGGAGTTAGAATTTTTTGGATGTGGTGTTACAAATCACTGGGCGGATATGGTTTTTTTGTTTTGGCTTATGGTAAACCGGGGCTTGGCTCGGTTGCATACAATTATTAGATGGTGTTTTTTGGTTGGACTCAAGGTCTGCAAAGGGCTCATTGCCACTTGATTTACTAAAGATACATATAAGGTAATATTGGGGGATGATTTGAAGCCATATACCATGATGGGCTTGAACTATATTTGACCTAAAACTAGAACGAGCTTAATGCTTTGAAGAACTATAAATGGATTTTTTTAAATAAAAAAACTTCTTTTAAAACTCATATGGTGGAGCTTTTTAACTTATAAACTGACAAAAGTATTAATGGATGTTTCAGACACTTGGATTAGAAGAGGTGATGGCCTTCTAATCAAAATGATCTTGTTTTGCTAGAGACTTTGTTTTCTTCATATATATATATAAAAGAGAGGAACATTTCTTAAAAAATTTGGACTCAACTGCTGGTAAGTTAAAAAAAACTTTGTAAGATGGACATGGATAACAACTGATATGGTCCATTGATACCTGTAAAACACATCCAACTAAATTGTTGTCTTGTTTGGATGGATGCAGGTAAAGACTCTATCTTATCTTGGAGGTTTTTTTATGACTTTGGTAATTTGTCCTACATTGGATGAAACACCCACTTATGATTTGGGAAGTTCTTTTACTATCTATGTACTGAAAGGGGATCTCTTTCTACAAATATTGTACTTAAATGATTCTAATAGTGAATTGTTTTTGTACTTATCTACTCCTTGTTCCATTTTCAGTTGTCCTTTGAATGTAAAAGTTCAATTATGTCTTATTATCTAAGATTAAAAAATAGCTACACACACCCACACACACACACACACACACACACACACACACACACACACACACACACACACACACACACACACACAGAGAGAGAGAGAGAGAGAGAGAGAGAGAGAGAGAGAGAGAGAGAGAGAGAGTGGGTCACCACGATCGGGCGTCTGCAGCATAGCTATCTGGCACTAACATAATGTCAATATGAATGGAAAATTGTCGACTGGCTTGGACAGGACATGGTAATTCAACACTAAAGGCCTTCTACTCTACCAAGTGTAGTAGCTATGCCAAGATCGCCGTCTTTGAATTGGACAGTAGGTGAGGTTGATCTTGAGGTGTTGAGTTGCATTTTGATACATTGTCTCATCTTGTGGCCGCTTCTCAAACCACTTCTTATGCCATAGGGGTTGGTTTTACAAAATGGTCAGCACTTGATCCACTAACACTAGTACGGCTTTGTAGTCCCCCTTCTTTTTTGGCTCTAATGCAAGAGTGCTTCTTGCTTCATCAGTGGTAGAAAAATCATCTCATGGGTGAAGTTTTGCACCACTTCATCAGGATTTATCATCAACAATGTGGAAAATCCCAAGTCCTTCAACCCATATTGCATGTAGTCCTTGTGAGAGGGATTGGGATCTCTGATATCCACCGCTTGATTTCTTCCCTTGCATTCAAAAGTTCCTCTGTGTCATGTAGCCCACCCTCAATAGATGTGCTTGGTAGATCTTCCGGGGTTTAGTATACCCATGTGGGGGCTAATTCTAGGACTGGTGCCTATTGCACTAGAATAATAGCCTTTGATTACAATGCATGGATTGCCAAATATTTATTTGGAGTTCCTGTGTATTCTTTATGGCTTGAGCAACTAGATCTGCTTGAGTTTTAGCTAACTATTCCTTCAAAAGTTGGATCTCTTGATCCTTTTGAGCTTGGATGGACATGTGACCTGCTGTCATTATCTGCCTATCATATTTGGTATATGCCACCTTTGCTTAATTAATTGTATTCAACTCCTCAAGAACAACTGTTGCTGCTTGCAAGGTACAAACTGGAGCCGTGGTATCTTGGATTGCCAGGAGCTTAGAGAGAGTGTGCTTCACAACATCGTAAGAGAGTCGCTTAACCTTGCATCTCATTGTTGCTCCTTCTCTAGCTCCTCTTCTAGTCTTTGTTGTTGCACTTATATCTCCATGTTGGCGGCTATATGCTCTTAAAGTGCTTTGAAGTAGCCAATAGATTCTCTCTTTTCTTTGGCCAGTTCCTCTTGCAAATTTCCTTGACTTTCTTGTAGGCTTTCTATTTGCTGTTGTAGTCTTCTATTATTTGCATTGTCATCTTCAACATACAACTCCGAAATGTTGGATACCACTCTCTGGCAATCAAATATAGTTTAATGGCTTTGAGATGATGCTCTAGATCAAATTCCTTGATTAGACAACCCGCATCCTTGATTACGGCACGAGAGTGCATAGATATTGGGCCTCTTTCTTGATTGGTTTGTTGTTGAGAGGTCCCAGTATTTAACTTGTTTTTCTCCTGGTGGTCTTGGGCTTTGTCTTGGTCTTTCTCACTCTCTTTCTTCTCTTGATTGTCAAGAGTTGTCTCCTTCTTATCTTGGTCATCCTAGTTTTTGCCTTGGCCTTTCTATTCTAGTTGGTTGTGACCAATATTTTCAACTTCTTTGTTTGCTTGGTTCTCATCATCTCCCACCAAATCTTTTGACTCAGGAGTGTGACTCAGGAGTGGCTTGCTCTTGATTTTCATCTTTATTTGAGATACTTCTTTTTCTTTGTTTGACAGTGGTGGTGTTGTTGGCTTGGTAGAGAATCTCTACTCAATCTCCGTGTAAGTCTCTTTGGTTGTTTGTTTCCGCCTCTTTGGGGAGTTTGTTGCAGACTCTAAATCATCTACTTTCTGCTTCTTTGAATCCTCTCCTGCCCACTACTTCGCTTTATGTTTGAGAACATTGTGAATGCATTGGTGCATGGTGTTAGCAAGCTCCACTTATTTAGTTTCCTTCCTCCTTTTATATTGCTTTATCTTTTTTAATCGCTCAAATATTGTTTTCTCTAAATTTTGGTAAGCTCTTCTTAGTTTTCATCATCTGCTTCTAGCCCTCTGTATCCAATTTCTTATTTTCTTCTACCAGCTTTTGGCATCACTCTTCTTATAGTACACTATCCAAGAGAGGCTCTGAGGATGTGCATGTTGCTCATTGCACACTCATAGTAGTAAATGCATTTGCATGAGCTTCATGTATTTTTTGATTTGCTTCTTATGTGTTATCTATTCAGTGACCTACCTTATGTGTTGGGCATCTTATGATACAACATCCTGATTTGGGGCCTACTGAGAGGATCTTTGGGTGAGTAGTGGACACATCCCTTGGTACTATCACATATGAGATCCTTGCATGAGAGAGATCATAGGTAAGTCTTAGGAGGAGGACTCTCGTGCCTTTTAGACTTCAAAAAGGTAACTTGGCGTAGCTTTTGTAGGAAACAATATATAGAGCATGGTGCTTGAATTATTGGGTATGTAGACTAAGCCTCCACACATTTCTAGGATATGCATCACAATGTCTCCATTAGGTACTCAACCCCGGGGGAAAAATGACATGTCATATACGTGCAAAGATATTTGGAAGAGACCCTATTTATGACTAGTACATGGTAATTATGACCCCCCTTCTTACACATATAAGAGTTATCGTGAATTTTTTTATCATACCCCTATTTTACATATAAGGTTTTTGATTATTATTTAAAAACATGCCATGGTGTTTTTTTTATGGTGATTTTTAGCTTAGTTTATCTCAATACACATTAAAAGGACTCTAAGCCTCAAGCAACCTTTTTTTATGTTTTGCAAAACTCACAAATGTGAGTGATATTATATTAGGAATATCAAAAATTTACATTACATGCTCGGCTCACAAACCAAGCTAGAGCAACCAAAGGACCATAAGGTAACATAGAAAACTAGTCCAAATTACTAAACACAGCCACATAAACTCAAACTCTGGCTCTTTGCAGGGAAGCCGTGAAACTCGATACATAAGCAAACCCAATCATATTGGATGCCACCATTACCAACACTCTCACATAGAGCCAGAAATTTCCATTACAATTAGTCAAGAATCTAGTAAAGAAGCCGAAGTAAAGCCGTACCAAGGTTACTGTCTATGATCTCCATCAACTTGCAAGAAGAACCACTAGTAGACGAGTTTCCCATCCATGCAACCTAAGCCATGCATATCCAAACAACGAGGTAGGGGGGCCAAGGGCTACTACAAACTGGAACACCATGGCCACCGACAAGCTACTTCCCCCTTGGACCCAAAGCCCTAGCCAAACCACCTCTCCAAGACCAAACCAGTAGGGCAGCCCATTTGGACACAGCTGCACCAATAGAACCATATGAAAAGACCCCAAATTGGGACAAGTAGATGAACAACCAACCCCTGCTGACATCCAACATGTACGCCCTTGATAACTTTCCCTTATCGAATCTGGTAGGCCACCCTTAGTCCTCCCCAGCATGAGGTGGGAAGGGCGACCTCTTCCAGGAGCCAAAAATACTAGGGGAGAAGATGTGGCAAGTAGCAGAGGGTGGAGCAGTCGGCCTCGGGCCCTCCCTCTGGAGGATAACCCTACCCTTTGAAGGCTAAGCCCTTCCTCCAAAATCTCCAAGAAGACCACTACAAGCTAAAGGGAGCACCACCTTGCCATAGGCTTCCCATAGCCCCCTTGCTCATGCATGCCTCACAAGCAGAATGATCCTCACAAAATGAGCCCTCACAGCCCTTGCTCAGTTAGTATCCATCAATCTTAACACCATAAGAAAGAACAAATTAAGAATTACTTGTAGTCCAGTCCTCTCCTTGGTAGCATGTGATTAAAAAATAATCTTGAGTTCATTTATGTCAAAAGGATATAGGGCATGTAATATCAAAGACTAACTTTCAGTTGGATATTGTATGGGAATTAAAAATATTGTGTTAGCAATGTGGGTGTCTGATATATCATGGAAATCTCTATCTGTATATCTCAATTGAGATATATGTGCTTGATAGACTGAATATAGACAATATATATTCCTCTCTTTCTAATACATCTCTACCTTTTCTCCTCTCCTTTTACCTCTCCCCTTGAAGTGATACTTATGTCCCACCCCCCTTAATACTTATAATTTTAGAAGGGGAAAATATTGAGGACCAACTTTAGCTTACTTAGATTGTTCAATAACCCCCTCCCTTGCACTTACTTGTTGGTGCAATAATTTTTCCATGGTCAATTTCTTGAAGATCTACACTCTTGAACTCCTCGTGTGACCATGCAAACGTATACCTAGATTTCATTAGAGTTTTGATGAAGATATCCTCTTCCTCTTGAGTAAGGTCATTGCTCACAAGATTCAATCCATATAGATGAGGACATGCAACTTGTGGGTGGAGAGTCCTAGAAAATCCCCTATTTTCAACTAATAGATAGTAATTATGACCCCCTTCTTATGCTTATACGAGATGTTGTGAAAAAAATTAATTATACTCCTAGCTTACATATAGATCTTTGTATAGTTCTCTGAAAACATATTTGAGCTAAATCAATTGCTCAATAAACTTTGTTTCATATTTTTATTGCTTTGGGTTATGTGAATATACCTTGATGGGACTCTCCTTATATTTAAGCCTCAAATAACCCTAGCATTGTAAGAGAGAACAAAAAACGTGAGGCACTTATTTTATAATCCTTCATAGTACAATGTGATAATGTGATATTGTATAAATGTTAGTTAGCTTACATATGGGAAAGAATTAATTTGTTTGTGGAATACCAAAGATCAAAGCTCAATTGATAGCACATGAAAATTACAAATATTATGCTAGCAATGTCACATACTAGTGTTCTCATTGAACTCTATGTCTATATACAGTTGAGATGTACATTCTTGATAGGCCACTCTCTCTTCTTCTTTCTATTTCACCCTTCCTCCTCCACTGAGACTATATTCTCACCCCCCCAACTTATCAAATTTGAAGGGGAAACTATTGGGGGCTATCCCTAACTTATATGCTTATCTAACCTTCTAAAATAACCCTATTCTCTCCACTTATGTGGTGTAATAATTTTTCCATGGTCATGACTACGAGCCATATATTCGGCTCATGGGAGGTACATCTCATCTGATATCCCATAGTGCATCATCACTTATGAATTCCTTCAGATTATCTATGTATCCATATATATGAATGTAGAAGGTGGGAACAGTCCTTAGCAAGCGACTACAAAAGCGGACAATTGCACCAAAGGCTTCCAAAAGCATCATCCAGAGAGTTACCATAGTAACTGACAGTACAAAGTCAGGTAGATGCCAGCTGGGGACTATAAAAAGGACCCACTATTTCATTTTGGGATCTCTCTCTCTCTCTCTCTCTCTCTCTCTCTAGATCCTCTAGATCTCTAGATCTCCTAGGTCTCGATATTCACTAACCTAGATCTAACCACAAGCATTGTAATTGTATCTTGATCCATTGGTCAATGTACTTGTAATCTCTATAAGCTAAAGCTCTTTCAGTGTTGCTTCTAGTTGTACTTGGTTTGGCTTTTGAATAATGAAATTCCAGTTCTAGTGTTATTGTTTTGAGTGTCGTTTCATTTCTAGTTCTAGTTCTGTCTTTCAGTACTTTGAAATTTGGTTTAAAGTTTTAAGTTTGATATCAACTAACTCTAACCACCACTATAGAATAACTATATGAACACATCAAGCTCATTCCATTTTGGCAATCACGGTGGCTTGAGATAAATTGCTCTAGATAGATGAACCATCTCCCATTGGTGCTAGATCAAATACATATAAGACATGCCACCTAGAAGAGGTCGAAGGCAATCCACTAGATTGTCATCTAGATTCTAGAAGAGTCAGAGTGAGGCTCTCAAATGGACCAGCAATCTGGAAATGAGATAGATATGGGGCCAAGACTAGGCACAAGTAAAGAATCAAGGGTTTTCTAGACTCTACTCATTCCCGGTGCAGACAAGCTGAGTGAACTAAAAGAAGGAACTGCTGAGACATGCTTTTCCATGCATGGGAACCCCCCATATTTTTTTTCTCTTTTACCAAAAATATTTCCTATTATATAAGTTACTTTTGATTTTTTCTTCCCTTTTTCACAAACGTTTTAGCCTTTATTAAATAAATAAGACTTATGCTAATCAATCACGATGTAGCATAAATAAGTAAGCTTTCTTTGTTGATATCTCTTTTGACCTTAAATATTAAATATATATATTTTAAATTACATTATATATTTTAGTATTTTCTAATATATTTTTCATGTATATATATTAATCCACCCTACCAAATATTTTATTCACTAGTTTTCATTTTAAAACCTCAACTCCACTTTCAAATTTCAATAATACCTCCATCTAGATGATTGCCAATCTTTTCAAAACTCTAGGTCATGTTTTCATACACATGAAGGAGCTCACACTTGAAGGCAAGAGAGAAGTCCACTCAAAGGGGACCACCAAAAGACCTTTGCAGCCACAAATAATACATTATTTGGCTGAATTTTTTAAGTAGAGAAGAACCCCGAATCTGAAAGAGCATTCAACATGAAAGATGTAGCTCGTGATCTCAACTTTTAGCTCAATTTTTTTCAGAATTTTTGGAGTTATGAACACGGAGATATGATTTTTGTAGTGGACCCCAGTTTTCTTGTGTAATGGTGACACAAGCCATTCCCAATTTTCTTCCCTCTAGAATGACTATGGTTCTACAAGTCTTCAAGCATGATTACAAGAGACAAGGCTCTTTTAATGAGGTCTTGACAAGTCTAGAGTGATTCTATCACCATTTTTTGAGGATCCATCCTCATCAACAACTATCCACCTTTGACAATCTCTCTTGTAAATTTCTTACCTCTCTCTTCTCTCCCTAATAAGCTTAAGTCTAGCCAAAGCTAGACTATTGTAAATATCTCCTATCCTCTACATCCTACCCACATTCTCTCATCTTCTCTCTCTATTGACTCTGGTATTTTAAATAATGAGGAGACAAGATGGGAGCCACAGTCACATGCACCCCATTTTCCTAGTCACCAAAGTGGGACACTCACCTCAAATAGAAATATTGCTAAATCCTCCCCTCCTTCTCTATATAAGGAGGCCATGAGAGCTCACACACACACACACACACACACATACCATACACACACACACACACCTATCCATACACACTCTTGTGCTACATGCTTGTAGCATGAACCCTAGTCACATAATCACAACACCATCATCATCACCATCATCATCACCATCACCATGCACAAAAGATGAGCACCACACCTCCACACCACTTGTAATTAAGGGTTGAAGACACAACTTCAAGAAGAAGAAGGGTGGACACACTCATGATATTCCTCACCATCAACTCCCATCTCTCCATTATGCCTCCTACGATCTTGTCCCCTTCTCATATTCCTTCCATACGCTACCTGTTGTATTCATCTTTTGCAAGCAATCAACACACTCCATTTTGGTGCCATACTTTGTGTCGCTTTTGATACATCTCATTGTGAGTATGGTATATGCTTGTTCCTTGCCTTTTTTTTCTGCTTATGTAAAGGTGTACGGATTCGCCACCATACACACACATTCTCTCTCTCCCTCTCATATTTCTATCATCTTGCTACTTCCATCTTGAGGTGTGCGGATTCGCCACCTCTTGTATGATAAGTGAGCATACTCGCAAGTTTCCCCTACCTCATTATCTTCCTTACTAACATGCATGAGTAGCAAGCCCATTCTCACTCATGCACCACTCCTCTCACCTTATTCTCCGACCACCCCATTCCACATTTGGGCGTGGATCTTGAAATTGTTTTCCATGGCATGCTTCATTGTGTATATGTATGCGTCCTCGCTGCATATCTTGCTAGGTGGTGCCCCTATTGTGTATCCCCCATGATGAGGCCATTGTGCATAGTCTTGGTGTAGAGGCCACCGGGTCTATTTTCCACTTCCGCCTCTCATTTGGTGCCCCCACGGAGGAGGGCTCTTGAAACCTTCAGTTTAAAAGGCTGACATGTTTACTTCCCTTCATGGACGAGTGGCTTCTTGAATTCTCTAATTGGACCACTGAAGAGGAGGAGCTTCAAGAAGGTTTGACTCAAGTCATCAAGACACTCTTTCCAGGGTGTTGTATTGTTAGCATAGAAGAGGTGGTAAGACCCTCTTTCCCTACTCAAATTGTTTACATTTCTCATCATCCCCGCAAGCGTAAAAGCAAGGCACAAGCTGCATCATGCTCACATTGTAGCCAAAAACCGCACCTTCGACATGAGTGCAACCCAAAGTGAAGAAAAGGCCATCATTTTCTCCCTCGACATCCGCACAGGCGTTCTCACATCAGTAGGCTTTCAAGTAGCACCAGGCTTCTCTATATCTACGTCCACATCTTTCCCACCTATTCCACATACGCCCACAACAAGCCTTCACAACTTGAGGAAGCTACTATGAACGCGTGGTCCCTCCCTCTCCCTTGCACCAAAAGATTCAAGGGTTTTCCAGCGCCGACAATCACCCCGTCTCCAAAACAAAAGGGTAAATCCTCCAAAGTCTTTCTATACCTCACTCTCATCTCATGAGCCAGGAACTAGAAACAGAAGCATGGATTCTACGTCGTCTACCGAGTGAAGTGGCGGAGCTTGTCATTGACAAGGTCTTTGACACTGGTTTTGCTTGGCGGAAAGACAAGACCCTCCACCTCCAAGGGGTGTTGCTTGTGGATCAAGGCTATGATGACGACTTTACAACTTGCTATGTATCCATCCAACTTGGATTAATACAAGTGGTAAGACTCACCACCTACCTCATCACACCTGTGTATACACTAGATGGCACTCTATCTTGCAGGAAAGTGAAGTTGCTCAAAGAGAGAGAGTTCAAGCTTTTCCAAGAGCTTGCTAGAGGGGCAGTCCTAGAGCTAGAAGACGAAGACAACCTTGTCCTGTGGTACTATAAATTTGACCTCGACTACCAAGAGCTCTACACCTCTGACTATAACCTTCCACCACGAAGGAGAGAGCCTTTCCGAATTATCATGTGATGGACCCAACACATCAACCTTTTGCAAGGAACCAAACTTATGCACCACAACGAATTCAATCAATCAAAGTAATCTTGGACCGCAAAATGTTTTATCAGCAGATCATTACAACCATGTTTGGTAGAGAACGACTGCAAGAGATAAACACCTCTTCTCTACCCTTTATCCTCCCTATGATTAATCATGAAGTGTCTTTTGATGTAGTTATTTTCATCCTTGTATAGTATGTTTTCCATCTACCGAGCACCCATGTATTGAATCTCTATTTTTTTATTTTTTTTAAAAAAAGATTTCTAAGTTGAGTTAATTTTCTCACTCTCACAATGGCAAGTGTAGCATTTTCAACCTTTACTGGTAAGGTGGGTGAGGATGCTGCAGACTTTCTAGACAACTTGGAAATAGCATGTGTCATCTCTGCGAGAGATGATGATGCTTCGCGCTTGCGCATCTTCCCACTTCTAATGAAGGTGGAGGCAAGATCATGGTACAATGCCTTGGCACAAGCAACCAAGGAACGGTGGGACTTATTAAGAGCAGCCTTTGTCAAGCGTTTTGGAGAGGGCACAACATCAGAGAAGCTATGGAAATTGTTGACAGAGTTGAAGCAGGGCAGTATGCTGGAATACGCATCATATGAGTCAAAGTTTGTAGATTTATGGGGGCGATGGGTTGCATCGCTAAGAGAGGATGAGGGGGCACCTGATTTCCTAAAGAAGGATCGGTTTGTGGCTGGGTTATGGACAACTCTTAAAGAGAAGTTGAAGGGAAGGTTTCCTGCTACGTATGAGCTAACAGTTGAAGTGGCTCACCTTAAAGACAAGAAGTTGCGCCTACAAGCCAGGAATATCGATGAAGAGGAAGCCGTTAGGACCTGACCACCTCTAGCACCACCTACAACAGCCGCCCAGAGGATTCAACCACAAGAACCAATTGAAGATCAGCAAGACCTGCTCAATCGAATCACCAATCAACTTGAGAATCTCTCAGTCCATTCGATACAGCAATGGCATGCACACAATCGCAACCAAGAGAAAGGAAGAGGACAACGAAGGCAAAACCAAGAATACCACTGCTACAATTGTGGGGAGGATGGTCATGGAATGTACTACTGTCCACACCCAAGGAGGCAGAATTTCAACAGAGGAGCCAGGCAAAACCAGGTTTCACCACCGAGAGCAAGACCACCACCACCGAGGGCACCACAACAAGCACCACCCATACAAATCCTACAACCACCCATTCAACCACAACCACCACCACCACCAAAACCTCTCATTCCACCCTTACCCCCACCACTAGTTGGCAATCAAACAGTAAGCGTCATCAGTCTTGAAGGTAAAGGAAAGGAGAAAGTGGAGGAGGATATCAAGGGAGTAGCAAAAGGTAAGACCAAGTTTAAAGGAGTAGATGCCATAGGGGTAAAACGCGCTAGGTAAGGTGAATCTTCCCAAAAGGAAGAAAAGATGAAGACTAAAGGGGAATCTAGCAAAAAGCCGTCCAAGTCACGACGTAAAATTGACATTGTAGATTTCTCTTTGGGTGAATGTTCTAAACCATATGATTTGGTTCAAGATGTTTCTGTGCAGGGCCCAAAAATCACCTGGCCCCAGTTACTCCACCTAGCACCTAGGGTGAGGATACAATGGACAAAGATGGTTAGCACGAGACGACCAAAGCCAAAGATAGCTGGGGCTATCTCTGGGAGGAATCTAGATGACATACCACCAGTGATGGATGCTTACATCAAAGGGAAACACATCTCCAATATCTACATCGATGGTGGCGCAAAAATATGCGTCATGAGTGAAAAAATGATGCACCGTTTGGGTTTAGAGGTGAGTCGGCCGGCACCATGCCGAGCAAAAATGGTAAATAATGCAAAAGTTCAATGTGTTGGTGTTATAAATGCAGTTAGGATAAAGGCATTCAACACCGAGGTAGATGTGGACGTCTTTGTCATGCCACACAAAGGGGAGGGCTACCCTATCATTCTAGGGAGGCCTTGGCTTATGGCTATGAGAGCTAAGCAGGACTGGGACACCGGCATAATCCAGATGAAGGATGCAAAAGGGAGGCCAATACTTTACGACATGAAGATAGGTCGGCAATGGGACATGGATCTAGAAACCTCTATGGATGAGTTTTCTAGTGGTGACTCTTCAACCACTTCAGAGGAGGAGTCAACAGTGAGTGAAGAAAGTGACAGTAGCATTGAGGTGATGGGGATCATTCTCAAGGACCCTAACAAGATGGAGCAACCTGATGCCTCATCATCAAACCAAGGGGAGACACCAGGTATACAACCTCTGGTAGAAGCACGTAAGCTACATCAAATTCTCTCTAGTGAGTTGTGTGGGAAGGAGCGTGAAGATTATATTTTGATGCTAAGTAATTTTACCACATTGTTCATTGATGAATATGATAAAATCATTGGCATCACAGTAGTTCAACATCACATTAAGCTCAAGGAGGGAAGTAAACCTGTAGTGAAGAAGCTCAGGCGGCTAGGAGTAATTCAACAAGACGCCTTGCTCAAAGAGGTGAGGAAGTTGCTAGAAGCCGGGTTTATCTATCCTATTGAAGACTCAGAGTGGGCTTCTCCAGTGGTAGTCACACCAAAGAAGAATGGTAAGTGGAGGGTTTGTGTTGATTACAAGCCTCTTAATGCAGCCACAAAGAGGGACCATTTTCCTCTTCCTTTTCAAGACGAAATACTCAATGAGGCAGCAGGACATGAGCACTACATGGTATGTGATGGCTACTCAGGCTACTTCCAAATTAGCATCACTGAAGAAGATCAAAAGAAGACAACCTTCATCACACCATGGGGATGTTTTGCTTACAGAGTTATGCCTTTTGGTCTCACTAATGCTCCAGCCACTTTTCAGCGATATGTGACATTTGTTTTTCGGCCACTTTTCAGTGATATGTGACAATCCGTGTTTTTATTGATGACTTTTGTATCTATAGCTCTCGCTCTCTTTATTTGGAGAAAGTTTATGAAGGTCTAGCTAGGTTACAAGCTTTGAGGGGCCAACTCAATGTGGAGAAATGCCAATGGCATTGAAGCTGACCCAAGCAAGGTTCAAGCCTTGCTGGCTTTGACCTCTCCCACCAAACCAAAGCAGTTGGTCTCTTTTCTTCAAAAGGTGAGGTATTTGAGTAGGTTCATTCACTTGCTCTCCCAAGTGGTTCTCCCTTTACAACAAGTTACCCATCAAGAGATTTTCACTTGGAGTGAAAAAAATGAACAACAATTCAATGAGGTAAAACAAATTCTAGCTTCACTTCCCACCATAGCACCTCCAAAGTGGGACGAGCCATTTTATGTAAACCCTAGTGTGGGCAATGACACACTTGGGGCTGTATTGATGCAAAAGGATCCTCAAACTTCGTTCATGCGTCCTATCTACTTCTCTAGTCGAATGATGACTCCATCAGAAAAGGGATACACGGCAGTGGAGCACATGGTGCTTGCATTAATGTTTGCTACCACCAAATTTCACTCTTATTTATTGTCTAGACCATTCATAATCTTAACAATGGAAGAAGTATTTTCTTATGTAATGCAGCACATGGATGTTTCTTCTAGGATTTCCAAATGGTTCACAAGGCTACAAGAGTTTGACTACACAATGCAAGTGGAGAACTCCACAAGGGCCAGTCTAGGAGGTATTCTCACTCATCGCCACTATGAAAAGAAGCTAAAGATAAAGCCAAATGATCAAGATATTACACCTGTGCTGGAAGTCCCTAAGGTAGAGGAGGCTCACTCTCTTTTCTTTGATGGAGCCTACAAGAGGAAAGTGGACAAAGCTGCAACAGGCATTGTCATCTTCAACGAGCAAGGGGATAAGGTTTTATCCATTGGGAATCTCTTGGATTCTCACTCTAACAATGAGGCAGAATATGCAGCTTTAACTCTTGGGTTAGAGGGGTGTGTGACACAGGGCATTCAACGGTTAAATGTATTTGGTGATGCCATGCTTTTAATAAAACAAATACAAGGAACTTGGGCTTGTAAAAATCATAGCTTGCTAGACCATTTGCGCAAAGTCAAGGAACTTTTAGGGAAATTTCAAGTTGTACAATTACATCATGTCCCTCGAGCAGAAAATCAAGAAGCAGATGCTCTAGCTAGAGAGAAGTTGCAAGATGTTTCAATGGTGGGTTCTATCAAGCTGAAGCTGCCTCTCTTCCAAGGTAGCGATGCTATGCCTGACATCATGAGTTTCTTGGACACAGGAGAGTGTCCTAAGGATCTTACTAAGGGCCAAAAGTAGTGGCTTGTGCGCAAGGCAACAAAATACCGCCTTATCAATGAAGACCTCTACTGCAAGGGTAAGGATCAAATTCTTAGGCGTGTACCTCTCTCTAGAGAGATCACTGAAATCATTTCAAGTTGCCATGATGGTGTTTGCGGAGGATACTTTGCACTTGACATCACTAGTAGAAAGATTCTACAAGCCGGGTTTGTATGGCCTAGTCTACATAGGGACGTGCATCATTGGTGTAAAACATGCAAGGAATGTCAAAAGGCAGGGGATAGGAGGCTCACATATGAGCCACAGACTCCTATAATCTCATATGGACCATTTGAGAAATGGGGAATTGATGCTATTGGGCCTTTGCCAAGGAGCCAATCAGGTAAATTTTATATCATCATGGGTGTGGACTACATGACCAGGTGGGCTGAAGCAGTTGGTGCCACCCGGATTACAGCTAAGGAAGTGGCTAAGTTCGTATTTGAAAACATTTGTTGCCATTTTGGCACTCCTCTTGAAATAATTTCTGACAGGGGACCAGGTTTTAGAGGAGACCTTGTAGGAGAGCTAATGGTGAAGTTAGGTATCTCACGACGACACTCAACTCCCTACTACCCACAATGCAATGGTTTGGTGGAAAAGGTAAATGGTATGATCTGCAAGATCATCACTAAACATGTAAACAATCACAAAAGTGATTGGGACAAGCATCTTATGGCTACACTTTGGGCTTATCACACTTCATTTCGCACATCCCTTGGGTTCACACCATATCACTTGGTGTTTGGTAAGGAAGCAATTTTACCCATTGAAGTACAATTGGCTAGTCTCACGGTGCTAGCTGGGCAGGTGGAATGTCCTAATGCTCATCTCCACAACCACATTCTTGATCTAGAGAGGCTTCAACTAGATAGAGAGGATGCTATCAACTATTATGCAACACAGTCAGAGCAACGTCGACTTACCTTCAACAAGGGACTTAGGGCAAAAGGTCTCAAGAAAGGTATGTTGGTCCTATGGTATGATAATAGGTTTGACACTAGGAAGGATAAAAAGTTTTCACCCAGATGGGAGGGGCCATTTGTCATTAGAAAGCGCTACGGCAATGGCAGTTACCGATTGATGGATGCAGATGGTAGGCTCCACAAAACACGTGTCAATGGATGGAGGTTGAAGCAGTACTTTTTGAGATTTAATCAAGCACCTATGATGGAAATCCCCGAGGAGGGAGACTCCTCCACCTCAATTGAAGAAGAATCAAGTACAACGCTAGAGGCATGAATACCTCTAGCCTTCGGGGGAGGGCTAATGAGGCATGCTTTTCCATGCATGGGAACCCCCCATATTTTTTTTCTCTTTTACCAAAAATATTTCCTATTATATAAGTTACTTTTGATTTTTTCTTCCCTTTTTCACAAACGTTTTAGCCTTTATTAAATAAATAAGACTTATGCTAATCAATCACGATGTAGCATAAATAAGTAAGCTTTCTTTGTTGATATCTCTTTTGACCTTAAATATTAAATATATATATTTTAAATTACATTATATATTTTAGTATTTTCTAATATATTTTTCATGTATATATATATTAATCCACCCTACCAAATATTTTATTCACTAGTTTTTATTTTCAAACCTCAACCCCACTTTCAAATTTCAATAATACCTCCATCTAGACGATTGCCAATCTTGTCAAAACTCTAAATCGTGTTTTCATACACATGAAGGAGCTCACACTTGAAGGCAAGAGAGAAGTCCACTCAAAGGGGACCACCAAAAGACCTTTGCAACCACAAATAATACATTATTTGGCTGAATTTTTTAAGTAGAGAAGAACCCCGAATCTGAAAGAGCATTCAACATGAAAGATGTAGCTTGTGATCTCAACTTTTAGCTCAATTTTTTTCAGAACTTTTGGAGTTATGAACACGGAGATATGATTTTTGTAGTGGAACCCAGTTTTCTCGTGTAATGGTGACACAGGCCATCCCCAATTTTCTTCCCTCTAGAATGGCTATGGTTCTACAAGTCTTCAAGCATGATTACAAGAGACAGGGATCTTTTAATGAGGTCTTGGCAAGTCTAGAGTGATTCTATCACCATTTTTGGAGGATCCATCCTCATCAACAACTATCCACCTTTGACAATCTCTCTTGTAAATTTCTTACGTCTCTCTTCTCTCCCTAATAAGCTTAAGTCTAGCCAAAGCTAGACTATTGTAAATATCTCCTATCCTCTACATCCTACCCACATTCTCTCATCTTCTCTCTCCATTGACTCTGGTATTTTAAATAATGAGGAGACAAGATGGGAGCCACAGTCACATGCACCCCATTTTCCTAGTCACCAAAGTGGGACACTCACCTCAAATAGAAATATTGCTAAATCCTCCCCTCCTTCCCTATATAAGGAGGCCATGAGAGCTCAAAGACACACACACACACACACACACACACACACACACACACACACACACACACACACACACACACACCATACACACACACAAACACACACACACACACACACCTATCCATACACACTCTTGTGCTACATGCTTGTAGCATGAACCCTAGTCACATAATCACAACACCATCATCATCACCATCACCATGCACAAATGATGAGCACCACACCTCCACACCACTTGTAATTAAGGGTTGAAGGCACAAATTCAAGAAGAAGAAGGGTGGACACACTCATGATATTCCTCGCCATCAACTCCCATCTCTCCATTATGCCTCCTATGATCTTGTCCCCTTCTCATTTTCGTGCCATACGCTACCTATTGTATTCATGTTTTGCAAGCAATCAACACACTCCATCTTGGTGCCATACTTTGTGTCGCTTTGGATACATCTCATTGTGAGTATGGTATATGCTTGTTCCTTGCCTTTTTTTTCTGCTTATGTAAAGGTGTACGGATTCACCACCATATACACACATTCTCTCTCTCCCTCTCATATTCCTATCATCTTGATACTTCCATCTTGAGGTGTGCGGATTAGCCACCTCTTGTATGATAAGTGAGCATACTCGCAAGTTTCCCCTACCTCATTATCTTCCTTACTAACATGCATGATTTGCAAGCCCATCCTCACTCGTTCACCACTCCTCTCACCTTATTCTCCGACCACCCCATTCCACATTTGGGGGTGGATCTTGAAATTGTTTTCCATGGCATGCTTCATTGTGTATATGTATGCGTCCTAGATGCATATCTTGCTAGGTGGTGCCCCTATTGTGTATCCCCCATGATGAGGACATTGTGCATAGTCTTGGTGTAGAGGCCACCGGGTCTATCTTTCACTTCCGCCTCTCACTGCTCCCATGGATCTAAGAGGATCCACAGACATACTGAGGAAAGCAAGAGTGGAAAAAGAAGCCATAGATACGTAGGAAATTCAAACAAAAAAGAAGAAAAAGATTTCAAAAGTAGCAACAGATGATTGTAATGCTGACATTGACCATTACAGCAGTAAGAAGAAACCTAGAGAAATTGGTACACAAAACCAGAGCCAGTCATATTACCTAACATTCCAACAAAATTTGAAAATTTCCTTCCTAGTATTCAATGGTGGCAAGCAAGATGATGTTGATGTACACACCCAATCCTTTGAAAAATATGCAGAGTTGAAAGATATTGATGAAGATGACTGGGGGAAATATTTTCCACAGACTTTAAAGGAGGCAGCTCAAAAATGGTACAATCATTACCTACCTTGCCGACTCAAATCATACAGCAAGATCATTAAGGGCTTCAAGCTAGAAAATTGAGATAACATGGATGATGAAGAGATCATGTGTGCACTGGTTGATAAGATTAAGCAAGGGAAGTTATCGATCAAAAGCTATGTTGAGAAAATCAAAGAACTAACTAGACAATTACAAGAACCTCCCTCTGCGAAAAGAATGAGATCCTGGTTTTTGAATGTCTTCACAAGCAATAAACCGAGAGAGTAGGAAATAACAACACCAACCAATAATAAGTTCAATTATCTAGTTTAGAGAGTGTTGAAACTAGAGCAACAAGCAAAGAAGGAAAAGGGGCACAAGAAGAAACAGTCTAGTGAGAGTGAGGCCTCCACTGAAGAAAGTTCTAGTTCCAGTTTATCTGCTAAAAGTGAGTCAGATGATAAGGGTAAGCGGAAGAAGAGGGGACCCTAGACTAGAAAGATAGAGGAATGTCCAAATAGATAGCCGAAATTGCAAGGACACGGCCCTTAGTCAAGAAGATAGAGATCTAGTGTTCCAAGTGTAGATCAAAGGACCATATGTCTAATGAGTGTTCTCAATGCACTTACTGTAAAGCCTTTGTTCATGTTTGGAATAGTTATGGGATAAGAATTCCAAGTGTAGATCAAAGGACCATATGTCTAATGAATGTTCTCAATGCACTTACTGTACAGCCTTTGGTCATGTTTGGAATAATCGTGGGATAATAATTCACCACTTCAAGAATGGTAAAGACTTATAATGATTGCATTGACCAGTGGGTCCAAGGATAATGAGTCTAGTACAAGCACACGTGCTGGCAGAGGAGGTATCAAGGAGGCACTATTAGGGTTAGAGGAAGGGGAAATTATGTAAACAAGACCTAAACTTCTATGGTTGCGGTAAGTATGGACACTTTGCTGCCTAGTAGAGAACTCAAAACCAAAAATTCTAATCAAAAGCCACCAGATCGAGTATTAATCAGGATGGTTACCGAAAGCAAGGATATGGTTATTGAAGAAATTTTGGATGGAGAGAACAAGAAAACAATTGAGGCCAAAAAGTCGGAACAGCAGAGAGTGGTGTGGAAGGTAAGGGCAACGAAAAAGTATTGGATGAATGGCAAGAGTAGAGGGATCTTGGAGCAAAGATTATTGAGAATTTATACAAGAGGCTTCCAAAAATACCAAAATGTTCTAAAGCTCATACAATGCAAAAGCTAATGCCCTAGTCTTCAGAATCTCAAAAGGAGAAGTCAACATATGGCCTTAATGAGTCCATGATTGCGGTAGTGTAAAGTCTTGTAAATGAGACACAACAAGTCAAAGTAGACTTGACCAAAGCTGGAGCCACTGGTTTGATGAAGGATCAATCAAAGGATTCATCATAGCGCCAACCAGCAACCAGACAAGAGAAAATGGGATGGAACTTTGAAGATACTCAAGAGGAGAAATCTTTTGATCTGGTGGATAGTAGCAGATTTGGAAATGAGCAAGATGAGATCTATGTGAAGGTTTGTGAATGCATTCAAATGTTGATAGTAGAACTGGATGACATCATACACACATTGCGAGATGCTAGAAAATTTATCCAACAAAAGAGGAGATTTTAGGCTGAATCTAAAGCAGTGGACTTGGTAGCTATTCAAAATGATGAGGTTCTATTGATCCAGATAGATTACAAGCTTCAAAAACAATGGGAACCATTGTGTGGGGTAATTTTGGATGGGGAAGCTAGAGTAAATATTTTTTATGAGCACCTAAGACAGAAGTTGGGGATAACTAAGATGAAGCCAACCCCATTCAAATCTAGAATGGGAACCATTGTGTGGGGTAATTTTGGATGGGGAAGCTAGAGTAAATATTTTTGATGAGCACCTAAGACAGAAGTTGGGGATAACTAAGATGAAGCCAACCCCATTCAAAGCTAGAATGGCTGATCACAGATTAGTCCAAGCTACTAGGTTGATTGAAAATATGTAAATCAAAATGGGGAAAGAAAAGTTTAAGACCTATTTTTTGGTATTGGATGTGGAAGGGTCCTATGGGATGCTATTAGGAAGACCTTGTATTAGAACTATTGGTGTGATTCATGATTATGAAATCTAGACCTTGGCTATTTAGAGCTCTAATAGAAGAATTGAGATCAAAACAGATTATACCAAAAATTGGAAGAAGGCTCTAAGGCCTACTAAGGAGTTGTGTAAGAAGTATGGGACCAAAAAAATTAAGAGAATGCTTACTTCTATAAACATTTTCCCTATAATAGAGATTGATATAAGTGTTGTTCTTATGGATAAAGAATAAGCCCGGTGGATTCACCCTATATACAAAACAGGACGCCACCTGCGAGTGAACAACTTTGATTAAACCCCTATATATGACTCATATTAGGGTATATGACCCCCTTTCTATGCTTATACGGCAATCAATTAAGAAAAATATCATACCCTCATCTTACATATAAAATTTAGGTCTCACATGATCTAACTGAGTAAACCTAATCAAAGAGTATGTAGCATAGTGACTAGCAACGTACTAAGGAATCACTTTTGTTGATAACTAGATGTACCCTCAATGTGTCTTAGTTTGACTTTCAAATTATGTACCCGATCAACTTGCACTTTGGCTACTTGTCCAATGTTGACCCACCCAAAGCTCACATAATCAAACCTTGACATGCTCCAAATCAGACCTTCTCTATGACCGGCTTGATGCAAAATTTAATGTGTGACCTGATAAAAAACTTTCCCAAAATTCATCCTAGTTCTAGTGCACACCGGTGACCAATTGTTACAAATAATACACCTAGGTCAGTCCCCCACCCCCCCAACATTAATATGATACCCCCTCCCTTACTTTTAAGCTTGGGAGATAAATTATTGGGGGCCTTCCCCTAACTTGCACGCTTATGTAACTTGTAAAAAAAAAACCCCTCCTCTGCACTTACGTGCAGGTTCAATACAACTGAACAAGGGTACCTGACCCCTAAAAGAGAAGCATTGGGGATGGTAGACAATGAAAATTAAAACATTATCTATTGGGCAAGCTATTTCAATTCTATGTTGATCATCAAGCCTTTTTTTAAAATCAACAAATTCATAATACAAGTAACGTTGATCAGATGGATGATGTTTCTTATGGAATCTGAGTTTAAGATTTTCCACAAACCTGGGAAGACACACTATGGGGCAGACTTTGTTTCCAAAAGTATAGAGGGATATTCAAAAACATCACTGAGAGATGAACGAGTAGATGATGAATTATTTTAGAGCACAACTGACCTAGAATGGCAGGACATTTATTATTTCAATTGATATCACGTATAAGAAGATCCTCCAGGAAAGATTATGGTGGAAAACCATAATGGCTAATGTCAGAGTCTTCTAAAAGACATGTGATATTTTTGTAGAATGGGAAGGCCAACAGAAGCTGATAAGAGACCACTGACTCCAATATATACACTGGGAATTTTCATGAAATGGGGTCTAGATTTTTTGGGGGAATTCAAGGAACTCGGTCCAAGCAAGAACAAATATATCATCATGGCCACATGTTATGTCAGCAAATGGGTTAAGGCAAAAGCTTACCACATAATACTGCTAAATCAACAACAACATTTCTATATGAAAACATTATCTGGGGACATGGATGTACAATGGAAATAGTTTTAGTTCAGGGCATGCACTTCATTAATGAAACTATTTAGATTGTGATTGAGATGTTTTCAGTAAATCATAGGAAGTCAACACCGTACTGCCCCAGGTGCAATGGCCAGGCAAAGAGTAGTAGTAAAAATATCAAGACTATCCTCACTAAGATAGTTCAGAAGGAATCATATAAGTGGGACACTAAGCTTCAGTAAGCATTATAGGCATATAAAACTGCCTATAAGTTTATTATTGGCATGACACCTTTCAGATGGTGTATGGCATAGAGGCAATGGTACCAATGGAATTTGCTATTCCTAGTCTCATAATGGCAGTCGAGTATGGAATAGAATTTAATCAAAATTTGAAGTAGATATTGGATGAAGTTTTACATTTGGATGAAAGCAGACATAGGGCCATGCTTGAACAAGAAGTGGTTCCACAAAGAAGGAAACACTGGCATGACAATAGGATAAAGGTACAAGAGTTTTAGAGGGGTGATCCATTAGGAAGAGAATGGGTCTAGGAGGGTCTCTTTATTTGGTAGTTTAAGGAAGTCAAACCTTTAGTACTAAGAAAGTAATCAAAGGACAACCTTTGAATTTAAAAAGCCAAAATAGCTAGTTTATTTGAATTCAAATTTTTGTCCCCAAAGAAATTTAAAATCTAGCATGTAAAATTATATCATGTAGCATATCTATGGAAACTGATCCATTCAAATCAGAGATCATATGTGGGAGTTATGGAAGGCCAAAAATCATAAAATTGTCCACATCCTTTTTGGGGAAAAAAGTGCATCCTTTGACCACTCTTACACATCTCTTCCATACCCACCATTCTTGCACACATGGCATACACCTATTTGTCAAAATGTTAATTACATCAAGAAGCTCATGGCAGATAAAGAGGCCCCTCCTAGACCCCATCCTCTTCCTAATGTGGTACTCTTATATTAGTCCAAACTGGAATCGAAGATGCCAAACTTGAAGATACCTTGGTCAAGACCCTATGAAGTAGATTGGGAGTTCTCCAATGGGATAGTAAGACTCGGAGACTTCATTTACCACAAGTAAGTCTTCTTCCCTACAAAAAAGTTTGTCTGAGTCATGTATTGGAAGGAATTCCACTTCACAATAGATGCAAGAGACTCTAGACGCCATGATAGCAAAAGCAAAGAGCTTAAAGGCTTGTATAGCAAAAGCTATATGTGTGGTCCAACATAGAAAAATTTTTAAGTATGTTCTTCAAGAGAGAGAGAGAGAGAGTAGCAACAAACATTACCCTTTGATGCTGGGATCACCCAATAGGTGCTTAGCACATACCAGTCAAACAAGGGCATGGCACTGGTTAATGGCAGAACCTTGGAACTCAGACTTGGTGAGTTAGCACATGTAATTTTCATTTCTAGATGCACCCAAACCTACACCAGTCACAATTGACAAAGTCAACAGTTTTCTCAAAGAAGATGACCAAAATAAAAGGAAGGAAGTTGCAACACTTGAATGCACTAAAGTCTACAGATTCATTGCTAAAACCATAAATCTAAAGAATAAACCCACTTACCTCTCTGAAAAACTCTTTGATATGTTACTGGGGCCAAGAATCATAACCCAGAAGCCAATATTAATATCTGCTAAATCTAGATCTAGCAGTTCATTTAAAGAACCATATACCTCATAGTTCCTTTATTGAGAAAATTTATTGCATGTACACGTCAATGTTCAAACAATTTGGGGCAGGGTAACTAAGGATAGAGAGCCTAAGATCACAATAATTTCTTTTGAAGAAACCAAGACTATAGGGACTGAGAAGAAGATCTCAGGGTGACTCATTTATCTAGAATGATGCATGGAGAAAACCCTGTAGGAGTTGATGATGATTTGCCAGATGCATATCTTTTCAACATAGAAATGGTTCCAAGATGGAGCGAGGATGTAATTCTTTTATTGACTATTGGGTCATTGAATGTGACAAGACAACCATCTACCGTTGCAGCATCTAGATCATTGGTCATGTTGGCGGGAAGGCTATACAAACAGGGATCGGATCAAATCCTTAGGCTTTGTGTTGAATCGAGTGAACGGGAATTGTATCTAAACCAAGCTCATGTACAAACAACGGGGATTCACAATGGGCATGCACAGACGTATCAAAGATTGATGAGAATGGGTGTGTATTGGCCGAAAATGCAACAAAGTGTTCATATTCATATCAAATCATGCGTTGGCTGCACATTTCAAAAGCCGATAGAACACGCGACTCTTTCAAATTATCTGTAGCACCCCGATGGAGTAACTACATGGTTGAATACCTCACCATTGGGATACTGCCTGAAGGGATGAGTAGATCATGTATCAAAACGATCACGAAAGAGACATAAAACTATGTACTGATTGAGGACAATCTGTACAAGAGGGAAAAAGACAATCAATTGAGAATGTGTGCAACTGAAGAGGAATACATTACTATCTTAGAGCAAGCACATGGCGTCCAAGCTAGAGAACATTTCTCAGCTGACAAAATGACCAAAGAAATTCTTATTGCAGGCATATGGTGGCCTACACTATTCATGGATGCTGAAGAGTTTGTGAAATGATGTGACGATTGCCGGAGGACAAAGATTCCTAGAGCACGAGATGATATGCCCTTGAGGCCAATGATGGGGGCAAGAGCGTTTGCGAAATGGGGAATAGATTTTGTAGGACCGATTACGCCTCCTGGATATGAAACGCACATTCAATACATTATTGTGGCAGATTATCTAACAAAGTGGGTGGAAGCGAAAGCAACAACCAAAAATGATGCAAAAACGATATCACAGTTTTTGTATGAGAACATTTTCACCAGATATGGCTTACCAATAGAGATAGTGAATGATAGAGAGACTCGCTTCATGAATGAAGTGATCAAATTCCTATTGGATGAATTCATGGTAATTCACAGGAAGTCAGCTCCCTATCACCCACAAGCTAACAACCAAGCAGAAAGTACGAACAAGATTTTGGTGACAATTCTCACCAAAATTGTTAGCCAATCGAGAGCTGACTGGGATAAAAAGTTGCATTCAGCTTTATGGGCATATAGAGTAGCTTACAAAACATCAATCGGAACGACTCCGTTCAACATGGTTTATGGAATTCAAGCGATTTTGCCACTTGAATCTCTTATGCCCACGCTTCGGGTCGCTAAAGAATTAGAATGGACGGGCCATGAATTATCCAATCAGGTAGATATCCTGGAAAAACTGGATGAAACTAGACTGAGAGCAGTTGCATCAATCTACGCGCAAAAACGAAACATGAATTCATTCTTTGATCAACATGTTATCAGCAAGGAATTTGCTACGGGGGATTACTTCTTAATGTATACCCTAAAACAACATTTCCCGAAACTCAAAAAGCGAGGCAATGGACCCTATGTGATTCCTGACATATCATCTAGCGGTGCCATTAAACTTGCGACATTAGAGGGAGAGGAGATGCCTAACTGGATTAGTGGTTGCAGACTAAAGAAGTACAACCTACCACTAACCTCAGAGATGCTTGCCAAAATACACGCTACGAAGGAGCGCAAGAACAAAGCAAATGCGACAAAAGCTCACGCGCAGGAGGAGGCCAGAATCAGGATTTTAAAACGAAAACAGAACTTACAACAACAAAGACTTCCTCAACCAGCATATACGGCTCGAATTCCTCTTTGTATAATTCACACCGATGAGCAATGCGAAACAAGAATCGATGTTTGCATCAATGTCAGACTTTTGCATGGCAGATATCAACGAGCATTGATTGACACAGGAGCAAGAGTCAATGTGGTCAACTTCTCCACTTACAAGATGCTTACAGATCAACCCCTAGTGCAATCCACACGTGATTTACAAGCCGCAAACGGGGCAACAATGCCAACATTGGGGATAGTAAACTTACAAATCAATATTGATGGAAATAGTTGTCCTCATCAATTTTTTGTAATGAAAGATGGAGAAATCAGAGAATCACTATGTTTGGGAGTTCCATGGATGAGAACGTACAATGCAGTTATTAAATGGTTAGAACATGCGTTGATGTACACACACAACTCTAACAAATACATTACTCCATTCGCCAAAACAGATCACTCGTGGCCGAGTATCCCCATCGACAAAAAACAACTAGCTCATCAGTCAAAAACACCAAAAACGGCTGTTCGAAAATTATGGATAAAGAAAAAAATCATGCAGAACAAACAGAGCCAAATATGGCTACCAAAGATTAATTCCCGACGAAAGCAGCACTATATCAAAGACCTTCAGGAGTTAGTCCAGAGTGGAAATGGCAACCAAAACTGGAGAAAACCAAAGATTCGGCGACAAAGCTCGAAGGGAAACCCAAAAGTCAACACAAGAAGCCTGAACTACCAAAATGGCACTGAAAACCTATGAAAATTCAAGAAACTAAATTAGAATCTGTAAAGGTGCAACAAACCGCATACAAATGGGTTCCAAAAATAGTTGCCATCACAACACCAACAATCAGGGAAAGAGCAATTTGACTGCAAGCTCTTCTGTTCCATACACAGCTAGCCTCGCCATCAAAAGCCACTGAAAACTACATTCAGTCCCCACATCTTGCACAACACCTTGTTACCCAACACATTGTCTCAAACATGAGAATAGGGCCACATTACACGGCCATGCATAGACACAGATTTCAAAACCCATGCACATGCACCCAACCTTCATCCGGGACGACTCATTCTAGGAAGGGGGGAGTAACTGATGAATCTAGCAGCAGTCAGGACCATTAAGGGGTCCAACGTGTATATATGTACATAATGTGTGTGTTTTTCATTATTTAGAGTTCAATTTCGAACACATTTGATCAAAATATGGCATTTTTTAGCGTTTTTATCATCCGACCAGCATAATAATGAGCTGTAATGACAAAATCCGGAGCATTGGGATGCTTCTAGTGAAAATCTTAGGGGTGAGTATAATAATTTTTGGCTAATTTTTGCCAGTTAATAAGTATTTTCAATTTATTTTGTTTGATTTTCGTTAATAAAACATCAAAAATTAAAAAATATCGCTCACAAGTGTCGGAATCAAGTTCTGGAAGCAAATGCCGAAGTATCATGATAAGGTTATCAAGCATGGAAGATATGAAGCTAATATGAAGATGTCGAATTTCAGCCTTAATGATCATGACTACATTTTGCCAAAATCGCATCAAATGGTCATACGACGCCGGAATGACAAGCGGTTCGACCCACAGGTGGTATGCAGATTATATCGGGATCAAAGGTAAGGAAAATCAGCCCTATTTCACGAAAACCTCGGGAAGATATAGGCCAGGTAGGCCAAATTCTAGCTCATTGTTCATTTTCACATTTTGAGAGAGAAGAAGAGAGCTTCTTGACCTAGAGCGAGCTGCCACATTTCTACCCCGTACGGACAGTCGGAGCAACCATTTCATACAAGATTTCACAGGTATGTTCCTTATCAAGTAAAGATTAAGTCTATTACGCATGCAAGCGCGAATCATTGCACAAACGGGCGAAGGGATCAAATAAAAGTCGGATCGGGTCAAATAGGTCAAGGGCCCTTTGAGGCGTCCAAACAAAACTTTTTTCAAGCACAAAACACATCAATGTGCTCCCCACAAGGTCAGGAACAAAGCCATGTGATCAAATATCAGTTTGGTGGTGGTACAACGATCGCGATCGGTGTACCTCACTGACAAAACTTGGGACAGAACCTGCAAAAAACCTCCCCTCAGCCTCGCCTATAATCTGCAGGTATCAAAAATCATTTTGGCCTCTGTGGTACGATTGCGATCCATGCCCCCAGATGCATGTTTTGCAACTTTTGATTTGGCCCAGGCTTGGAACTCAATTAAAGATACACTCTCTTGAATTTTCAAGGAAAATGCACAAATTTTGCTCATAGAATGGGCCTAATTTGTCAAACACAACCGAAACGGGAAAATTTGACCTACAACTACCAAAATCCGGTTAAAAATAATGATGGATAGTTTGAAGGGCATACCCGTCCGATTAGGAGTCAGTATAGTTGTAGAAAACCTCGAATGGATCTCAGAATCTCCTACAAGTACAAATATGATCATTTCAGTCTTGAATGATCACACAAAGGGAGACTTTTGGCCGAACCAATGCCAAAGACCAAAAGGTGACTTAGGGATGCTCAAATATCACATTGGTATCCAAAGAATGCCTGAAAAATGCACAAGTTTGGAAAATATCCCAAGACAGGGTATAAAGTGTCTGATCAAGTCAAAATCAGACAGTGTAGTAGGCTGATGATAGCAGCACGTCATGGAAGCAGTGAAATCTCTAAAACTAACTTCAACTAGCTCCAGGCTCCAACCAAAATTCATCAGGAAAACCCAATATGGTTAGACTTAGTAAAATAAGGTCAAATAGTGAAAAATTTCTCTAATTTGTTCATTTTAAGTCCAAACTTGGAAATAAATCATCAGTGGGCTAGGTAGGCATAGGGGTCCATTACCATGCAGTTTTCACCCAAAAAAGCCCAGTACTACGATCGCGATCGGTGTACCTCAACATGAGATTTTGACCAAAACCTAACAGATCCCTTGTACACATCTTGTTCAAGTCACCCATCAAGTTTCAAGCCATTTGGACATCAAAAGCTCATGAAAAGTCAAGTCTAGTCCAAAACTCCCTTGTAACACAAAATTGGGACCTATAAACTCAAAAGTGGTTCAAATGAAACACATAGTGGACCAAAATGACCCTCCAAGTATCAGCAAAGCACTCATGTGATCAAATCTAATTTTGGCCTATGTACTACAATCGCGATCGGTGTACCTCAGGCCCAGAATTGGCTCACATTTTAATCAGTCATAGCTCTAGTCTTCCTAGTCCCACTGGTGAAATATGGACAAGAATGGATGAAATTTGTTCAAGTTATGATCAGTTTTAACTTTTGAACTGTTTTTTACTAAAAGTCTAAATGCGACTGATTGCGAAAGGAAAATCCTGACAGCTTGTGATTCTATTGACACAAAATGCCTCGCCAAAATAAAGAAAGGCAGCGGGACAGCAGCACCATATGAAGTGGATGAGCTCTCTACAAATGAAAAAGCTCACATCTCGGATGAAATACTAGCTCAGATCCCTGCTCACATTTTCATCTTGAAGTTTAGAAATGCTGATGGTGACATGGTGAAGACGACTATCATGCCATGGGAAATATGGAATCTCCACCAAAGGCCGGAGGTAATAGATGTAGTGCGGGCTGTGCATGTGGAGCAGTTTTTCATATTACAGCCATGGGGAACAGACTACATGAGGTCCCATGAGCTCATGAGCTCGATACAATATGATGGGCAAGCAATGCTCACAGACAAGGATGGATCGAAGGTAAAAGTAGAGATCACGAAAGAAATCATCAACGAAGCTTTGCATTTCCTTCCAGGGCAACACGATTTGCTAGCAAAGACCAAGTCACTGGATAACGAGAAGGCATTCATCAAAGCAAAAGGAAACAAATACAAATACAATGACATGATATACGGAGAGCTGGAATTACCGATGAGATTGATCTCTCAGCATTTGAGAGTACAAAAGCCTCCTTGCTACACCAAGCCAATCCTGCACATTGCCGTGGTCATGGCTCTAGCAACAACTGAAAATAGAACCATTCGCTGCGACTATGGTTCTCACATCTTGGAAAACTTGGTCGAAGCAAATTTGAAAAGCTCGGCAAAAAACAAAAGCTACATGAACGCAGGGCCAATGCTAACAAGAATAGCATACCAAGATTTGGGAATGATTGAAGATCTGCCAGCTGCCAGTTCTCAAACGGCCCTAATTCAGAAAGCAAAGCTGGTTGCTCATTCAGTAAGGACGACCATTGGCGCAACATCATCGCGCTCAGCCAAGGCATCCAACAAAAGCTCGAGTGTTGAAGAAAATACGGAGACTGACGAGGAAGGAAACTCTCAAGGGTCGAAAGACAAAGGGCCATTAGAGTTTGAAGAAAGCGAGGAGGAAGACTCCACAAAGCCACTCAAGAGAAAACGGAGGAAAAGAAGTGCAGTACCGCAATTTGACCTTAAAAAAGCATATGCAGAAGCCCAACAAAGAGTCGAGGAAAGAAGGACCAAGTTACGGGCTGCCAGACAGGCAAGAGCTGCTGCAACACAACAAACACAAAAACAAAGATTCGAGAAGGAAAGACAAGAAAGAATAGAAAATGCAGCTCACATACGGGCTGAAAATCAAAGGTTAGAAGCAGAACAAAAGGCTGCAGAAGTAGACATTTCTTCGCACTCCACTGAAGGAACGAAGGAAAAAGATGCAGCTGATGATACAAACCAAGCAAAGCAGCTAAAGAAAACTCAAAGAGAGAGGAATGTGGAAGCGCGACGGGCGGCGGATTTGCCCCACCAAAGAATCATCAAGATTTTAAAGAAAAGAAAAGCGGAAGTGTCTGCTTCACAGTTAGGGGAAGATGCTTCCAAAAAGAGGCATGTATGAGAAGAAGAAAGCTCACCTCCTCCCTCCCCTAAATCACCACCTCCTCCCTCACCGAAATCTCCTCCTCCTCCTTCTCCATCAAACAAAAAACCACCACCTCCTCCTCCTTCAACCTCGCAAAAGGATTTTATACCTCCTACGGAAGCAATCGGATACCACAAAGCCTGCCAAGCTGTTGATTACAGGAAAACTTTAAAGGAATTAGAAAGACAATTTTAGTGCCAACACATGGTGCTGAGAGAAAAGGAAAAGCAGGTACAGGAGGCCCAACAAAAGCAAGCATCTGGGCAAGAGGAGTTAGAGAGCCTGAGGGCACGTCTGGAGCTCACAACGAGGGAAAGAGACATTGAGCGACAGCAAGCTGAGTCTCTGATTAGAGATTTGGTGGACGTCAGGACAGATTTGACCGCCAAAGAAAAGGAATGCCAAGAATTGATGGCACAAGTACAAAAATCAACGGAGCAGCTTGCTTACAAAAGCGCAAGGTTTCAGAGAGTTAACAGTTCGTACAACACTGTCAAAAGTACTCTGACAACCTTGATGGCAAACCAGGAACCAGCTGGAGCAATGGTCTCCACATCGGACAATGCCACAACAGTGAACACCATAGTGGCACTGAGATCGGAGCTAGAGCAAGAAAAGCTTCAAATACAGCTGCTCTTATCAGGAATGATGGCCCAAACGGCAGCAAATGAGCAAAAGATAAAAGAGTTGGAGCAGCAACTCGCACAAGCAAGCGCCGAATTAGAGACTCAGAAGCATATCGGTGACACACTGTTGAAGGAAAAGGAAGATCTAACTTTTCAACAACAAATCAAAGCAGACAAAGCCCAGAGTCAATGGCAACTGCTGTCCAGAAAACAAGTGCCTGATTTGCCTGAAACATCACACCAAGGGGAACAAGAGCACGAATTTGCAGAGCCAGATCTAGATATTAGAGATGAGCTCACTGAGAGCATTAAGAACATGTCAGAGGGACCAGCAAAGGATTACATGCTCTATGAAAACAAGATAATGTCAGCGGGCCTGGCCTACTTACAGCCAGAAGAGCAGGTGGAAGGGTTTGGCCATGAGTACCTACCACTTCCTCTGATATGCCATGAAGCAATTCTGTGGAAGGAAAAGATGCGGCCAGCCCTGCCACGAAACAAAGATGGGGGTTACGAAAGCATTGCACTGACAACGGAAGAAGCCCAGATACTTGTTGACAACCACCCAAAGTGGAGGCAGAAGTGGTTGGACAAAAGGGACACAAAATCTAACTAACTACCGCAATGATCCTCAGCATATACAAATAGATCCTACTTTTTTCCCAGTACCTAGAAGACGCACGTGGAGGGATTTTGCCACATGGAAAGGATCAAGGCAGCAAAAGCTGAACTACCCAGTCTTGGCATCGCAGTAGCCTCCTACAGTAGCCTACGTGGTCAACACATTGAATTCGACAGTCACCTTGCTGCGGGATGTCCCCTGTAAAGAATGAGGATGCAAGAGAGCTACACAAGACAAGCACAAAGCACACAGAGATGGAAAGCTTCTTCTTCTTCTTCACAGAAAAGAGAGTACAAAATGACTAAGTGCTAAAGCTGCAAAGTAGCACATATGTACATGCGGTCACTAAGTGTGAACTCGCTAGAAGCGTACTAGGCTGGCACTATAAATGTAGTCCAGCTGTAGAATCACTGGCAGAGATCCTCCGTGTCGGTCACCTAACGCGCTAGTGAGTAAATGCCGTAAGCGGCCAAGACCCGTAGTGGATGCCAGCTCAAGGTGTAGAGCTCGACATCTCAACACTCCCCCTCGAGCTCTGCATGTCGCAGAGTCCAAGCATAGTCCGGAAACGTCGAAGCTTCTCAGCTCCGAGGGCCTTGGTAAAGATATCCGCTATCTGCTCCTCTGTGCTGACGTAGACCAAGTCGATGTCACCCGCCAACACTCGCTCTCGAACGTAGTGGTAATGGACCTCTATGTGTTTGGTCCTGGCATGGAACACTGGGTTCCTAGCCAATTGCATGCTGCTGAGGTTGTCACAATGGATGAAAATCTGCTGGTCCACCTGCACTCCCAAGTCCTCAAGTAATGTGCGTAGCCAAGCTACCTCATACGCCGCAACTGCTGCACCTCTGTACTCGGCCTCTGTGCTCGATAAAGCAACCGTAGGCTGCTTTTTGCTGCTCCAAGTAACAGCAGCACTCCCAAAAGAGAACATGAAGCCACTCGTAGATCTCCTATCAACAATGCTACCTGCCCAATCTGCATCTGTATACCCATACAATGCTAATGGTGCATCTGCTGCATAGAACAATGCGTAGTCAAGAGTACCTTGCACATACCTAAGTGTGCGTCGTACTCCATCCAAATGTGGCTTCCTCTGAAGCTGCATGAACTGACTCTCCAAGCCTACTGTGTAGCTCAAGTCTGGCCTTGTGATAGTCAAGTAGATTAGACTACCCACAATCTTCCTGTACATGTTGACATCCTCAACAACATCACCCTTCTCTGCACTCAGCTTTGCATTCACATCCAAGGGAATAGAAATTGGCTTACAATCAGCCATACCATACTTTGACAACATGTCCAAAGCATACTGTCTCTGTGATAGCCATACACCCTCTGGAGTCCTGATCACCTCAATGCCAAGAAAGTAGCGCAACTCGCCTAAATCTTTCATTTCAAACTCCTGTTTGAGAAGACCCTTCACATGGTCAATCTCCATAGCATTGTCACCAACAATAATAAGGTCATCTACATATATGGTAATGACCACAATCCCCACATCACTCTCACGTACATAGAGTGAATGATCAGCATGAGCTCTCCTAAAACCAATACTGACAAGATACTTGGCAATCCTATCATACCATGCTCTAGAGCCCTGCTTCAAACCATACAAAGCTTTGAGAAGTCTGCATACATAATCTGGGTAACCTGGATCGACATAACCTGGTGGCTGATCCATATACACTTCCTCTTGCAACTCACCATTCAAGAAGGCATTCTTTACATCCATTTGATGCATAATCCATCCTCTAGATGCAGCCACTGCTATGACAGCTCTTACAGTCGCCATCTTTGCCACTGGAGCAAAGGTCTCCTCATAGTCTATGCCATACGTCTGTGCATAACCCTTTGCGACCAGCCTTGCCTTGTGACGCTCAATGTTACCATCAGCCTTATGCTTGGTTTTATACACCCATTTGCAGCCAATAGCTTTCTTGCCACTTGGCAATGGCACCAACTCCCATGTGTCATTTGCTTCCAATGCAGCCATCTCTTCATTCATTGCATCATCCCAATGCACATTTCCAACTGCATCCTCAAAACATGTGGGCTCCACATCCTGTATCACCTTAGCCATGTAGGCTTGGTGATGCGCTAGATACCCATCATAAGTCAATTTCTGAACTGGATTTCTGACTCTATTAGATCTGCGCGGTCCTGGGTCACTCCTTTGCCCTCTAGCATCTTCTTGTACTTTCCTTACACCAGGTGTCCTGACAGCCGGAATTCCAAATTCCTCATCAAGACTTTGTTCAGAACCATATGAATCCATGTCTACATGTGAAAAACTTGATGATGCATCAGCCATAAAGGGAGGTTCATCAACCTTTTACTTTCCTTTTCGTGATACATTCCCTGTACCTGTTGGTGGAGTAACCTGCGTACGTAGTCTACCATTCCATGGTTTCTCAACAGAGCCACGAGAAGAGGACTCTTGTGGTCCACTCAAAACCTGTGACTGTGGCCTCACATTTTGTACAACCACATCATCTTTTACATCAGCCCCAATAGTGCCATGTGCATTACTGTACCAGCTGCTCATCTCATCAAAGACTACATCTCTGCTCACTCGTAATTCTCGTGTAGTAGGATTGTAGCACCTGTACCCCTTTTGTTCAAGGGAATATCCCACAAGAATACATTTCTCTGCTTTAGGATCCAATTTCCTACGCAACTCATCTGGTACATGCACGTAAGCTATGCAGCCAAACACTTTCAAGTGTGCCAAATCAGGCTTTGTACCTGTAAACTTTTCCTCAGGTGTTACATCATGCACCGCAGCTGTAGGTGTCCTGTTCATAATGTACATAGCTGTATTTACAGCTTCAGCCCAGAAATGATGAGGCATGTTCTTCTCATTCATCAATGCACGTGCAACCTCTGCAATGTGCCTGTTTTTCCTTTCTGCGACCCCATTCTGTTGTGGAGTATATCTGCATGTAAACTGCCTGTGTATACCATGCATTCGCAGAAAATCTAAAAAATCATTGGAGAAGTACTCTCCCCCTCCATCTGACCTCAATGTCTTGATTTGCATATCTGTCTCCTTCTCAATCATGACTTTGAAGTCTTGAAAGTGACCAAACACTTCACTTTTGTTACGCATGAAGTAGACCCATACTTTCCTTGTATGGTCATCAATGAAAGAGACATAATACCTGCAACCATGTATACTTGCAGTATCGGTTGGACCCCAAACATCTGTGTGCACCACCTCAAGTGGCTTTTTACATACATTGCGCTCATGTGGAAATGAGCCCTTTGACTGTTTTCCAAACTGGCATGCTGCACACACTTTATGCATACCATCCACCTTGAATTTGGGCAAACCTTTTACAATCTGTTTTGATTGCATGCTACGCAATCTCTGCTCATTGACATGGCCAATGCGTTTGTGCCAAATGTCAACATCAGCCACAACACCTGTGCCCTGTGCAAATAATGCAGCTTTTACCTCAGGCATGTCTACATTCAGCGTAAACATTCTGCCCACACATTTGCCCTCTGTGATCAGCTTACAGCCATTCTGGAAATCTTCTACATAACAACCATTTGGATTGAAGCGAACCTGCAAACCCTGCTCAACCATTTGTCTAACAGAAACAAGATTCTTTGTAATGTTTGGGACATGAAGTACATCTGCTAAGTACTTTGATTTCCCACTCTTCGTATTTAGAGGTATGTCCCCTACATGAGCAATGGGGTGAGCTGTGTCATCTCCTGTCTGCACATAGCCTGACACATCTGGTTTACGCATATCTCTAAACCACTCTCCACGAGACGTCATGTGATTAGAGGCACCTGAATCCACATACCAAACATCATCTTGGGTGGAATTCTCTGCAATCATTGTATTCATTACATGCTGCATAACAAACATGCGCTCGTTTTTGTTGTCATCTGCATCTCTGCTAGTAGATGCATAGTTGCCCTGTTCTCTCTTTCTACTTGCTTTTCCCTTTGGACAGTCACGTGGCATGTGACCTCTTTCACCACAAGTCCAACATTCTCTACTATCTGGAGTATGTTGATGCCTGCTTGATCCTGCACCACGACCTCTTTGACTCCCCCTGCCTTGAGACTGGTTTCCCCTGCCACCTGTATTGTTTTGATTTGATTGACCTTCCAGAAATTGGCCCCTGCAACCTTTTGGGCCTCGACCACGAACTCTACCTCTACCTCTGTTGGAGTTAGAATAGAAGGCCTGTTCAGAATTATTTCTGCCATGAGAAGAAGATGTGTCAAGGTTCTTCTCCTCAAGAATAAGCATAGAAATCAAATCTTGGAACACGGGGATGTCGTCTCTTGTATTCATGGAAGACCTAAAATGTACATACTCATCTCCTAGACCATCCAAGCATGCACGGACAATGTCATCGTCTTCCACTGAGACTTTAATAGATCCAAGAGCCTCAATGATACTCTTGATCTTCAAAGCATAATCATTGATGGAGAGGTTGTTAAGACCATATTAGGTATTTTGGTAAAATTCTCACATTATGGGAATCTCCAAATCGACCGAATTCATGTAATTTGGGAATTTTCCACTTAAAGTGGGAAAAATTGAGGTGTGTGGCTAGTAAATAAAGTGAAAATCTCATAGGATTGTGGTGTTGATAAACACTAAAAGTCAAGAGGATGTACAACACATGGATTTGAATAATAACTATAAATTACATAAAGAAAAGGAAGATACAAAAAAGATTTTGTTTACAAATTGACTAGTATAGTCACAATAGAAGCTCCACATAATTCTACTCCACATTTGATACCATATCTGAACTTTGATCCAAGTGTGGCTGATGTGCACGAGTGAGGCCTTCTTTGGCTTTTAGAGCATGTCTTTATGGAATCTTTATTCTAGAAAATGGTCCTTCTTTGTTGGGTCTTCAGGACCAAACAATTGCATCTATAGTTTCCCACACTTGTGGGTCCTTATAGTTGACTGCCCAATAACCCTTCCAACAATTACTGTAAGCTTGACTATCTGTCATCCCACTTTTTCTCGCGCAAGGTGCCCAATATTGAATCAAGAGTTTTCTGTAGTTTGGTGATGTAGGCTCATTATCAATGTCAGATAAAGCCATTGCAAGCCACACTGGATAGATTTCTGTGTCACTCGGAACAAGCATAAGAAAGTCACCTTGGTGCACATCAGACATAGAGTCAAACTCTTCCCTTGGCTTATCTCGTGGAGGCCCACAAAAATGATCGTTCAACTCTTCAAGGCCTAGGAATCTTTCTGCTCCTTGTTGCAAATTCATTGTAGTGCTTTGTAGGTGAGAATATTCTTGAGTTTTTGGCCAAAACATTTCATACAAGACTCCCTCTGATATGATTGCTTTTCCAATCTCTTCAATTACCTTACTCCAATAATCTATCACGGGTCTATAATATCGCGGAATACTTGAACCATTCCCTAAATTTTTCCAAAATTTTATATAGTTCTTTAGCCCCAAAATGACTTCTTCGTGGGCCTTGACATACTCCGCCATTTGTACTAGAGGTGGATCTCCATGTGGTAACATTGGCTTGCCTTCTGTGTCTGTTTTCCAAAGGCGAATACTTCCACTCCAACTTGATACACCTACATGTGCCTTATATTGCATCATTGGTGTCTCATCCTGCATAAAGAACCTGAACTGAAGAAGTTTGGAATGTCCAACAAGTATGTCTTGTCCATCACAAAGATAGCCATCACAATATTTCTTGAAATCGGGGATCTTTGTGAGAAAAAATGGAGCTGGAGATGAAGATGAGCTGTTTCGTAATGTATCCATCAAATGTGGCAAAGTATAGGTTTGTGTAACTCTCAACTTCTCTGAAAACCTACTAAACATGGCGTCTATGTCCTCATGTGTATGCCCAACCATTAAAAATCCCAGCTGGATGGTTTTGAAAACACCCCTTGCAACAAGCATTGACAAATAGGCAAATAAGTATTGATTTTTGTTTTCCCCTGCACAATTATCCAATTGTAGCAACAAGTTCTCTGGCAATCTGCGAAATGTTGACCCCAATTCCTCTTCTGCAATTTCTGACGACTGCACAATGGGCTCTTTTCCATCACTCAAGTTATGGTAGTCCAAAGCATCCCTTGAGTTCAAAGCATGTAGTAGTGAAATATTGCTCCTTGGAAGTCCATTTGTTACTAGATCACCAAGAGGATGCTTATCTATCCTCTCGAGGTTATGTAAACAATTAGCAATTGAGCCAATTGTAAGATTTGGATCAGCTGGCCACAAACCATTCAAGACAAAGTGTCCGTAATGACCTTCTCCATGTCCATGAGTGATCATGCCAATCAATGCCACCTGCAGATTATATCCTGAATCCACACCCTTGGGAACAATGCGTAATCTAGGAATGGCAGTCTTCTTTTGATCCATCTTATCATGGATTATGCATACATATTTTTGTGGTTGAGTTTCTGAATACGTGCGCCATGCATAATATAGGCTTCTGCAACTCTTTTGTTGTGCCATGTGAACTTCTCTCTCCCTCAAGAGAAGAGCTCTCTCTTCAAGAGAAGGTTTAGCTTCTAACCTTGCCTTGATTGAGCTACAAATATTGCACTTAGAGAACTCACTCGTCTTTGTTAAAGTGACATGTGGGTACTCTTTGTTCCAAATTCTACCAAAAGAAGATTGGGATAGCTTCTTCTCATAGCCCATTTGGTCAAGTGTCGTGTTGATTTCACATAAAATATCCACTTGTTTGTATGTTGATGGAATCACCAATTGAGTCTCTCTTGAGCCATCTAGCAGTGTTCTACTTCTATGTGGCATCTTCTCAGAGTTGTTTTCCACAAACTCATTTAGTAGTGCTCTTGCTAAACTAGTATGTTGAAGTCCCCTTCTCAATGTACATGTGTTCCCATGTACATATTGGCGCACACCATTTTCAAAGTTCTCCTTGTATCGATAAAATGATGTCTTTGGTATTCCATGTAGCTCATACCATGCTCTACAACAAACAATAGAGCCATTTAGCCTGAATTGGTATCGTGACTTCTCATCTTTCTGATAACATATAGAAAGAACATCATAAACATAATTAGTGCGTGATTTTTGAGACTCTCCCCAAAATTGTTGTCGTAACCTTGTCACCATATCACGATCTGCAAATTGGCAGCATTTTTGTGCACAACAATCAATGCATGATACTCTTTGAATTGATTTGTTTGAAAGGTAAAAAGTCGAAGCTGGTGCTGCTTTCGATTTTTGAGTCCTGTTCATGAAAGTGTATCGTCTCTTCCTTGACAACTAGACAACATTACTCCCATCAAGTTTTTTTCCAACATTGCCATCGTTGGATTCATCCTCATATGTAGCATGCATGCCATCAACAGGAACAAAGCGTTGTAATGGGCTCCCATTCAACATTGTTGTCTGCTTGATGGGCCACTTTAGCAAAGTGATGCTACCCACTTCAACCACATCATCAATGCTTGCATTTTCTCTTTCAATACCCACACCCACACAATCAGGACCAAGTTCTTGAAAGTTGACATAATCATGTGGAAATACATATAAGATGGTCCCTTCATTCATGGTTTGCATCATTGTGTCATCTTTTAAAAGGACCCTCTGATTTCTCCAAGACTCTCGAATCATTGCTTCAAATTCTGGGCTTGTCATAGGTATTGCATCTGTAACTAGAGGATCAGAATGATCATGTTCTTCATCACCATTGTAGCTTTCGTGTGGATCAATTAAGTTCCCATTTAATACAAAAGATTTCAAAAGAAGATTTGACCATCGAACAGCACTCCATAATGAGCCTTGGAGGGATGAAGTATCCATTGTAGGAAAAGGTAGGACCACATCCTTCAAGCATTCCTCCACTAGTATGGAGACATTTCCCAGCCCTATCTTTGTACCACCACAAGTGGAATCTGGATCTGTTCTACACACACAACCAATACCAACGATTTCATTGTCAAGTATCATATGTACTTTCTCCCCAGATTCGAAGTCCATCCTGTAAGTAAAAAGATTACATTGTTAAATCCATAGTTATAGAAAAATACTCTTCAAACAAAGAATCATGCTACAACATGAAAAAGGTTTGCATAGGTTGGACAAGTGGTGAACCTTGAGACCAAATCCTCCTTGCTATATTAATGGAAGCAAGGTTGGACAAGTGGTGGACCTTGAAAGCAAAGCCTCTTTGCTATATGAGAGCATAGGTTGGACAAGTGGTGGACCTAGTTGTAATACCCACTGCCACCTATCAACTACTATAGGACTATGCTTTCCAATGTCCAAGTATCCCTTGAGTCTTTCAAGGTTGAACACGTGGTGGACCTTGAAACAAAAATCCCCTTTCTATATCAGAGCATAGCTTGGACAAGTGGTGGACCTAGTTATAATGCCCAATATCCAAGGTGAAATACCTTAGGACTTTGCTACCTTGCTTGCCAATGTTTACGTAGCCCCTCATTTCTTTAATGGAAGTAAGGTTGGACAAGTGGTGGACCTTGAAACCAAAGCCTCTTTGCTATATTAGAGCATAGGTTGGACCTAGTTTTAATACCCACTGCCACCTATCAACTACTATAGGACTATGCTTTCCAATGTCCAAGTATCCCTTGAGTCTTTCAAGGTTGAACACGTGGTGGACCTTGAAACGAAAATCCCCTTTCTATATTAAAAAGGTTGAACACATGGTGGACCTTGAAACGAAAATCCCCTTTCTTTATCAGAGCATAGCTTGGACAAGTGGTGGAACTAGTTATAATGCCCAATATCCAAGGTGAAACACCTTAGGACCTTGCTACCTTGCTTGCCAATGTTTACGTAGCCCCTCATTTCTTTAATGGAAGCAAGGTTGGACAAGTGGTGGACCTTGAAACCAAAGCCTCTTTGCTATATTAGAGCATAGGTTGGACCTAGTTTTAATACCCACTGCCACCTATCAACTACTATAGGACTATGCTTTCCAATGTCCAAGTATCCCTTGAGTCTTTCAAGGTTGAACACGTGGTGGACCTTGAAACAAAAATCCCCTTTCTATATTAGAAAGGTTGAACACATGGTGGACCTTGAAACGAAAATCCCCTTTCTTTATCAGAGCATAGCTTGGACAAGTGGTGGACCTAGTTATAATGCCCAATATCCAAGGTGAAACACCTTAGGACCTTGCTACCTTGCTTGCCAATGTTTACGTAGCCCCTCATTTCTTTAATGGAAGAAAGGTTGGACAAGTGGTGGACCTTGAAAGCAAAGCCTCTTTGCTATATGAGAGCATAGGTTGGGCCTAGTTTTAATACCCACTGCCACCAGCTATCAACTACTATAGGACTATGCTTTCCAATGTCCAAGTATCCCTTGAGTCTTTCAAGGTTGAACACGTGGTGGACCTTGAAACGAAAATCCCCTTTCTATATTAGAAAGGTTGAACACATGGTGGACCTTGAAACGAAAATCCCCTTTCTTTATCAGAGCATAGCTTGAACAAGTGGGGGACCTAGTTATAATGCCCAATATCCAAGGTGAAACACCTTAGGACCTTGCTACCTTGCTTGCCAATGTTTATGTATCCCCTCATTTCTTTAATGGAAGCAAGGTTGGACAAGTGGTGGACCTTGAAAGCAAAGCCTCTTTGCTATATGAGAGCATAGGTTGGACCTAGTTGTAATACCCACTGCCACCTCTCAACTACTATAGGACTATGCTTTCCAATGTCCAAGTATCCCTTGAGTCTTTCAAGGTTGAACACGTGGTGGACCTTGAAACCAAAATCCCCTTTCTATATCAGAGCATAGCTTGGACAAGTGGTGGACCTAGTTATAATGCCCCTCCTTTCTTTAATGGAAGAAAGGTTGGAAAAGTGGTGAATCTTGAAACCCAAACCCTTTGGCTATATATAGAGGATATCTTGGACAAGTGGTGGGCTTAGTTGTAGTATCCAATGTCCAAGGTCCAAGGTGAACTATGTAAAGACCTTACTTCCAAAAACAAAGTCGTACAAGTGGTTCTCCTTGAAACCAAAACCTCCTTAGTGTATTAGAACATAGCTTGGAGAAGTGGTGGACTTAGTTGTAATGGTGAATGTCCAAAGCAAACTATTATAGGACCTTGCTTCCCAAATCAAGTTTGGACAAGTGGTGGATCTTGAAACCAAAACCCCCTTACTCTATTAGAGCATAGCTTAGATAAGTGATGGACGTAGCTGCCATGGAAAATGTTCAATCTGAACTGCTGCAGGACCTTGCTATTAAATGTCTAAGTAGAGCTAGCTTCTTTAATGGAATCAAGGTTGGAAAAGTGGTGCATCTTGAAACCAAAAGCCCTTTATTGTATTAGAGCATATCTTGGACAAGTGAGGGACCTAGTTTTAATGTGTGATGTCCAAAGAAAAGTATTACAAGACTTTGCTTTCCAATATTTGAATTGGTCAAGTGGTTAAAACTAAGTATAAAACTTTGACCATTTTCTTCTCGAATTGCCAAAAAGCTAGTTTTAGACACCCCTAAATGAAAATGGTTTAGGGTGGCCTTAAACAATGTTTTTTCAAAGACTTGAACAAAAGGGTTGCCGAAGAGTAATGACAATTTATTGTGGCTTGAAGTGCCTGAGTATGTGAAAACAAGCCTAGGTTTTCCACGAGGCAAAAGGTGAAATAATAAGAACATTGGAAACTTAGGATTGACCATGTGGCCTAAACTTTGGCAAGTGAAGTGGTGGCCAAGTTTTGTGGCACAGTGTGCACTTGGTCCTATATGTGTTGACCACTTGGCTAAATCTAGGACCATAAGGCCAAACCTTTGGCACCTTAAATATAGTATGGGACATAATCTAGAACTGCTATAGTAAATTAGTAGTATAGCTAATATGTTAATATTTGTATTATATTTAAGTATATGCTAATATAATTTATGTTCAAAATTTCACTAATGAAGAATGTTCCCATTTAGCACTCCAGATGCGGGGTCTTAGGGCAATGCCACAATGGGGTGACAAGGTAGCGCTTCCATGTGAGGTTTGGGGGTAGTGCTCTTGATGGGGATGTGGAATATAGCGCTCTCGATGGCGGGGCTTGGGAGGTTGATTTTGGGATATTGTTCTGGGCAGGGTCCTGGGGCAGCGCCCCAGGCGGGGTCCGAGGCAGCGCCCCGGGCGGGGTCAAGGGGCGGCTATGATAAGTGAATTCCTAGTATAGAGTTACGCATGTTTTTCATATTTTCAACCATGATTTCTTTAATTTTGGCCGTGTGAATTGGTTAATTTTTTATATTGCTTTTGTTTTTTTTAATCCTATGATAAAACATGGACTTGTAGCATACGTGGCATTCTAATAAACCCTATCAAGATTAGGCACACAGAGAAAGCAGGCGAGCAGCAAACACACAGAAAGCGCACACGGATCGCACACAGTTGGAGTATACGCGCGCGTAGAGGAGCAAGCTCGGCATCGTACACAACACACAGGTGGAGTGCACAGGATTGAAAGTTCGCGCACAAGATAAAGAAACAGCAGCGTACACAACGCTTTCCAGAAGGGCAGGATCGAGCAGTCTTCTCAGGAGACATTGCACACCTCACGAATAGAGAAAAAACAGGTATTTCTCTCTCTCTCACTCTCTGTCTTTCTCCATATAGAGAAGATGGTTCTCTGTAACTCTTCTTGCACACACACTCTCTCGTCAAAAGACAGAGATACATAGTTTAAAAGTATCCCCGCACACATACACATATTCCCACACATCGTCTTCCTCTCTTCCACATACATAACCACAGTGAAATCTGTTATCTTGCTGTCTCTCTCTTGAAAATACATGCACATATTCCCACACATCGTCTTCCTCACTTCCACATACATAACCACAATGAAATCTGTTATCTTGTTGTCTCTCTCTTGAAAATACGTGCACATATTCCCATACATCGTATTCCTCTCTTCCACATACATAAACACAGTGAAATCTGTTATCTTTCTCTCTCCTCTCTCTAAAAAATAGGTATTTATCTCTCTCTCTCTCTCTCTCTCTCTCTGTGTCTATCTATCTCTGTATCTTGCTATCTCTCTCTTGAAAATACATGCTCATGTATGTGTGCGTCTGTGTTATCTATGTGTATGTATGTATATTTGTGTTATTTCATTGTAATACTCATACATAATGCAGATACACAATTACACTTAATTACGATATGCACACATAGTATATATACATACATAAATATCACAAATAACTAACACATTGTAATACTAGTAAAATTGAATGGAAGACTTACTTGCGTGATTTGTTAAAGTCGATTCTTGTAGCGAGTTCTGGATGTATGCTGAGCTGATTTTCCTCTAATCCATTTGTAGATATGATTGTAACTTCTGTTTCTCAAAAATAGTAGTGTTGTTTAGTGATACACCTAATGGACATAAACGGTTTAAACTAGGACATGTAGACCAAAAATACGTGTATTTCTTTGGATGAATATATACACTTTTTGGTGACCCTTACCACAAGTGGTGGACCTTGAGACCAGTGGACTATAAGGACCTCCAAACAATACCTTGTACACTCAATCCTTCTTGGTATCTAGGTTGGACAAGTGGTGGACCTTGTTCAAATTCTCTAACCACTCTCTCTAACATGGTGACATAATTTAGGTGTGATAAATTCATATCTATGCAAACTAATATCAGTTTAGGCTTGTTAATTTGAATTTATGTACAATATAATGATTTGAGGTTAGTATATTTGAATTTAGGTGGTATAATGATATCTTTTTGTGGTAAACTTGAATTTAAAATAAATTTCGCGTGGAATATTTTAAATTTAAGTAGTAAAATTTAAATTTTTATAAAAAAGTTTGAATTTTAAAATTTGGGCGGGATATTTTAAAATTTAGGCGGGATATTTAAGATTTGGGACGGATATTTTAAATTTAGGCGGGAAGGTTTTGAATTTATAGCGAGATCTCCCTTACATAAGAGAGTATAGGTTGGACAAGTGGTGGACCTTCAAGCTAGAGCATCCATGCTACTGGACATGATAGGTAGGGAATCTAGTTGAATATTGTATGTATAATATATATGTAATAGATCTAGCTTGGACAAGTGGTGGACCTTGGAACAAAACCCCATGTAAAACATATCATGCACATTCCAAGTGGTCAAAAAAAATATCATTTAAGATATAGCCTTATAGGTTGGACAAGTGGTGGACCTTAAAACCCAGATATTCTTCATATAATGACATAGAGTGGAAAACTGGTGAATCTTGAGACCAAACCATGCTACTAGCGATAATAGCTTGGACAAGTGGTGGACCTTGAAAGTAAACCCCCCATCTACGAAATATCGTGGGTTTAAGGTATTTCGATGGAGCCTAGCATCTTGGAGACATCGTGCATCTTGCTTCTCTTCATGTTTCAATGGAGCCTATCTTGGACAAATGGTGGAGCATCCTTCTCTCCATCTTTCAATGGACCCTAGCTTGGACAAGTGGTGGACCTTTGCTTCTCTCTATTATTCAATAGAGTTAGCTTGGACAAGTGGTGGACCTTGGAACCAAACCCCCATGTAAAACCTATCATGGTCACTCCAAGTGGTGAGAAAGAATAACCTTTAAGATATAGCCTTATAGGTTGGACAAGTGGTGGACCTTAACACCCTAATATTCTTAATATGATGACATAGAGTGAAAAAGTGGTGAATCTTGAGACAAAACGACTCATGCTACTAGCACTAATAGCTTGGACAAGTGGAGGACCTTGAACGTAAACCCCCCATGTTTCAATAGAGTTAACTTCGACAAATGGTGGAGCATCCTTCTCTCCATGTTTCAATGGAGCCTAGCTTAGACAAGTGGTGGACCTTTGCTTCTCTCTATGATTCAATAGAGTTAGCTTGGAAAAGTGGTGGACCTTGGAACCAAAGCCCCATGTAAAACCTATCATGGTCACTCCAACTGGTAATAAAGAATAACCTTTAAGATGTAGCCTTATAGGTTGGACAAGTGGTGGACCTTAACACGCGCATATTCTTAATATAATGACATAGAGTGGAAAAATGGTGAATCTTGAGACAAAACCACTCATGCTACTAGTGATAATAGCTTGGACAAGTGGTGGACCTTGAATGTAAACCCCTCATCTATGACATATCGTGGGTTTAATGTTTTTCCATGGAGCCTAGCATCTTGGAGACATGGTGCACCTTGATTCTCCTCATGTTTCAATGGAGCCTACCTTGGACAAATGGTGGAGCATCCTTCTCTCCATGTTTCAATGGACCCTAGCTTAGACAAGGGGTGGACCTTTGCTTCTCTCTATGTTTCAATAGAGTTAGCTTGGACAAGTGGTGGACCTTGGAACCAAACCCCCATGTAAAACCTATCATGGTCACTCCAAGTAGTAAGAAAGAATAACCTTTAAGATGTAGCTTTATAGGTTGGACAAGTGGTGGACCTTAACACCCACATATTCTTAATAAAAGTGGTGAATCTTGAGACCAAACCACTCAGGCTACTAGCAATAATAGCTTGGACAAGTGGTGGACCTTGAAGGTAAACCCCTCATCTACGAAATATCGTGGGTTTAATGTATTTCGATGGAGCTTAGCATCTTGGAGACATGGTGGAGCTTGCTTCTCGTCATGTTTCAATGGAGCCTATCTTGGACAAATGGTGGAGCATCCTTCTCTAGATGTTTTAATGGACCCTAGCTTGGACAAGTGGTGGACCTTTGTTTCTCTCTATGTTTCAATGGAGTTAGCTTGGACAAGTGGTGGACCTTGGAACCAAACCCCCATGTAAAACCTATCATGGTCACTCCAAGTGGTAATAAAGAATAACCTTTAAGATGTAGCCTTATAGGTTGGACAAGTGGTGGACCTTAACACGCGCATATTCTTAATATAATGACATAGAGTGGAAAAGTGGTGAATCTTGAGACCAAACCACTCAGGATACTACCAATAATAGCTTGGACAAGTGTTGGACCTTGAATATAAACCCCTCATCTACGACATATCGTGGGTTTAATGTTTTTCGATGGAGCCTCGCATCTTGGAGACATGGTGCACCTTGCTTCTCCTCATGTTTCAATGGAGCCTACCTTGGACAAATGGTGGAGCATCCTTCTCTCCATGTTTCAATGGACCCTAGCTTAGACAAGGGGTGGACCTTTGCTTCTCTCTATGTTTCAATAGAGTTAGCTTGGACAAGTGGTGGACCTTGGAACCAAACCCCCATGTAAAACCTATCATGGTCACTCCAAGTAGTAAGAAAGAATAACCTTTAAGATGTAGCCTTATAGGTTGGACAAGTGGTGGACCTTAACACACACATATTCTTAATAAAAGTGGTGAATCTTGAGACCAAACCACTCAGGCTACTAGCAATAATAGCTTGGACAAGTGGTGGACCTTGAATGTAAACCCCTCATCTACGAAATATCGTGGGTTTAATGTATTTCGATGGAGCCTAGCATCTTGGAGACATGGTGCAGCTTGCTTCTCGTCATGTTTCAATGGAGCCTATCTTGGACAAATGGTGGAGCATCCTTCTCTCCATGTTTCAATTAACCCTAGCTTGGACAAGTGGTGGACCTTTGTTTCTCTCTATGTTTCAATAGAGTTAGCTTGGACAAGTGGTGGACCTTGGAACCAAACCCCCATGTAAAACCTATCATGGTCACTCCAAGTGGTAATAAAGAATAACCTTTAAGATGTAGCCTTATAGGTTGGACAAGTGGTGGACCTTAACACGCGCATATTCTTAATATAATGACATAGAGTGGAAAAGTGGTGAATCTTGAGACCAAACCAATCATGCTACTACCAATAATAGCTTGGACAAGTGTTGGACCTTGAATGTAAACCCCTCATCTACGACATATCGTGGGTTTATTGTTTTTCGATGGAGCCTAGCATCTTGGAGACATGGTGAACCTTGATTCTCCTCATGTTTCAATGTAGCCTACCTTGGACAAATGGTGGAGCATCCTTCTCTCCATGTTTCAATGGACCCTAGCTTAGACAAGTGGTGGACCTTTGCTTCTCTCTATGTTTCAATAGAGTTAGCTTGGACAAGTGGTGGACCTTGGAACCAAAACCCCATGTAAAACCTATCATGGTCACTCCAAGTGGTAATAAAGAATAACCTTTAAGATGTAGCCTTATAGGTTGGACAAGTGGTGCACCTTAACACACGCATATTCTTAATATAATGACATAGAGTGGAAAAGTGGTGAATCTTGAGACCAAACCACTCACGCTACTACCAATAATAGCTTGGACAAGTGTTGGACCTTGAATGTAAACCCCTCATCTACGACATATCGTGGGTTTAATGTTTTTCGATGGAGCCTAGCATCTTGGAGACATGGTGCACCTTGCTTCTCCTCATGTTTCAATGGAGCCTACCTTGGACAAATGGTGGAGCATCCTTCTCTCCATGTTTCAATGGACCCTAGCTTAGACAAGGGGTTGACCTTTGCTTCTCTCTATGTTTCAATAGAGTTAGGTTGGACAAGTGGTGGACCTTGGAACCAAACCCCCATGTAAAACCTATCATGGTCACTCCAAGTAGTAAGAAAGAATAACCTTTAAGATGTAGCCTTATAGGTTGGACAAGTGGTGGACCTTAACACCCACATATTCTTAATAAAAGTGGTGAATCTTGAGACCAAACCACTGAGGCTACTAGCAATAATATCTTGGACAAGTGGTGGACCTTGAATGTAAACCCCTCATCTACGAAATATCCTGGGTTTAATGTATTTTTATGGAGCCTAGCATCTTGGAGACATGGTGCATCTTGCTTCTCGTCATGTTTCAATGGAGCCTATCTTGGACAAATGGTGGAGCATCCCTGTCTCCATGTTTCAATGGACCCTAGCTTGGACAAGGGGTGGACCTTTGCTTCTCTCTATGTTTCAATAGAGTTAGCTTGGACAAGTGGTGGACCTTGGAACCAAACACCCATGTAAAACCTATCATGGTCACTCCAAGTAGTAAGAAAGAATAACCTTTAAGATGCAGCCTTATAGGTTGGACAAGTGGTGGACCTTAACACACACATATTCTTAATAAAAGTGGTGAATCTTGAGACCAAACCACTCAGGCTACTAGCAATAATAGCTTGGACAAGTGGTGGACCTTGAATGTAAACCCCTCATCTACGAAATATCGTGGGTTTAATGTATTTCGATGGAGCCTAGCATCTTGGAGACATGGTGCAGCTTTCTTCTCGTCATGTTTCAATGGAGCCTATCTTGGACAAATGGTGGAGCATCCTTCTCTCCATGTTTCAATGGACCCTAGCTTGGACAAGTGGTGGACCTTTGTTTCTCTCTATGTTTCAATAGAGTTAGCTTGGACAAGTGGTGGACCTTGGAACCAAACCCCCATGTAAAACCTATCATGGTCACTCCAAGTGGTAATAAAGAATAACCTTTAAGATGTAGCCTTATAGGTTGGACAAGTGGTGGACCTTAACACGCGCATATTCTTAATATAATGACATAGAGTGGAAAAGTGGTGAATCTTGAGACCAAACCACTCAGGCTACTACCAATAATAGCTTGGACAAGTGTTGGACCTTGAATGTAAACCCCTCATCTACGACATATCGTGGGTTTAATGTTTTTCGATGGAGCCTAGCATCTTGGAGACATGGTGCACCTTGCTTCTCCTCATGTTTCAATGGAGCCTACCTTGGACAAATGGTGGAGCATCCTTCTCTCCATGTTTCAATGGACCCTAGCTTAGACAAGGGGTGGACCTTTGCTTCTCTCTATGTTTCAATAGAGTTAGCTTGGACAAGTGGTGGACCTTGGAACCAAACCCCCATGTAAAACCTATCATGGTCACTCCAAGTAGTAAGAAAGAATATCCTTTAAGATGTAGCCTTATAGGTTGGACAAGTGGTGGACCTTAACACCCACATATTCTTAATAAAAGTGGTGAATGTGGAGACCAAACCACTTAGTCTACTAGCAATAATAGCTAGGGATAACCATTAGGATATAGTCTTTCAAGGGGTGAGAAAGAATAACCATTAAGATATAGTCTTATAGGTTGGACAAGTGGTGGACCTTAACACCCAAATATTCTTAATATAATGACAGAGAGTGGAAAAGTGGTGAATCTTGAGAGCAAACCACTCATGCTACTAGAGATAATAGGTTGGACAAATTGTTGATCTTGAATGTAAACTCCCTATGTACAAAATAACGTGGGTTTAAGGTATTTCGATGGAGGCTAGCATCTTGGAGATATGGTGCAGCTTGCTTCTCTTCATGTTTCAATGGAGTCTATCTTGGACAAATGGTGGAGCATCCTTCTCTCCATGTTTCAATAGACCCTAGCTTAGACAAGTGGTGGACCTTTGCTTCTCTCTATGTTTCAATAGAGTTAGCTTGGACAAGTGGTGGACCTTGGAACCAAACCCCCATGTAAAACCTTTCATGGTCACTCCAAGTGGTCAGAAAGAATAACCATTAAGATATAGTCTTATAGGTTGGACAAGTGGTGGACCTTAATACCCAAATATTCTTAATATAATGACACAGAGTGAAAAAGTGGTGAATCTTGAGACCAAACCCCTCATGCTACTAGCGTTAATAGGTTGGACAACTGGTGGACCTTGAATGTAAACCTTCCATGTTTCAATAGAGTTAGCTTCGACAAATGGTGGAGCATCCTTCTCTCCATGTTTCAATGGAGCCTAGCTTGGACAAGTGGTGGACCTTTTGCTTCTCTCTATGAGAAGAATAAAGTTAGCTTGGATAAGTGGTGGACCTTGGAACCAAACCCCTATGTAAAACATATCATGGACATTTCAAGTGGTGAGAAAGAATACCCTTTAAGATATACCCTTATAGGTTGGACAAGTGGTCGACCTTAACACCTAGATCTTCTTTATATAATGACATAGAGTGGAAAAGTGGTGAATCTTGAGACCAAACCACTCATGCTACTAGGGATAATAGCTTGGAAAAGTGACTGACCTTGACGTAAACCCCACATGTAAACAATATCGTGGGTTTAAGGTATTTCAATGGATCCTAGAATCTTGGAGACATGGTGCAACTTGCTTCTTTTCATGTTTCAATGAAGCCTATCTTCCACCAATGGGGGATCATCCTTCTCTAAATGTCTCAGTGGAGCCTAGCTTGGACAAGTGGTGGACCTTTGCTTCTCTCTATGTTTCCATAGAGTTAGCTTGGACAAGTGGTGGACCTTGAAACCAAACCCCCATGTAAAACATATCATGGTCATTCCAAGTGGTGAGAAATAATACCCTTTAAGATCTAGCCTTATAGGTTGGACAAGTGGTCGACCTTAAAACCTAGATCTTCATAATATAACGACATAGAGTGGAAAAGTGGTAAATCTTGAGACCAAACCACTCATGCTACTAAGAATAATAGGTTGGACAAGTGGTGGACCTTGAATGTAAACCCCCATGTACGAAATATCATGGGTTTAAGGTATTTCAATGGAGCCTAGCATCTTGGAGACATGGTGCATACCCTTCATGTTTCAATGGAGCCTATCTTGGACAAATGGTGGAGCATCCTTCTCTCCATGTTTCAATGGAGCCTAGCTTGGACAAGTGGTGGACCTTTGCTTCTCTCTATGTTTCAATAGAGTTAGCTTGGACAAGTGGTGGGCCTTGGAACCAAACTCCCATGTAAAACCTATCTTGGTAACTCCAAGTGGTGAGAAAGAATAAAGTTTAAGATATAGCCTTATAGGTTGGACAAGTGGTGGACCTTAGCACCCAGATATTCTTAATAGAATGACATAGAGTGGAAAAATGGTGAATCTTGAGACCAAACCACTCATGCTACTAGAGATAATAGGTTGGACAAGTGGTGGACCTTGAATGTAAACCCCCCATGTACAAAATATCATGGGTTTGAGGTATTTCAATGGAGCCTAGCATCTTGGAGACATGGTGTAGCTTGCTTCTCTTCATGTTTCAATGGAGCGTATCTTGGACAAATGGTGGAGCATCCTTCTCTCCATGTTTCAATGGACCCTAGCTTGGACAAGTGGTGGACCTTTGATTCTCTCTATGTTTCAATAGAGTTAGCTTGGACAAGTGGTGGACCTTGAAACAAAACCCCCATGTAAAACCTATGCTGGTCACTCCAAGTGGTGAGAAAGAATAACCCTTAAGATATAGCCTTATAGGTTGGACAAGTGGTGGACCTTAACACCCAAATATTCTTAATATAATGACATAGAGTGAAAAAGTGGTGAATCTTGAGACCAAACCACTCATGCTACTAGCGTTAATAGGTTGGACAAGTGGTGGACCTTGAATGTAAACCCCCCATGTTTCAATAGAGTTAGCTTCGACAAATGGTAGAGGATCCTTCTCTCCATGTTTCAATGGAGCCTAGCTTGGACAAGTGGTGGACCTTTGTTTCTCTCTATGTTTCAATAGAGTTAGCTTGGACAAGTGGTGGACCTTGGAGCCAAACCCCCATGTAAAACATATCATGGACATTTCAAGTGGTGAGAAAGAATACCCTTTAAGATATACCCTTATAGGTTGGACAAGTGGTCGACCTTAACACCCAGATCTTCTTAACGTAATGACATAGAGTGGAAAAGTGGTGAATCTTGAGACCAAACCACTCATGCTACTAGAGATAATAGGTTGGACAAGTGGTGGACCTTGAATGTAAACTCCCCATGTACAAAATATCGTGGGTTTAAGGTATTTCAATGGATCTTAGCATCTTGGAGACATGGTGCAGCTTGCTTCTCTTCATGTTTCAATGGAGCCTATCTTGGACAAATGGTGGAGCATCCTTCTCTCCATGTTTCAATGGACCCTAGCTTAGACAAGTGGTGGACCTTTGCTTCTCTCTATGTTTCAATAGAGTTAGCTTGGACAAGTGGTGGAACTTGGAACCAAACCCCCATGTAAAACCTATCATGGTCATTCCAAGTGGTGAGAAAGAATACCCTTTAAGATATAGCCTTATAGGTTGGACAAGTGGTGGACCTTAACACCCAGATCTTCTTAATATAATGACATAGAGTGGAAAAGTGGTGAATCTTGACATCAAACCACTCATGCTACTAGTGATAATAGGTTGGACAAGTGGTGGACCTTGAATGTAAACCCCCCATGTACGAAATATCATGGGTTTAAGATATTTCAATGGAGCCTAGCATTTTGGAGACATGGTGCAGCTTGCTTCTCTTCATGTTTCAATCAAACCTGGCTTGGACAAATGGTGGAGCATCCTTCTCTCCATGTTTCAATGGAGCCTAGCTTGGACAAGTGGTGGACCTTTGATTCTCTCTATGTTTCAATAGAGTTAGCTTGGACAAGTGGTGGACCTTGGAACCATACCCCTATGTAAAACCCATCATGTGCATTCCAAGTGGTGGTAAATAATACCATTTAAGATATAGCCTTATAGGTTGGACAAGTGGTGGACCTTAACACCCAGATCTTCTTAATATAATGACATAGAGTGGAAAAGTGGTGAATCTTGAGACCAAACCACTCATGCTACTAGGGATAATAGGTTGGACAAGTGGTGGACCTTGAATTTAAACCCCACATATACAAAATATCATGGGTTTAAGGTATTTCAATGGAGCCTAGCATCTCAAAGACATGGTGCATCTTGCTTCTCTTCATGTTTCAATGGAGCCTATTTTGGACAAATGGTGGAGCATCCTTCTCTCCATGTTTCAATGGACCCTAGATTGGACAAGTGGTGGACCTTTGCTTCTCTCTATGTTTCAATATAGTTAGCCTATATTAGACAATTAGTAGACCTCGAATCTCTCCATGTTGTCTAGAGCTGAGCTTGGACAAGTGGTGGACCTTACTTCTCCCTTCCCTTAGTTTACTAGCTTAAATGATCACTATGTATACTTGCTTAGATCTAGCTTGAACAAGTGGTGGAACTTGTATTCACACAAACTTAATCCATTACAAAAAAGTATATGTTAAAATAACATTTGGTTTTTTTTGTTTCAGGAAAGATGGCTCCAAAAAAACAGGTTGCAAGGGTTGCTGTCTCAGTTGACTATACTTGCAATGATCTTAGGAAATGGTATTTGGACATACATGGTATAGAGGGTGCACAATTTCATAAGGTGCATCTATTTATTGCCAAAAAGGATAATGACAGCTTGTTTGAAGATGTTGGACAAGTTGTGGAAGCATCTGTCTCTGTAGTTGATAGTCATCCAGAGGTGGAATGCATTGACATTCTAGTTCCAATGAATCTAGAATTTCAACTATCTCCAGGAGCATATGCATTGGAGCGCATGTCTAGAAACAAAGAAGAGACAATGTTTTCTCGAGGATGGAAGTTTGCAGAATCAAATCCAAATATCACAGCAGATCAACTTCAAAGCTCCATCATTGCCACACTACAACGAAAAAAGGTGAAAGCTTCACGACCACCATCCACAAAGAAGCAAGCAAAAGTGCAGAAAGTAGAAGCTAAGCGAACTAGTTCCATTTTGGATGTAGACAAGGCATCTTTGGCATCCTCATCAACAGAGGGTTCAATGTCAAAGATGAGAATTGTGGATCCAGATGTTTTAGAAGCTGAGGCCATGAAAGGACAAGAAAAAGATACAGGTGGAATGAATAAGTACATAAATTATTTTCCTTTCCAATATAGGGAATTTGATATCCCTATTCAAAATTGTTGGCTTGCTCCTGATCACTATAATGCACGTATTATGGATAAAAAACACGCTGAAAGTGTGTTATTTGGATTTTCACGGAGTACGACCAAGCCTGCAGCATGTGCATATTTGATGCCTGTTCGAAATGCAAAATCAAAGAAGGGGACTCCTTTGGCAGTAGAAGAGGTAGAGGAGCAAAAAATTAAAGATTATCATTATTGGATTCTTGATGGGCAGCATTCAATCTATGCTGCAAAAGTTTTGCTTCACAATGAACAAAACAACAAAGAGATCTTTGAAAGACTGATTAGCGTGTATAAATTTAGAAAGGCTCGCATTGTTGTGAATGCTCCTCCATTTGTTGCAACTGCTATATCTGCCATTGCAAATGAGGAGGCTCAGGCATTGTATGTCAAGCAACCTTACAGCCAAATATTGAGACATTTACGGAGTCAATGGATCTTCTCAGGACGACCACCAAAGGCAGCAAGTGGAATTGCAGAGGGACATGCATCTCGTGCCGGATGGGATGTAAGTTATTTTCTTTGTCTTTTTGATAGTGTTTAATTAACAAATCTTGCTCAATAGTTTAATTATTTCTCTATTTCTTTTTAGGCTTTTCTTCGATTGGCAAGAATGAGTGCAGCAGCAAGTTGGATTGCTAAACAGGCACACATGGTCACGTACTCTGATTTAGTTTATGATTGCTGGATAGAAATCATTGAAAATCTAGAAGAGGAGAATAAGAAACCCCCAACAACTGTATTTAGATACCTTTGTGGCCTTGAGGAATCAGAGGTAAAGACTATTCAAGAAGAGATTAGAGATGAGAAGATTTTACTGTCAAAGAGTGCAAAGGATGGTGATGCAACTGACATGTATGATCGAATCAAGCAGTTGAAGCAAGACAAATTGATTCAAGATGCACTTCTTGAAGGCTTCAACAATTTGAATGAGTCTTCACCATGTAAAGACTGGGAGGAGGTGGTCAAAATGTATAACATCAATGATGTTGTTTATAAAACAATTTTAATGCTATGCGAGGAATGGATCAGATCTAGTTTGACGCGTGGAACAAAGAAAATGGCTTTTCCAGATGGAGCAATAAAATACATGCAATGGGCAATTCACCTTCAAAAGGAGAAAACTGAGCCTAGAGATTTGCCATGGTCAATCTATGTGGTGAGCCTACAAATGGAAGGCAATCTCTACTTGATGCGCCACTTCAATAATAAAGTGCCTATTGGCTTATGTGTTTTAGATATGACAAAAAACGTTGGAGGCAATTTGAAGTGGAGTGAGGAGACATTTAACAATGCTTTGGATGGGATCTTGGCTATTGCTGGAGGGTCAACAGATCCTGGATTTGTCTTTCTTGCATTTGTGGATTTCACTAACTTCACAAAATTGCAATGTGCCTTTCACGCCATGGGAGATAATCTGAGCTACCATTGTTGTGGTGCATTGCATCACTTTCCATCAGCTCCTTGCAAAGGAGCAATTCAATTCCTAACAGTTATTGCCTTCTTGGGACAAGGCAATGCATTTGAAGACCTGAGAAGAAGATCAGAGGAACATCCCATGCCAATTGATTGTTCTCTTCTTCAAGTAGCAGATAACGATATGTCAGATTTGCAATATTTGGAGGCCAAAAAAAGAGCTTTGGTCAAGCACTACATTCGTACATATTGTTTTGAAGACCGCAAGCTTGTTGATGTTTTTGGTGATGGCTCCTTGGTTGCACAAGAAGGAATACAACAGAAAAAAGAAGTTATCTGCTTAATTGATAGTGTGGAGGAGGCAAAAAGCATGGAGACCATGCTGCTAGACTTTGTTAAGTCTCATGAAGATATAGAAAAATGGGCTGGACTTCAACAATCCACTTCGCAATCAGGCGACATTGTGCCTGTTACAGAGGAGTGCTCTCCACAAAGAGAAGAAGAACAACAACAACACCATCCTCTGTCAATGGAGGACTTTTTGGAAATGGAGACACGTATGTTTTGAGTTTCTTGTGCATGTTAGTGTTTCTTGTTACTGATTTGATACTCTTAATGTTAGATTTTGCTTTATATAGTATTGATTGAGTTTGTATTTTTTATCTCAAGCATTCAAGGTTTGAATGTAAATAGTAAATTACTTGAGTTTTTGAATGGTGGATCTGTAGACTAAAACTATAACATTTAATACTCACAAAGACTTAATTACTTAAGAGCTTGAACTCAATAAGTTTTGGACCTTTTATCAATACCCCCTTGATATGATACATTAGATCGTAGCATGGTTAAATGGTGATGCTTCATAAATTGAACCTAGCTTAGACAGGTGCTGGAGCCTAAATTTAAACTAACCTTGCTAGAAGGGAGCTTATGTTTGGACTTTGAGAACTAGCATAAGTAATCAATTAGAGCATAGATTAGACATGTGGTGGTGGCCGGCCTTAGAGACCAAAATCTTAATGAGCTTGGAAAGGTATTTAAGTACTGCAATTTACTTAGTTTTAGTACTCATTAAATGCATAGCTTGACAAAAGGTGGACCTTACATGGATCCTAATTTCAAGAGGTGTGGTAGACCTTCAAAACAAGCTCATATAGCTTGGACATGTGGTAGACCTTGCATGAAGACTAGTTTAGACAAGTGTGGTACACCTTGTAACCAACACCCATTTGTTATATTAGCTTGGACAAGTGGTGGACCTTGCTTTTATGTTTCAATGGAGCATATTTTGGACAGGTGGTAGACCTTGTTTCTCTCCATGCTTCAATGGAGAGAAACTTTAGCTTGGACAAGTGGTGGACCTTGTTTTTATGTTTTAAAGGAGCATATTTCGGACAAGTGGTAGACATAGTTTCTCTCCATGGTTCAATGGAACCCACCTTAGACAAGTGAAGTACCTTGAAACCAAACCCCCATAATACAACCTACTAAATAGGTTGGAAAATTGGTGGGATATGAAACCATCCATGATAGAGCATAGTATAGGTGAAAACGTAGTGGTCCTTATATCAATTACCCATGCATAGCTTGGACAAGTGGTGGACCTTGATTCTCTCTATGTTTCAATGGATCCTATCTTGGACTAGAGATATATCTTACTTAGTTCCATGCTTCAATGGATTGTAGCTTGGATAAGGAGTGGAACTTCAAACAAAACTCCACAGCATAGCATATATTAACAATTCATGGGTTTTATAGAGATTGTCTTGCCTATTTTGGAGAGTTGGTACACCTTTATTCTCCATTCTTCAATGGATCTGAGGTTGGACAAGCGGAGCTGGAGAAGTGGTCAACCTTAAAATGAAACCTCCCATGCTACAACCCATCATAGATCGTATATGTAGTGGACCTTGAAACTCTTTTATGTCCCTAGCTTAGAGAAGCATTGCACTCTTGATTATCTCCATACATGAAGGCAAGGTTGGACAAGTGGTGGACCTTCAAACCAGAATCTCTATGCAATAATAGGCAAGTGGTGGAGCTTGTTTTCTCCATGTTCCAATGGAGCCTAGCTTAGACAAACAATGGAGCTTGCTTCTCTCCATGTTTCAATGGATCCTAGCTTAGAAAAGTGGTGGAGCTTTGCTTCTCTCCATGTTCCAATGGACCATAGCTTAGACAAGTGGTAGACCTTGAAAAACACCCCCCGTATACAACATATTATGGGGTTTTCATGTTTCAATGGCTCCTAGCTTGGACAAATGGTAGAGCTTGCTTCTCTTTATGTTTCAATGGATCCAATCTTAGCCAAGGGGTGGACCTTGAAACAAGAATCCCCCCCCCCCATGTACAACGTATTATGGGTTTTGAAAGCACTGGGAGAAAATAATAGCTTTGATAAGTGGTGGACCTTGCTTCTCTCCATGCTTCAATGGAGCCGAGGTTGGACACATGTTGGAGAGAAGATGGTTGCCCATGAAATAAGACCATGCATGCTATAATCAATCATATGTTGTACACATGGTGGACCTTGCAATTGTTTTATATGCCTAACTTGGACAAGTGGAGGACCCTTGATTACCTCCAGATATCAACAACAAGCCAAGTTTGGACAAGTGTAGTACCACCAAACCAGAATCTATATGCTACAATAGAGTATAGGTAGGACACGCGATGAACCTTGATATCAAACCATCCATGCTACTAGAGATGATAGGTTTCACATGTGGTGGAACCTTGTATCAATGTTCTATGTGTAGTTTTTGACTAGTGATAGACCTTGAAACTAATCCCTCTAGGCTACAAGAAAAAAGAGATGGATGAGGAGGCTAGACTACTTTTGTTGCATCAATGCATCCCATGTTACCACATATACTATAGGGTTCTTGGATAAGTGTTGGATCTTGTGTCAATGCTCCATGTCTAGCTTGGACAAGTGGTGGACCTTGGTTCTCTCTATGCTTCAAATGGGCAATAGATTGGAGACACAGTGGCCTTTTTTTTCCAATGATTTTATTTTTTGGAAACCTTGGAGGCACCATGTAAGAGGCACTCTAAGTCTTCCATACAATGGACCTATTGGACTATAAAATAATGATATCTTTCTTTGATATTGTCATTATTTTATGCATAATATTTTCTTCTTTTTGCAGACACAAAGGAGTTAAGTGATATAAAAACTAGATGTATTTCACACTATGATTGGCATGAAGATCCTTTTGGGACACCAACTTTTCCTATTCCCAAAGATGTAATTTTCCATATTAACGGTGTGGATTTTGAAGTGCGACTTTCATGTATTGAAGGAGCTGGTTATGGGCTATTTGTGCATACTACCCTGGAAAGTGGTTTGACTATTCTAAACTATGGAGGGCATAAGTATAGATTTCAAGACTGGAAAAAGATATGCAAAATATTTCCAAGAGCTTATAAATATTCTCTTCTAGAGGATCCAAACATAGAAGAAGAGGAAGATCAATCATACATTATTGGTTGTGTAGAAGAAGGAAACGTGTCGGGCTATATAAATAGTTCTCACAGTACAAATGTCTGTCCCAACGTACGCTATACATTTGATCCAAATTTGCCACCTTGGCATAAATGCACCTCTTCACACATCAAGTCAGAAGAATATGGCCATGTATGCATTGAGACTATTTGTCAAGTTGAAGCAGGAGAAGAGTTGTTTGCTGACTATAACTTTACTTGACATTGTAAAGTATTGTACATGGATGGAAATCTCAAGTACATGCATCATTTTCATTTTTCATGGATGAAATCTCAAGTGAATATAACATTTGATTATTGTTTAGTTTATGCTCAACGAGAATCTAGAGTGCTCTTATGCTTTGTGTGTTGTCTAACATATTTGACTACCTTGGCCATAGAATCTTGATTCTACTCTAGATTTGTGATAAATCTTACCAAAATTTAATCAATGTCTAGGTTGGACAAGTGGTGGGGCTTCAAACATTACTGTCTTAAACAAGTGGAGTTATCTTACTTGAATAAGTGGTGGCCTTTGAATCCAAATCTAAGCCAAATCTCTAATTATTTTCTTGTAGTCTAGGTTGGACATTTGGTGGACCTTGTATCCATGTTTCCTCAACAAGGGTGGCTTTTAGTTTTCACTTTAAGTACTCATCTTTAATAAAGTGTAGGATGGAAAATGTTGAGTTAGTAGATTGTATTTTAGACAAGTGGTGTTTGGTGTACGAATGCTGAAAATGGTTGCAAGGATTCTAACAACGACTTTACCTTAAATAAATTTCTTACTAGGAGTTCTACATATAAATATGGTGAATAAAATTCTAGTGGTTTTGAGATACCATTTGTGTGTGTGTTTTCTTAGATTCACAAACTGGGATGGATAATGCTCCTATGGTTCAGTCAACAACTATAGAATCCATAGATTCTATGGTTTCTAAAGTGCCCAAGATGGATGATATTTCTATACTAGAGTCTAGTGTTGTGCAACTTGAGCAAGCTTCCAATAATGAGAACCAAGAAATCGATGCTTCAAAAATGCAACATACATCAAAAGAGACTGAAAAGTCCACTCACGAGCTATTGCCAATTGGTACTACGTCATGTAGCGTAGATGTTGAGAAATCCATGCTTACAATTATATTGGATTTAAATGGTCTATTGTTGAAACGTTCCCCTCAACCATCCTCACACCACAACTCAGTGCAAATGGATTCAAAAAGATATATTATACTCAGGCCAGGTTGCATCCAATTCTTGAAGACTATTTTACAAAGGTTTAATGTTGCAATTTGGTCGACAGCTACTAGGAATAATGTGTATCAAATCCTTGCAGCACTAAACAACTTAGCTGAGGATACATTGCCTTTCTTTGCAATTTGGTCGCAAGATGTTTGCTACACCGCTCAAACTCAAAAATTGTTTAGACCCGACAATCCAAACGTTGAGGCAATGTTCAAGCCTCTAGCCAAAATTGCCATGGGGTTTGAATGTGATCCACAAAGAACAGTGCTTATTGATGACTCTCCTTACAAGGGATGTATTTCACCAGCAAACAATTGCATTTTTCCACCACAATTTGATGCTGAGAAGATGGTTGACAATATGCTCTTGGAGGAGCTACTGCCATACTTGATTCAGCTTGATGAGAGAAGGGATGTGCGTGATTTAATTGCTTCTAATCGTTATGGACAACCTATAGTGACAAATGATAGTGAATACAAACAAATCATGGAGTATTGGAAGCAGAAAAATGATGTTTGGTCAGCTAAGGTGTTCTTTACAAGAAGAATACCACCTGCAAAAGGTGACAGAGATGAAACTATCATTGAAGATGCAAGTGACACAAGCCACCGCAATGAAATGAGAAGAGCCCAAATACAAGAGATCTTGGCAAAGGAGCGTACACCCATTGAAAGCATGAAGGCGTCACAATTGACCACTTTAGCTAGGCAATTGGGTTGTAACACAAAAGGAGTTTTGAAGGCAACCACAGCAAAGGCTTATATAAATAAGGTGAAAGCTGAGAACAATCTTCTAAGGCTGGATAGAAAGCAACCCTAAGGTACTAGTGACATGTCATATATTCTTGATACACATGCTTGAACACTCATGTGCATGGTATCTAACAAATCTTTCTTTTTATTCCTTCTTGCAGGATCTTACAAAGGATACTACTAGATGGAGCTCAATCAATAGAGATTTTGATATTTTTGCTCAAAATAATGAAGCAGTCACCTACATTTTTTGTTTATCAATTTCTTGAGAGACTTTATTTTAGTTTGTAATCATCAAATGAAATGAAAAGTATCCTTCTTATTAAGATTGTTGATCTTTTTCTTGTTCAAACCTTTCAATTGTGATTTATAGTTTTGTTAGCATGAGATTGTGCTTTTTTAGTTTGAAAAAAACTGTCAAAGATCCAAGTCTTTTTGGCTTTACTTAAGTTATTAATTGTGAAAGATCCAAGTCTTTTTTCTTTACTTAAGTTATTGATTGCCTATGTAATAGTCCTTAAAACAATATCGGATGGCTTTCTTGCTCCCATGTCTCACATTGGTCTTTAGGTAAGACAAGTGGTGACCTTGAAAGTATGGTCTCATATCTCGATCAAGTGAAGAGACATGAAGCTTAAATATCACTACTATGTATCTAGTGTTAAACTCCATCGAGACAAAGACTAGATAGCCAAATTGCAGTCGAGTTTAAGTGAAAAATCCATTTGAGCTAAGGTAAAACTTATAGTGCCTCATTTTTCTAGGATTCTACCCCATCAAGGAAGTTAGAATCTAGCACAAACCAATTAAGACTCTTTTGGAGCCTAGATAGGACAATTCGTGGAACTTATGAAACTTATTATTGAGTTAGAGTCTAGTTTAGATAAGCAAAAGATCTTCAAACCAGCACTTGACTTTCTTACTATTCAATATTCAAAGTCCCTTGAGGCTAACAAATTACATACCCACTTGTAACCTAACTAATGAGTAATTATATAGATCTAAGCAAGTATATATAATGAGTCTTCAAACTAATAATCCAAGGGAAGAGAGTAGCAAGGTCCACTACTTGTCCAAGCTCAGCTCTAGACAACATAGAAAGATGCTAGTTCTACTAATTGTCTAATTATAGGCATGGAGAAATGATAGAAGGTTGACCACTTGTCCAACCTATCATCTCTAGTAAGATGGGAGGTTTGGCCTTAAGATTCACCATGTAACCAACCTATACATCATTGTATTATGAAGAGTAAAAAAGCAAAGCTCCACCACTTGTCCAAGCTAGTTCTAAAATCCACATGGAGATAAGCAAGCTCCACCATTTGTCGAATCTCTCTTCCATTAAAACATGAAAAAACTCATCTATGTTGTACAGGGGGACTTTTTTCCAAGGTCCACCACTTGTCCAAGCTAGGATCCCTAGTAGCACGAGTGGTTTGGTCTCAAGATACACCACTTGTACACTCTATGTCATTATATTAAGAAGAACTATGTATTAAGGTCCACCACTTGTCCAACCTATAAGGTTATATCTTAAATGGTATCCTTTCTCACCACTTGAAATGCCCATGATATGTTTTACACGGGGGTTTCATTCCAAGGTACACCACTTGTCCAAGCTAACTCTATTCAAACATAGAGAGAAGCAAAGGTCCACCACTTGTCCAAGCTAACTCTATTCAAACATAGAGAGAAGCAAAGGTTCACCACTTGTCAAAGCTAGGCTCCGTTGAAGTATGGAGAGAAGTAACCTCCATCATTTTTCCAAGATAGGTGCCATGGAAAGAATCAAGATCTACCATGTCTCCGAGATTCTAGGCTCCATTGAAACACCCTAAAACCATGATATTTTGTACATGGGGTGTTTACATTCAAGGTCTACCACTTCTCTAACGTATTATACCTAGTAGCATGAGTGATTTGGTCTTAAGATTCACCACTTATCCACTCTATGTCATTATATTAAGAATAACTGGGTGTTAAGGTCCACCACTTGTCCAACCTATAAGGGTATATCTTAAATGGTATCCTTCACCACTTGTCAAGGTCCATCACCACTTTTCCAACCTATAAGGTTATATCTTGAATGATATTTTTCCTCATCACTTGTAATGTCCATGCTATGTTTTACAAAGGGTTTTGTTCCAAGACCCACCACTTGTCCAAGCTAACTCCATTAAAACATAGAGAGAATAAAGGTCCACCACTTGTCCAAGATAGGCTCCATTGAAACATGGAGAGAAGGATGATCCACCATTTCTCCAAGATAGGTTCCATTGAAACATTGAGAGAAGCAATCTCCACCATGTCTCCAAGCTAGGCTCCATTGAAATACCCTAAACCCATAATTTTGTACATGAGGGGTTTACATTCAAGGTCCACCACTTGTCCAACCTATTATCCCTAGTAGCAAGAGTGGTTTGGTCTCAAGATTCACCACTTGTACACTCTATGTCATTATATTAAGAAGAAATATGTGTTAAAGTCCACCACTTGTCCAGCCTATAAGGTTATATTTTAAATAGTATCCTTTCTCACCACTTGAAATGCCCATGATATGTTTTACATGGGGGTTTCATTCCAAGGTCCACCACTTGTCCAAGCTAACTCTATTAAAACATATAGAGAAAGAAAGGTCCACCACTTGTCCAAGCTAGGCTCATTGAAACATGGAGAGAAGGAACCTCCACTGTTTCTCCTAGATAGGCTCCATTGAAACATGGAGAGAAATAAGCTCCACCATGTCTCCAAGTTGCTAGGCTCCATTGAAATACCCAATACCCATAATTTTTTGTACATGGGGGGTTTACATTCAAGGTTCACCACTTGTCCAACCTATTATCCCTAGTAGGTTTGGTCTCATGATTCACCACTTGTCCACTCTATGTCATTATATTAAGAGGAATTAGGTGTTAAGGTCCACCACTTGTCCAACCTATAATGTTATAGCTTGAATGGTATTTTTTCTCACCACTTGTAATGCCCATGACATGATTTACATGGGGTTTTGTTCCAAGGTACACCACTTGTCCAAGATAAATCTATTGAAACATAGAGAGAAACAAAGGTCCACCACTTTTCCAAGCTAGGCTGCATTGAAACATGGACCTTAATACCAAATTATTTCTAGTAGCATGAGTGATATTTTGTACATGGGCGTTTACATTCAAGGTCCACCACTTGTCCAACCTATTTCCCTAGTAGGTTTGGTCCCAATTTCACCACTTATCCACTCTATGTCATTATATTAAGAATAATTGGGTGTTAAGGTCCACCACTTGTCCAACCTATAAGGTTATATATTGAATGGTATTTTTTCTCACCACTTGTAATGCCCATGATATGTTTTACATGGGGTTTTTGTTCCAAGGTCCACCACTTTTCCAAGATAACTCTATTCAAACATAGAGAGAAACAAAGGTCCACCACTTGTCCAAGCTAGGCTCCATTGAAACATGGAGAGAATGATGCTGCACCATTTATCCAAGATAGGCTGCATTGAAACATGGAGAGAAGCAAGCTTTACCATGTTTCCAAGCTAGGATCCATTGAAACACTCTAGGGGGTTTTATTTCAAGGCCCACCACTTGTTTAACCTATTATCCCTAGTAGCATGAGTGGTTTGGTTTCAAGATTCACCACTTGTACACTCTATGTCATTATATTGTGTTAAGGTCCACCACTTGTCCAACCTATAAGGTTATATCTTAAATGGTATCCTTTCTCGCCACTTGAAATGCCCATGATATGTTTTACATGGGAGTTTCATTCCAAGATCCACCACTTGTCCAAGCTAACCATATTCAAACATAGAGAGAAACAAAGGTCCACGACTTGTCCAAGCTAGGCTCCATTGAAACATGGAGAGAAGGAACCTCCACCATTTCTCCTAGATAGGCTCCATTAAAACATGGAGAGAAGTAAGTTCCACCATGTCTCCAAGATGCTAGGCTCCATTGAAATACGCAAAACCCATGATATTTTGTACATGGGTGATTTACATTCAAGGTCAACCATTTCTCCAACCTATTATCCCTAGTAGGTTTGGTCTCACAATTCACCACTTTTCCACTATATGTCATTATAATAAGAGGAATTGGGTGCTAAGGTCCACCACTTGTCCAGCCTATAAGGTTATACCTTGAATGGTATTTTTTCTCACCACTTGTAATGCCCATGACATGCTTTACATGGGGGTTTTGTTCCAAGGTTCACCACTTGTCCAAGCAAATTCTATTGAAACATAGAGAGAAACAAAGGTCCACCACTTTTCCAAGCTAGGCTCCATTGAAACATGGACCTTAATACCAAATTATTCCTAGTAGCATGAGTAATATTTTGTACATGGGGGGTTTGCATTCAAGGTCCACCACTTGTCCAACGTACTTTTCCTAGTAGGTTTGGTCGCAAGATTCACCACTTGTCCACTCTATGTCATTATATTAATAATAATTGGGTGTTAAGGTCCACCACTTTTCCAACCTATAAGGTTATATATTGAATGGTATTTTTTCTCACCACTTGTAATGTCCATGATATGTTTTACATGGGGATTTTGTTCCAAGGGTCCACCACTTGTCCAAGCTAAATCTGTTCAAACATAGAGAGAAACAAACGTGCACCACTTGTCCAAGGTAGGCTCCATTGAAACATATGGAGAGAATGATGCTCCACCATTTATCCGAGATAGACTCCATTGAAACATGGAGAGAAGTAAGCTCCACCATGTTCCAAGATGCTAGAGTCCATTGAAATACCCAAAACCCCTGATACTTGTGTAACATGGGGGGTTTACATTCAAGGTCCACCACTTTCCAACCTATTATCCCTAGTAGCATGAGTGGCTTGGTCCCTCAGGATTCACCACTTGTCCACTCTATATCATTATATTAAGAAAATTGGGTTTCCATATCTAAATGGATCTTTCTTGGATAAGTGGTAGAGCCTTGAACCTAAATACCCATTCTCCACATAGAGCATTGGTTATAGCCTTATACACTTCAAGCATACCTTTAACAACAAGTAGTAGTTACTTAGTTGACTTAAGTCTAGTTGAACCCATGGAATTGAGACTAAGATAGAGTTGTAGTAGCATTTAATTAAAGAGTCAGGATTTGGATTTTGGTATCTAATAAAACCTTAGGGTAGACAATGTAAAACTCATGTCTATTGTTGTGTTTGCATTAAGTGTTCTTGTTCTTTAATTTCAGAACCATTACAGAAAAATGGATTGGCTATATGCTGGCATAAATTGAAGAAAACTATTGAATTACCCATCCAACCTCCTCCAAGACCTTGTCCAAGGAATGAATCACCTCCTTATCACCTACCACTTGCTTTCAAGGACATCAAAAGAGTACTTATCTTGGATCTAGAGGGGTTACTTCTCAAGACAGTTGAAATGAAACATGGAGATTCTATGCCATCTTGGGCTCAACACATGCGACTTGTGGAGGACAAAGATGAAGTTTATCATGTGGTGCGACCAGACGCACAAAGTTTTTTGGATTTTTGTGCTGAATACTTTGAGCTATGGATATGGAGTTGCTATAACTTAACAAGGGTGCAACGCATCACACAAAAGTGTTTTCCTGAGCAGTATACCAAGTTCAAGGTGTTTATGAGTAACAAAAATTGCCAAAATCCAAATATCATGTTAGGATTTACAAGGGTTTATCACAAAAATCTGAGTGATATTTGGAAGATATTTGAGGATTTGGATGCAAACAATACCTTAATTTTTGATGACACTCCATATAGGGTGATGTGGAACATGCCAGGGACATATCTTATATTTCCAAAGATGTGAGCAACTTCAAACTTCTTGCAGAGAACCATAATTCCATGGTTGGTAGGATGGTTGTATGCAAGAGATAAGAGAGTCTATACATACAACACAATTGTAAATCAGTATAGTGATTCTGAGACAAATTATGTCCTTGGTGTGTACTTGTCAACACGAAAGCATTGAATAAATATGGCTATAAGATGCTTTTTTTATTCTAGTGTGTATCTTTCAACATTTGTATAATTTGATATAGTCTTTTTTTTTTTAAAAAGGTGTGTCAATTTTATGAACACTTGAATGGAGTGCACCCTACTCTAAGGGGACTTCAATGTACTATTGGAGTGCATCCTATTGTAAGGGGACTCTGATGTATTGCTAGAGTGCACCCAAATTTTTGGGACTCATTTTTTATTTGATTGGGGCCTATGTTGGGTCATATAGTAAAAGAAATTCATTTTTTGTCAATTCATATCGAGGTTGCATTTATTTGGAACTATGAAAGAATTGATGTTTGATGTCAAAATAAAACTTGTAAGTGTGGATCAGAGAATTCATGGACTTTAAATATGTGAGAGGGATCTTTTTCTTGGGCACAAATGTTTGCTTCAAGAATTTTGTCATTACATACTTTATGTGAAAGAGTTTTAGAACCTAAAAGACTTTGAAAACAAAACTATGGAATCTAAGTGCATGTATTCTTGAATGGCTTGAAAGTTGATGTATACATGCATGTCGCCTTGATGAAGATTTAGATCTGACAAGATGGAAAGATATAATTCTGGACGTTACCTTTGTCAATTTGGTAATAACATATTTAACTTTCTTTTAATATGGGTGGAAAATATATTATTATGTGCATTTGGAACCTAATTGCTTGACCTTCAAACCAAGATTCCTATGTTATTTTTTCATATACTTTTTTGTACTGAATTAAGATTGTGGATGCAAGGTCCACCACTTGTTCAAGCTAGATCTAAGAAAGTATATATACTGAGTCTTCAAACTAGTAAACCAAGGAAGAGAGAAGCAGGGTCCATCACTTGTCCAAGCTCATCTCTAGACAACATAGAGAGATGTTATGTCTACTAATTGTCCAATATAGTCATGGAGAAATGATAGAAGGTTGATCCACTTGTCCAACCTATCATCTCTAGTAAAATGGGAGGTTTGGCCTTAAGATTCACCATGTAACCAACATATACTTCATTGTATTATGAAGAGTAGAAAAGAAAAGCTCCACCACTTGTCTAAGGTAGTTCCAAAATCAACATGGAGAGAAGAAAGCTTCACCATTTGTCCAAGATAGGTTCCATTAAAACATGGAAAACCTCATATATGTTGTACATGGAAGCTTTTTTCCAAGGTCCACCACTTGTCCAAGCTAGGATCCATTAAAACATGGATAGAAACAAGGCTCCACAACTCGTCCAACCTTTATAGCTGCGAAGTGTACCGGTTGTCTAAACTAGGCATGGGAAAATAATAGAAGGTCCACCACTTATCCAATATATTATCTCTAATAGCATGGGAGGTTTGGTCTCAAGATTTAGGAATTGGCTGACCTGTATTTCATTGTATTATGATGAATTTGGTTTTAAAGTCAACTACTTATCCAAGCTATAAGTTTATATCTTGAATGGTATTCCTTCCCATCACTTAGAAAACCAATGATATTTGTACATGGGAGGGTTTGTTACAAGGTCCACCACTTGTCCAAGCTAGTTTCATTGAAACATGGATGAAGACAAGCTCCACCATTTGTTAAAGCTAGACTCCATTGAAATCTAGAAAATCCATTCTATGTTGTACATGGGGTTTTTGTTTTAAGGTCCAACACTTGTCCAAGCTAAGATCCATTGAAACATGGAGTAGAGAAACACTCCACCACTTGTCCAAGCTAGGCAACATTGATAGTAGTTGTTTATTTTGAAGATCCACCACGTGTCTAAGCTAACTCTATTGAAACATAGAGAGAAGCAAAGGTCCACCAACTGTTCAAGCTAGGCTCCATTGAAACATGGACAGAAGCAAGCTCCACCATTTCTCCAAGATAACTCCATTGAAACATGGAGAGAATCAAAGGTCCACCATTTCTCCAAGCCAAGATCTAGTTGTCCAACCTATAAGTTTATATCTTAAATGGTAATCTTTCTAATCACTTGGAATACCCATGATATGTTTTACATGGGGGTTTTGTTCCAAGATCACCACTTGTCCAAGCTAACTCTATTGAAAATAGAGAGAAGCAAAGGTCCACCACTTGTCCAAGCTAGTCTCCATTGAAACAAGGAGAGAAGCAAGCTCCATCATTTCTCCAAGATAGGCTAGCATGGATAAAGTGCACCTTGAAACCAACCTTCCTATGAGGCAATAGAGCATATGCTACATAATTTTATGTATGCCCCATGCCTCAAATTAAGAGTTATAGATTAGAAGTGGACCTTGCTTAAATGTCACATGCAATAAATTAAGGAAAAATAGCCAAGTGGATTGTATTCCTCAATGGATCCTTGCTTTCACAAGTTGTGAACCTTGAGTCACTTTTACATTAACTTGGACAAGTGGTGGACCTAGAAACCAAGCTCTCCATGTTGAGATAAGTTGTAGGTAGGACAGTAGAACATAGACAACGATAATGGATGCAATATACTCCTCTCCTAATAATCCAATTGATTGAAACCATGATATTTTAGTTGTTTTCATTGTGTATTGTATGTGCATAAAGTGGAATGAGACCTTAAGAAAACTCAAATTTTTGACAAAATCTCTATATTTTATACATGATATATTGAAAGTTGTCCAACCTGGGAATTGGGATTTTCCCACTTTACCTAATATGGTCTTCGTTCCTCTTAACCTGATTTAGCTCCGACTTTAGTTGAAGCTTCCTGGCCTTGGTGTTCACCTCGAACACTCTGCCTAAGTTTTTCCATGCAATGGCGGGGGTTTCAGCATCCTGTAGATAGCCCATCATGCCATCTGTGATGCTCATAGAAAGCCAATACATCACTTTGCTCTGGCCTTGTTGCCAGTCCCTCAAAGCTTTCCTTTGTTCTACTGTAGCATTTGCCTCGGGAATCTCTGGTTCCTTTTCATTGTCTCCTTCTACATAGTCCCAATAACCTTTTCCTTTTAGGAAATTTGTTATTCTGAACTTCCATGCAGGGTAGTTATTTTTCTCAAGCTTCTCAGTAACAATCTGACTGAAACCGTCAGACATCTTGAAGCACTAAGACAAAATAGCTGCAATCTGCAAAAACTTGCAAATCTACTGAACCTGCTATCGTGGTTCCTGTAACGCTTTCTACACTCAACGAGTGTCCACAATCAAGCGTACATACAACCACTGTACTTGTACACTAAATCTCTGTATACTGCACTTTGGAGACCTGTTCAGAAACTTGTGCGTGGATTGCGAACGAAGGGATTGTGATGCTCTTGCTCTCTTAGCCTCTCTTGCCTGCACCAGGCTCTGATACCATGTAAAGAATGAGGATGCAAGAGAGCTACACAAGACAAGCACAAAGCACACAGAGATGGAAATCTTCTTCTTCTTCTTCACAGAAAAGAGAGTACAAAATGACTAAGTGCTAAAGCTGAAAAGTAGCACATATGTACGTGCGGTCACTAAGTGTGAACTTGCTAGAAGCGTACTAGGTTGGCACTATAAGTGTAGTCCAGCTGTAGAATCACTGGCAGAGATCCTCCGTGTCGGTCACCTAACGCGCCAGTGAGTAAATGCCGTAAGCGGCCAAGACCCATAGTGGATGCCAGCTCAAGGTGTAGAGCTCGACATCTCAACATCCCCGACGTGGCTTGTCAAATGCTAGTAAAGATAGCCCGGATGATCATCACCTGCATCCAGGTGTTTAAAGACACTGAAGGCGACGATCATCCGTGGAATCTGTTCTTGGAAGGGCACAGAGGGATCTGCTGGAATCTCTAGGATTCTCCGCCACGACACATTTTGATGGCAATGTACTCCAGGCTAATGTACCTGCCTTCACACTACTTGCAAACATTCGAAGAGGCCTTCGTCTCACAGGGTTATCGACTCAAGGATCTTCCATCCTATGGCGAAGGACCTCAAGGCACGGTACGTAGCATACCAACACACATTAAGTGAAAATCCTTTCAGACAGCATTAAGAAGCCCTCAAAGATGTCCTTCAAACAAGAAGCTTTTCAGCAACACTTGCTTCATTGGAGCCACATCAACGGCCAAAGCACTGAACATGCACGAGGGCATGCAAGGATAAGGAAAGGGGGAGTGTTTGGTGGATGAAGCGACAAGCGACCGTTTCCAAAGAAGGGTCATATTTTTATGAGAAACCTTTGTAAAGTTCTTTTGTAAGAGAGCATATCTAAGCCGAGAACTTGTCAAAGGATTTATGGTTATTCTTCTGGGAGCATTTGTATATTAGAGAGCCAGTTAGAAGTTTAGGAGCTTTTGGCCGGACAAGCCATTTGTAAAGACCTAAACTATAAAGGTCATTTTTTATAAGTTTGAACATCATCTTTTGGAGGAGAAACTGAGAAGACAGCGTACGTTTGAGAGCTTCTTCTTGCTCCAACTTGTAATCTTCGCTATTGTGGCTATGGTAATCCAAAATTCAGATTCGTTTATTGCATTGTGTTCCTCTTACTTTGCTCTTCCATTCAAGTGTAATCATTCAAGATTTCGTGTAGGTTTTTAACTACGACTTTGAGATCTTAAATCGCTGTTTTGAGTGTCTATATGCGTATTTTATGTTGTTTTGACCCTATGAGAGGCTTTAGCGACCCTAAAACGACCCATTAGGATCACCTGTTCGTTGTTTTTGCTGACTTTGGGATGAACGATTGCGATCTTTGTACCTCTCTAGAATGTTGTGACAGTGATAGGATATGATCCTGATAGTCCCCTGTAGCTTCCCTTCAAGTTTCATGCGATTCCGAATAGATTTGCATGGTAAACGAGCGTGACGATTGTAGAGCTGTGTAGAAGGACATAGTCAAATTACTTGGCGAAAGTTCGTTTGAGTTTGCTTGTAGAGTTAGTAGATGCATCTCATCGAGTTCACTTCATTAGGATTGACACCCTAGTGAGTTTCCATGCCTCATCCTGATCGCTTCCCTTGTATTGATAAATATGTTGATGCTTGAGAGCTATGCTATGGACGTCCATCGCGGCGACCCGCAAACAATCTTAAAACAATGAAACAGACACTGGAGCAGGTAAATAAAGACGAAGTTGGCTAGACACAACAGAGTTTTTAAATTACAAGTCCAACATCAGAGCCATGATAGAGATATGTAGGCCCTCCAAAAAAAGATAGATAAATTAATTGATATAAACAGGGTGCTGCAAGAGGAGAAGGAAATTGTGCAGGAAGACAGTGAACACATTCAGCAAGATGCTGACCAACTCCAAATGTTGTTGGAAGCAAAGAAGGTAGATTATAAGAAGTTGTACCAGAAACATCACTTGACAAAAGAGGCAGTAATGGAAAAGTACATTTATCACACTCTGGTACAAATAAAAAATAAAGACGACGTGACTTTGAATGTGACTGGTCTGGAAAATGTAATTGAATCCATTCAGTCAGATCTCAAAGAGAAGGCTAGCACATACACCACAACACTAGTGAATGAAGCACTAACATAATATTTAGAGAATCAGAAGAATCAAGAGGAGGATTATAAAGATGAGGACAAGGATGAAAATGATCAAAATTAGGACCATCAAACCCAAAGGATGATGATGATGATCAGGGTGGACAAAATGCACGGTCATTTGTAGGTCCATTATCAACTACTGGGAGCTAGCCGGTAGACCATGCCACAGATAGGCCGACTGAGGATCAACCACGATCGGCTGGGGACAACCAATAGAATTTACCTAATAATCATCAAACTAGCATGCATACAGTTCATAGTAAGTGTAAGGGCAAGGCCACTCTCTTATAAACTGACTATGAATTTGACACAATCACTCCAATGAGCTACTAACACTAAACAAGAGCCTATAGAAGTAGAAACGTCTCCAGATTTACTAATATTTGGATGATGACACAATCTATTCAGATTTGGAGAGGTTTCAAATGTTGTATGTGGGGGCCAAATGGATGGTGACAGAGGGGAAGTCGGCTAGTTATCATAACTAGACAATTTGCTAGTTGCCATCACATTCAAGCTGCATCCAAGTATTGGAAAGGGTTCTAGAATGGTGCCTAACAAATGATGATAAACCCATAAACCCAATAGTATAGAGCTTGACCATTGTGGATCTCAAGTCTTTGGGATTTAGGAAAAAGTTGTTATTGGTAACCAAACCGACCTACCAGTGTATGAAAGATATCCAACTACAGGTCCAAGAGATGCTCATACAAATGTAGAGTGCGAGGGGAGTTCTGGATCTAAGGGTCAAAACCTTACTGGAAAACAATGCGACTAGAAATAGAGGACTCAAGACCAGAATGACTCTTAGTGAGCAGGAGACACACTTAAAAAGCTTGTTTCATATGGTTTGGATTTTCAAAAAATGATGCAATAGGACAACCATATGATCATGAATTTTCTAGAGTTTTTATTTGACTCTTCACTACTTTTATATGCCATTCTAGCCAAAGATGATGAGTTACCTTACTTCTTTCCAGTGCTCTATCCACCTCACACTGAGCGAGTTGATCAACAATGGTATGTTCAAATATCTAATGGGCTCAAGGTTTGGTATGAGGAGGCTTTCACAAAGTGAGTAGCGTGGAATTAAGTGTTATAGGAGGCACCAAATAAGACAGTGGCTAGTGAGATTATTGCTGATTTACAGCAGTTTCAACTTCTACTGGGCCAATGGAAAGCCCAAATCAAAAGGCTCATTATGATAATGAACTAGCTTCTTTATCTAACACTCAAAGCCTCAAAGATTCCAGAAAAATACTTCATTAATAAGGAAAGCTTTAGCAAGTGTCGATCCATCTAACTTTATTCTTTTCAGGTGTCTTCTTCCTAGGAGGTTTGTGAAATACTTTGAAGGGTTCAAGAGCACTTGGGGTTGCATTGTCCTTCTGAATTAGTCTGAGTATGGACTATTTCTCTAGCTGCTCCTTCCAGGCTGTCGTCAATTCCACTTCATAAAGTGTTAGTGGATTCCATGTCTTTGTGTCAGTATCATACAAAGTGCATTTTCCTTTTGTCAATCGGGACTTGGCTAGCTTATGGTAGTAGGATGAAGTGTGCATCCACCCTTGAGGAAATGGTTGATTTCATTTGATGCGTGCTTCGAACAAAATCTCAGTCATTTCTTTGATTTGGGTTTAGTTGGAAATTTTGGTAGTTATACCAAAATTCAGGAAAGGGGAGGAGAATTGTAGAAGGTGGGAACAGTCCTTAGTAGGCCGCTATCGTACGACTGCACTAGAGTCTTCCAAATAAAATAACCAAATAGTTACCATGGTAACTGATAGTACACAATTAGTTAGACGCTAATTGAGGGCTATAAATAGGACCCACTATTTCATTTTGAGATCTCTCAATCTCTCTCTCTGACTAGATTCTCTAGATCTCTAATCTCATGTGACCCAATATTCTATAATCTAGATCTAGCTCAAAGCCTTGTAGTTATATATTCCACCATTGGTCAATGTTCTTGTAAACTCCTTAAGCTGAAGCTCTTTTAGATGTGCTTCTAGTTGTACCTTGTTTGGCTTCAGAGTAATGAAATTTTAGGTCCAATCATTGTTTCCAGTGTCGTTTCATTCCCAATTCCAATTCTATTTTTCAGAACTCTGAAGTCAAACAAAGTACAACTAGAAAAGTGGTAGGATTGTGCATCCTTCTCCATTTTCATTGTGGTATTTGTCATGGATTTTGTAGAGAACTATGTAGGCTTTTCCCCACAAAAAGAGATCAGATCTTGTCGATGAATGAATCATACTTATTTTTTTGTTTTGCAGTAGCTATTATTATACATGAGTCTCTCGTGTTAATTCTTGTAAGTGGAAATAATGGTACCCATATCATGCCGTCATGTCAAGATTTTAGTGGATGTTGTGGCAAGCAGTGAGATGTCTTTCATTATCATATGGTACTATCATTTTAACTATCTCCCTTATATTTGGACCACACTATTTTTGTTAACATACTTATTTTCCTCACAATGTTGAGCATTTTCTTTCACTACACCTTCCTTGCATTTTTAATGGGTGGTCACATCTAGAAAAACCAACTTTTTCCACATCTCCTTGGGGGAATTCCCAGCCATGGTATTCTTCACACTTACAGACAACTAATACATGACCTTCCATGATCCTTGGTTCCAATTTTTGAAGGCTTTCACACCTTGTGGAAGGTGGTTTCTTGGTGAGCATTTCATAGTGAGACCTTCTTATAAATATGGTGAGAGAAGATTCCCAAAGATTCCTAAAAGTACGTCCCCCACCTCACCCTCTTGCAATGGACTCTCTCACAATTTATGGTGCACAAATTGACATAGAGTTTCAAGAATTCCACAACAAGAAATATAATTTAGCATTCAAAACAAAAGTTACCTTCTTGGTGGTGTGTATGCACCAATGTCATAACATTTGAAAACACAAACTATGGCCAAGGGTATGAGGGCAAGGTGTCCAAAAATATCAGAATTCACTTGGGCATGGTGGCCTAGCCTGCATACTTGGCTAAGACAAGAAACTTGTGGATTCTATCCATTGATTCACATAAATCTATTTTTGTCACTTTTGTGGCATATCACTCCATGACCTGCTTGATCACAACCCTTTACGCACTTTCTCACCATGGTAGGTTGTAGCCATGTGTAGCATTGGTGATCATCTTAATCCTTCTTATAATTCATCAAATACTTTAGGCTATTCGCACATAGCCCAAGAGGTGGGCTTCCTTGTTTTTTCTTCTTGAATGGTTTGTTGAGTGAAATATGTCTACTCATCCTTCGTGATAAAGTGAGAACCCTCAAAGGTACACTTAATGAGTTATGGGGCTAAGGTAGTATTCATGGTAGACAGAGAGGATAGTAGTGGATAGAGGGAGAGGGCCTGAAAGAGGATTAAGAAAGATAGATATTGTAAGGAACTAGAAATATATCCATGGTAGACAAAGAGGATGGCAGGGAACACACACACACACACACACACACACACACACACACACACACACACACAGAGAGAGAGAGAGAGAGAGAGAGATTTATTAAAGAACTTGATTAAAAGATGCCACAAAATTATTTTTTTGCAACAAGTAAAGTAGGATAATAGTACTCAAGAAGCCCATTTATCACCAATATGCCAAGTACAAGTGGGTGGTGATTAAGTAGATGCATTAAGTAAAGGAATTCCCTGTTACATGCCACCATCACCAAACACAAGAGCATGAAAATGTTAGTGCATTGTGGTAGAAGATAGGTGTCAATGGGAAAACCTACTTGTTATCGTTTTTTGCTTGATACAAATACTTAAAAATAACAAGACCTGAGTAGAAGAATCCATGAGATGGTGGATAGATAGAGATTTTCTTCCAATAGACTTTTGGGGCTGTCCTCTTGTGTCACATGCTCTTGGACTCACATCATATCACATGTATATATAGGTTGAGTCCTTGTATGGCTTTCAAGACAAGTAGTTGGAGGCTATAAGAAAGGTGGTAGGGATCACTTGGCAAGAGGGGGGAATGGTGAGTTGGTTTCATATCCCTCAATCTCCCTTTATTAAATGAGCATCTTTTGTGAGGCCATGTCTAATTTTTGGGATTCGTATTTGATAAGTTTTCTGATGAGGCCTTATTTCTAAGGCTCCCTTTGTCATTTTAAAGAGGGGGGGGTGTGTGTGTGTGTTGGGTTTATCCTAGAGGAAACTCAACTTCTTTTAAGAGGTGTGTGTGTGTGTGTGTGTGCGTGTGTGTGTGTGTGTGTGTGTGTGTGTGAGAGAGAGAGAGAGAGAGAGAGAGAGGCCCTCCTCCACCCACACTAGTAAGGTAAGGTTTTAACACCTTTAGTGGCCCCCCCAAAAGGGGTCCTAGTGCCCTCTAGTTTTTATTAGATCCAAGATAGCTTCATGGTTGCAAGTGAAAGAGGAGGTTGAGCATCTTTGCATGTATCCTCTAGCAAAGGTTGAGCATCTTTGAATGTATCCTCTAACAAGTCTCCAAAGTTTGGCTTTTCCAAAACCATTTTGGCAAAAGGCATTGACAAGAGTTTTGACGTTTTTTGTAGCTTCAACATTGAAGTATGTGAAGAAATCTCTTGCATTGCAAAGAGCTACTTTTACTAGAGGGTCAAAAGAACAGTTGAAGCAACATTCATCCCATAACAGGTTGTCATTAGACAAAGTCCATAAAAGAAGAGGCTAAAGAAGCCTTTGCCATTAGCAACGTCCAAGACCGGGCTTAGAAAGTGAATAGGAATAAAGACTCCTTTACTTTAAGATTTTTGCAAAAAACAAAGCTTTCCATGATGATCCCGTGAAATCTAAGTCAATCATAGGGAAGTGATTTAGCACTTGTGAGGCATTGGGGGTTAAACATAGGGTGATATCTAGAGGGAGGGGCTGAAGGTTGAGTAAGATTAGGAGGGTAAATAGGTGTAGTTTGTGGTGTATGAAGGCTACTAGAGGAGTCGGATGGAGAGGCAATTTTCCATCTAGAAGGTGGTTGGCTCAAGATTGTAGAGTGTTGAGGTGTAGTGTTGCACCCTCATCCTCGATTTTGGCGGAAGCTCTCCCCTTCATGTAGAAGGTGGGAACATCCCTTAGTAGGCAATTGGCGGGTAACTACACTAGAGGATTCTAGAAGCAGTAACCCAGAGATAGTTACTACAATAATTGGAAGTACACAGCTAGTCAAACGCTAGTTGGAGGCTTTAAATAGTATCCACTGTTTCATTTCATGTTTCTAACTCTTTCTTTCCTCTTACTCTGAGTTGTAATCCAAAGCCCAATACTTGTATCTTGAGCCATTGGCTGATGTACTCTGTATTGTCATTAAGTTAAACACTTGTTTTAGTTGTACTCTTGTACCATTTAAATGATACAACTTCAGTTCCAGTGTCTTTTATAATTCCATTTTCATTTATATTTTCTAGTATCCTACCATTTTAGTTATAGTATTTTCTTTCAGTGCACTGAAGTCTCAACTAAACTAGCTCTAACTACCAACCTAGAATAGCGGTTTGAATACATTCACCTCTTTCCATTTTCGTGATCATGGTGGATTGAGCTAAAGAAGCTCTAGATAGGCGAACTATCTCCTAGTTGGTGTTAGAGAAAATATAGATCAAACATGCTGCCCAAAAGAGGTTAAAGGACAACTACCAGATTCAGAGAGGATTCCAACCGTGTCAGCTCGATTCCAGAATATTTTTAGAGAGGCTTTGAAATGGACCAACCTGAAGGATGGGGGGAGTATTTTTCAGAAACATTGAAGGAGGCATCACGGAAATGGTACTACTATTACCTAGCTTGCCGACTCAAATCATACAGGAAGATTATTAAGAATTTCAAGCTAGAATATTCTGATAACAGGGGTGATGAAGACATCTTGTGTGAATTGGACAAGATTAAGAAAGGGAGATTATCGATCAGAAGTTATGTTGAGAAAATCAAAGAACTGACTAGACAATTGCAGGAAACCCCTTCCAAAAAGGATGAGAGCCTGGTGTTAACTGAACCGACATTAATTAACGAAAGATGGAAGCCTTACGAATGCACATCAAAGATGAATACAAAGAATCAATAAAGATTGGAGTTACACATTTTTCGAAAATTGCCATGTATTATAAATTTCCAATTTATTTCAAGCCATTGTAATATTTGTAATGTGTTACGGGCTCAATGGGAGTTCCAAGCTTTGAAGGATAGGTCAGTTAGTTTACTTAGGTTGTAGATTCAGTAAGTTATGGAGCCCTAAAGGCCTTGGGCACCCGAACACTGTGTATCTTTACCCTAGGTATATAAGGCAGTGTGTAAATGGAATTAGGGTTCTCAGTCTCATTTCTTGAGACCCCTCTTAAGTGAGAGCTCATGAGGTGTGTGGCTATGGATTCCTCGAGCTTATCCTTGCTTATGTGACTTGATTAACACTAATCAATGCTTAATTATTTTTCACCAAACCTCTCTCATACTACTCCCTATGATTGTTAATGATGCCTTGATTAGCTAGATTGTAAGTAATTAGTGGTTAATATTGATATAACATTGTGTGATTTTCCTCTATTATTTGTGTGTGCATGTAGGTTTGATTGGAGTACAGATGCTCAATGGATTTATGTGTGTGCGCTTGTGATTAGTGTGTTGCATGATGGGATTAGTGATATGTGCGTTGTTGCAATTGTTATTGTGTGTGATTGAGTTGATTTGAGGTGAAGAGAAGTAGTTGTGGAGAGTGCCAGACATTGTGGCTTAGCTCCTTCATAGACCGAGAAGCTCACCTCATAGAGTCGTCATTCATATTGTCATGATTAGTTCACTAATCGTGTGAGTGTTCCCATGCCCTAGCCGGTAGCTCATCACTACAAATTGACAATTATTTTTGTTCATTGGAGCTATGCTATGATGGTAACCCTAACATTTGGCGCTATTGCTAGGGAGCGATGGCCTACGCTAGTGTAATTATGACATAATCGGATAGGTTTTTGCATTAATTTTCCTTGTGTGTTTATGGTTCTGTGGATTTTGGATGTGTTTGCATATGGTATTGTGTTCAATTTCTCCTAATTTGATACCAAATCTTGGTAATCGTGTGCCTACACACTCTAATTCCTTACTAATTTCACTAATTTTTGCTAACTTACACACTAATTTTTTACTAATTGGACTAACATTTGGTACTAATCACTTAACAATTTGTTGATTTTGGAATGCAAGATTAGGACTTGGAGCATAGAAAAAACCATACTACACATCATGTAATCGGCAATGGGATGGGTGCCATTGGATTCAACATTTGTGCAGTATGCCTAGCCATTGTTAATATTGTGATTTTGTGCGTTTGCATACCGTTGTAATGTCAAAAAAAATTAGAATCAAATGTGCGTTGATGTTCCATGTGCTAATTTGCATTGTCAATTTTTTAATTGCATGCTTGATTGGTCAATTGCAATTGTGTGCATCAAAATCAAGTGTGTGTGTGCACTCTAACTGAGTGTGTATACGCCTAATTTTAGGTGTGTGTGTGTGTACTATTTTGCCCTTGTATGTACACTTAAAAATCAATGTGTGGATAGTGATATTGCAAATGTGTTGATTGATTTGTATGGTGGTCATGCCCAATTAGAGGTTTGAGTGTTCAATATGCAATTTCAACATGATTAACACTTGTGTGTGCGCACCTAAAAACTCGCAATTATGAGTGTGTATGTGTGTGTGTGTGTGCGCGCGCGCCTAGAAGTTGATTAGTGTGCATGATCAATCCAATGTTTGATTGCAAAATTGATGTGTGTAATGATTTAATGCTGTATTTTTCAGCTCAACACAAGGATTTACACACTTGGATTGCATCAAATTTTAACTTAATTTGCCAATTTAATTACCTAGCTTTGGTTTTAATTGACAATTGAATTGATGTGCTAATTGAATTTTGATTTGGCTGCACCATTCCCCTATGTGTGGAGAATTGTTTTTAAAAAATGGTATTTTTTAATATTTTTATATTTTTTGGTAATTTTTGCATTAATTTCTAATTAATATCGTAAAAAATTGATAGTTTGCGATCTTGATGAGATGTTTTGTGTGCATAGTTATGGCCTCATTTTGAGTGCTTATGTGCTCTCATCGGTCGAGTTTTGTGCGTTTCGCTGTTTTTGGAGCTCGGTTCGGTGATTTTGTCGTAATTGGTGTTTTTGATAAAAATTGCTATTTTTTTCTTGCTTGTGCATGTGGAAATGTTCTTGATTTTTTTGGCGATCTTTTAGAACTTCCTGGTGCTTTTTGGGTTTTCGTCCAATTTTTGGGCTAATTTAGGTATTTTGGGGTATTTAAAAAATGAAAGTTAAAAAAGTTGGTTCCGATTTGAGCCAGTGATTGATCATGAGCTTTGGCGTATGCTCCGACAAATTCTCGACGATTGTGCGGATTCGACAGTGAAACTTTGGCTTTTTGACGTGAAAAAACGGACTTTGACAGTTAGGTTTTGGTGAGAACTCTCTCTTATGCTTATTAAGGTTTAAATTTTTTTAATAAAAAGACCCCATTCCCAACCATCTTGGGCGCGCCTAAGGTACTCTCTCACTACTTTCTCTCTCATGTTCCCTCCATTTCCCTCTCTCTCCTTGGTCAAGGTGGGACCCACCAATTGTTATAACTCTCTCTCTCTCTCACCCTCTCTCTTAAGGTGCCTTCCGGGGCATGATGCATCCCCCCTTTTTTTGTAAAACGCCAACTCTCTCTCTCTCTCTCTCTCTCTCTCTCTCTCTCTCTCTCTCTGTGCCTTGTTGGCACGACGCCCACACACACACACACACCTTGTAATCAACACTCTCTCCCACGTTCTCTCTGTCTCCCGTTTTGCGCACCGACATAGGCATTATTATCACCCTTATTCTCTCTCGTTCCATGTTGTCCAATGCACGTCAACCAGCATGCGTCATACACAACTCATAGCCCCGCCGCACTTGCTCACTCCTTGAGGCCCCACCAACACACACACACACACACACACACACACACACCCATTGTCCTGCAGCGTGCAACCACCCCAGGTTGACTCTTTTTTCTCTCTCTCTCTACCCTGTCAACGGCCTGCGTGCTTACCTTCACTCTCACTCTCTCGCTTTCCTTGAATCCCCTCTAGCTCTACACGTGGGACAGAGGCCATCATCCCTTCTCTCTTCTTGCACGCCCAGCCCGTCTCGTTTGCAGCCTGCTACCTTAAACATCAACCCCGACGTTGTCTACAAGCCATCCACATCATCGCCACCATCGCTAGTATAAGGTAAACACGGTTAGTTTTTTAGATTAGTTTCATTTAGACTTTATTTTTTAAATTTATCTCATTCAAAATTCCTATTTTTCAAAATATTTTTTAAAAACAAAACAAACTAAAAATTGAAAAATAATTTTTAAAATCATTAAAATTTAATAATTCAAAAAATCAATTAAAAACATTAAAAAGGCATTGAATTGTTTTATTAAAAAGAAAAAACTCAATAAAATATTCAAAAAATAGATGGAAAAACCTAATGAAAAAAATTAGAAAACTTCACAAACTAACAAAAAAATCTTGAAAAACACAAAAAACAATAAAAGGCTAAAATATTCATTAAAAAAAGGTTTTAAAATTCAGGAAAAAAATAAAAAAGGCACTAGAAAATCCCAATAAATCACAAAAAATTATAAAATTCATAAAAACTTGCAAAATCCCCATAATAAATATTGAAAAACACAAAAAAAAGTAAAAAATTCCAAAAATTAAAAATTTCACAAAGAAGTGAAGGTTTTAAAAATAGGCAAAAAAGCAAACAAAAAAAAATGGAGGTGATCCCACCAAGGTGGGACGAGCAAAAGAAGACAAAATTATGTCGAAAAAAAGCAAGAAGGCAATTGAATCGAGCCCACACAAAGCGAGTCGTGAGCGGCAAGAAGATTCTCAAATTTGTCAAAAAAGAGCGAACCAACATGAAACCGAGAAATCAAACCTGTGCTGAGAGCCGAACAGCCAGCAAAGGTACACACAAAGTTCAAGTTAAAACAAAAATTTTGTAAGATTTAGCCATTAGGGTAGAGTTCATTAGCCAAATTTGTGAATCGGGGCCGAGATTAGCATATTTTGGTGGCTAAATTCTACGACTTGCCAAAGCCTAAAATTTTCCCTAGAGAGTTGGAAAAAATCTCCCAACTGGATCATGACTCCTTTAGTGGAAAATATCAGTGTTCTAGCCAATTTTGGACAGTGACCCCACAATTCGATGAAAGAATGCCAAAAGCTAGAAGTCATTGTGCGAGCCACAATTGGCGAGTGCAAACAATTGCATTGCTAATTGGGTCTAGATTGGATGACTAGGGACACAAATCACATGTGATTACAGATTAGTCTATCAAGAGACCAAGTGTTCATTGTTTTAAAGCTAGAGTTACCCAATTCTTATGGGTTGAAGAGCAATCAATTCTAACACATTCAAGCTAGAGTGACCCAATTCTTATGGGTGGAAGAGCAATCAATGTCAAAATGGCTTGGGCACCAGCAGTCTTGCAAACCCAAGCAAGAGGAATTTGACTGGACAACATCAAAATAGGCAAGAGACAGTTTTTATAGACCAAGCCAGTGTCGATCCTAGTTGAGCCAAGAATTCAAGTGCACCAAAACCAGTCAATAGTCGTACAAACACAAGTGCAACAGAGAAATTTTTATAGCTCTATGGCTATAGTGGAGATAAAGTCTTATACACATACTTGGAAGGCCATAGATACCTAATGAGCCAAGATCCTATTGATTAGGGTAAAACCAGACCCAGAGAACTCCTAGCTGTTCATAGATTTTAGTGGAGCTAAGAATTGCAAGCTCAAAGATGAAGTGCAGAGAGAAGTTCCAAAAATTGATCAAAGTGGTTATCTAGACATTTGCGCAAGCTAGCAAACCATACAATTGGTGCATATACAATCAAGATCGTTGTACATGGGTTATAGTGGTCGGATCTATAGGCGAGAGCCAGAATTGGAAGATCCAACATATCAGCCAATAGAAGCTAGTCTTATTAGAGAACCAAGTCAAAGGCAGTACAAAGGTCAAGATAGAGAATTCTAGAGCTTGATGCTAATTGTGTAAAAGAAGATGCAAAAAACTTGGCAAATACAAAAACGAAAACTTCTCAGCAAGAGCATGAGACAAAAGAACCAATTGAAGTACCACCATTAATGGTGTATTGCTCAAATTGTGGAAGGAAAGGTAGACATTTTCTAGAGGATTGTCCAAAAAATCTAGACAACAGGGACACAACAACTACAAAGCAAAGTAGAAGAAAATTGGAAATGAAATGTTTGATATAAGTGCATCTAGCTCATCATTTTTAATGCAACCAGATATTTTTACATTACCATTAGAAGCACACGTAAAAGCACTGAAAGTTTAAAATTTGCATAAATATGCACATGCACTTGAAAAGCTTAAATTGTAACAATTCAGCAACAAATTCATACATGAATTTAGTTAGAGTGTCCAGTTATCACCAAACATTGAAAAGAGTGTTCAGTTTTTCAAGTGATTTTGCATCCACTACCACTATTGGGCAATCATTCAAGATTTTAAGGAACAAGTCAAAGAGAATGTTGTTAGCATTGTATGGCACACATAATTCATATGCACATTATGTAGATCAAGAAGGGCAACTATACAAAAAGAGTCGACCAGTGTTTGAAAGGTCCACATACTAGCTCATAGCATAATGCCTACTGATAGATCAGGAAGGATGGTTCATTTTAGAGGAAAGAATCTATTATATTTCATCCTCTCTAGAGCTAAATGACATTACCTAAGTGAACCTAGAAATTTGTCCAGATCCAAACTCTCACCCATTGGAAATTAAGCTTCAACATTGTGACCAAACGAACATATACTTTGACCAAAACAGACGTAGATACAGACAACAATCTACATCCTATGATTCCTTGGGTCTTGAAACCACAAAAGTTCATATCATAGGAGACCCACGAGATAGACAATATTAGGGTGAAGATAGTGCTATCTACAGCTTGACTTGGGGAATCATACTGAGGAGGTCCGGGGCGGGCAACAAGAAGAGCAACCTCTAGACACCCTTCAAGGCTCCCGTGCTGCTCAATGGGGCTGGGGCACAACACAACACAAACCAAAACAACAAACCCACAGCCAAATCCCAACTACACAAGGGGCACCACCTAGTTTAAGAGCGAACTAGGACGCAAAAGAGGAGAATCGTTAGAGCAACCCACAAACAAGCAAGGAATTTACACTAACCCTAACACCAATGGAACACTCTCACACACTAAAACACGAGAGAGAGAGAGAGAGAGAGAGAGAGAGCGAGATGGTGTACAACTTAGCTTCAACTTTATATTTTGCACAAAAAGGAACTTAGAGCTTGCGGAATCAAGTGACAAGATTTGGTTATAGCATCACTAGCACATTGTCTTAGGGTTATGGGAGCCCTCTCACCATCCACCCTCTTACAATGGTAGCCAAACAATAGCCAATGAATCACAAGCAACAAAACAACAACCTTCAATGAAACAAGTCACCTTATGAAGCTGAATGAGTTTGCCAAGAAAAATTGGAGGAGAAGCGTGAGCCTTTGGACATGAATTGCACCCAAAACTACCAATTCATTGATGTTGGGGTAGATACAACAATGGTAGGAAGAATATCTTCTACTCGCACTCACTCAAACTAGCTCAAGCTTTTCTATGCACCAAGGTGATGGTGTATAGAAAGCTTACTCTCTCTTTACAACCAAGATAGAACTGGCGTGTGGTACGCTCAATCTAGTGTGCAATGGTATAGTGATGTCTTTTACAAGGAGGAATGGGTTCTATTTATAGGTTTTAGAAGCCTTGATTATGATTAAGCCTAATCAATTTTATTAGGAAAGATCAAGGATTATGAATTTTTATGAATTTCAAATGAGAATGGGGTCTCTCTTTTCTCTTGAGTCACATGGATGTGGGCTCAAGTAAGAGAATTATTGATGTGGTGAAAGGAGAGAAACTTCCATGGGAGTGAGTGAATTTGGTTTACTTGTGCAGTTGCCTACTCCATATGTTGATAGTGTGGGTGCATTTTTACAAGACTAGTTAGTTGTTAGTGGTAATAATCACTAGAATTGTTAGTGATACATTTACAATGGGTAGGATGAGTTGATTTGATGAAGAAAAAGGGGTTAATTAAAAGAGAATCATTGAGATGGTGAAACTTTGAAGAAGCTTGAACTCACCCTTGTGTAGATTGTGGAAAAAATGATCGTTGGTCTTCTTCTTCTTCTTTCCTTCTTTACGCCACCACCACGGTTGACCACCACGATGAAAAGAGGATTTTTTGATGAAAAATCCTCAATTTGCAGAAGTTATCATGGTTAAGATGCTGAATTTTAGATATTTTTAGGAGAGGTAAATGAAATTGTAAGATGGAAGCAATAGAGAGAGACATGGAGAGGGTGTATGTATGTAGAGGTTCATAAAAGAACTATAGGGATGAGAGAGAAGGGTAATGGTGAAGAGGGTGGGAGAAGCCATGGAAATTGCAGGTTTGAGTGAGGGAAGGAGAGGGAGGGATGTGTAAGAGTGAGTAGGTGTGTGGAAGGGTGAGAGAAGACTAAGGGCTACTTGTGAGAAAAGTGGGCAGACTGGGGTCCACTCAAAAAATCATAGCTCACCGCTGGTAGCTCCAAAAATCATGAAAAAATTTGAGGTGATTATTCAGAGCGTGGGCTACATTTTCTTCTTTCACCACCGCTCAAAATTCGGAGTGGAGATAGGTGCCAAAATTCTCACCAAAAAGCCTATTTTTTATGCCTGCAAAAGTCTGTTAGTGGCCCCCTCCTTTGTTGAATTTGTACAATGCATCCAAGAGTGAGCCCCTCCTTTGTCATATTATAATACAAAGCATCCAAGTTGCCCTTGACCCATGTATGGAGGAGGATTATTGGCGAATAAAGAAATATATACATGGTGGGACTAGTGTATGGACTATTCATGGACTTTAGCTCAATGAGCACATGGTGTTAGAACAATGAGTAAAAATAATAATAAAAATATGGAGGAGTTATGGATATGGAAAGATATTGGAATCATATGATATGGTCCCTCCTTGAATTATTTTGGGTGAAAGAGGAAAAGGTATGCAAGTAAATAATATAATAAACGTAACCAATGAGTAGAAATCAATTTTTTGTTTTCACGAGGGTGAGGGTGAAAATGTGGGAGTGATTTGTATAAAGGAAAAATATGAGGTTAGAGTATGTACATATTGGCAAAAAATATAATTATGGTGTAAGAGGATGAAAGAAGGTGTACATAGGTTTAATAAAACACACACCTAAGTAGAAATATTTAAATAAAATACCAAAATAATTATAAAAAATCCCTATATTTAGGCCATATATACAATGAAATATTTACACACAAAGAGGCCATAATATACTTTTATTTTTTTATTTTTTTATTTTTTTATTTTTTTATTTTTTTGGCTCAACTAGCCCAATGACTAGCTAGCTGAGGGTTTTTAAGAAGATATGGGAAAAGCCCCCTAACTCACACACGCCTATGTACAGTGAAATGGTAGGGATAGCCATAGCGTTTGGGTGAATTTGGTAGGGTGGAATAACTTACTATGGCAATTATGGAGAGCCGAAAAACGGCTATCAATACGTAACATTTAATGGTCTAGTAACTTGTGTGTAGCGGAAACTAACATAGACATAGTGAGCATTTCATTAAGGATAGATTCCAAATAATGAGCATAGCAAGAGTGCTTAGATGGAGAGCAACGAAAGCATAACACCGAGTTAGATAGGCACAAACAATACTTCAAAAAGAGAGAAAAAATAATCTGTTGACAACAATTGAGGACCGGATATACATGGACCCGGTCCTCCCTCCAAAATTCTTTGCATTATAGGTTTCCCCCATCAAGGGAGACATTTTACAATACAATACTTTGTGTTACTTCAAGAACTTTCTGGTGCAATGAAGATGGAATCTCCAAGAACCAAGCTTACACTTGAAACACAACATGAATTCCCTCACAATCTCAGACTCAAGACCTCACACACCTTTGAAGATGGTGAGAGCTAGCGGGGTATGAGAGTAGATCTAGAGAAAGAAGAATTATTCTTACAAGAAAGAATAATAGAGTTGTTGGTGTGGGCCTCCCTTCTCAAAAGCTTAGAGAAGATGATGAGCTTTCCATTAAATCTTGAAGAAAGGAGAGAGAGTTCTTTGCTTCACACATGAGTTGTGTGAGTGTGTGTGTGATAATGCCTTGCAAAAATCAGCCCCCTCTCTCTCTTGGTCGACCCCTCTTGCTAATTGCTCGTGTTGGCATCCCATTGCCCCCTGTAAATCTTAGCCAATCATAAATTAGAATCATAATTTTAGGTCTTGTGACATGTTTCCCCCTTTCCCCTTTTGTGAGAGATTTAGGTATTTAAATAATTCAATTAAACTCTCATTGGAACTCTTAGTCTTTTGGCCAATAGGAATCAGGCAAGCCATTGGGCTGCTAAATTCTCATTGGACCCCTTGGTAGACTGCCCAATAGTCTTCCAGAGAGCTTAATTTCTATTGGTTCTTTTATCAAGTGTTTTTAAATGAATTAAAGTAAATTTACTCTAGCATAATTCTCACTGGTCCACCTCTATGGCCATCCAATAAGATTTGAATGCACCTTGGGGGCAATTGGGCCAAGAACCTGACATGTCCATTATGCCCTTTGTGTAAAGGGATCTTGGAAGAGTGTGTGTGTGTGTGTGTGTGTGTGTGTGTGTGTGTGTGTGTTTCTCTCTTATCCCCTACAAAAATGGCTCGCCCCCTCCTTGATAGGGATGTGGGAAGACTTTTGAGTCTTCCCACAAGCATCCAAATCTCCCTAAGGTTTTACCATTGATCATATCATTTAATTTTGAAACCTAAGATTTTTGGAAGTCTTAATGGGCTGAACCTTAGGGTCATTGAAGCCCATTGATGCACATTTCTCTTTTGCAGATGGTCCCTCTTTGGATCCCTACTAAGGCCAATCTGCTAGCCTGACCAATATTCTATATTTTTCTCCCCCGGTACTTCCCCATATTAAATGGTTAGTTTAACATGAGAAAATCATTTAGGAGAATTAGATATTAATTATTATGGCATTACCTCTCTCTCGAAATCATAGCCGTCCGTGACTATGAGGTAGATACAATAAAGCCTAGTCATTAAATCCTTTTTCTAGCGGGTAGAGGATCCCTATTTTACCCTACGACATTGTTCCAGAATGGATGACTAATCCAATTTTGTGCTTGAGAGCCTAAGCCGCCGCAAGCATGTCTCTACGTCAGTCCTATCAATCTTCCATAGTAGAGTGACAAGCTCTACTTGGTGTTCAGGAGACGTCGTCTCCGCAAACATGATCCTAAGCATGCATACTTATTAACATGCACACACTATAAATAAAAAGAGAGTCTTATAAGACAAAAACTTTGTTCATTTAAACATATTTACATTTGCTTACTCTAGGGAAGCATTGTAAGCATTGACAAGGTTTAGGTTATCCTTTAATTGTATGCCTTGCATCCATCTAGCATCTTCAAAAGGATAGTTCTTAAACTTAATAAGATACCGTAGGATAATCTTACCACCTCTCAATACCTTGTCTTCATGTTGGAGAATGGACTAGGGATGCAACACCTCTTCTTGGTCCTCAATCTCCAGAAGGTCGTCAATAGTTAGTTCTTGAGGTGGCTCTCCTTTGTAAGGCTTTAGTAGGCTCACATGGAAAGCATTGTGTATAAGCCAATGACTAGGAAACTTGAGTTGATAGGCCATCTCATTTATTGGTCTAAGAATATGGAAGGGATCATAGTACCTTTTTGCTAACTTAGCATAGTGCTTTTGGTGTCCTGTAGGATTCTTGCCCGTTGTGTGCCTTAATCGAGCCTTGGGAAATTTAATCAAGACCCAATCATTTTGTTTAAAGGCTTGAGCTCTTCTGTGCTTATTAGCAACAACTTTTTACCTTTGATGTGAGATAGAGATAGCATCCTTAATCTTTTGGAAAGATTCTTGTAGGTCTCGGCTATACTCATCTACAGCGAAGATCTTCTCATGTACCTTAAGTAGTAGGGGACTTTTGGATCTTCCCTCAACTACCTTGAAAGGTGCTTTTTTGGTGGAGGTATGTACAGTGTTATTGTAGGCATACTCCACCAACGATAAGTACTTCTCCCATTGGGACCTTTGATCTACTTCCGTTACATAGGCTTTTAGTAAATCAAGAATTGTTAGGTTAGCTATTTCACTTTGGCCATCTGTTTGTGGGTGATAGGCCAAAGAGAAGTTTATCCTTGTCCCTAAATTCTGAAAGAGACCCTTCCAAAAATTACTAGTCATTCTAGGATCTCTATCCGATACTATGGACATTGGCAAGCCGTGCTACTTGGAAGACTTGTGAGATGAAGAGGGTTGCCATCATTTGATGGGCTTTGATAGTCTTTTTGATAGGTATGAAGTGTGCTTGTTTGGTAAACCTATTTCCTATTGTCCATATTCTTGTATTCCCATGGATAGAATTGGGAAATCCAAATATAAAATCTATGGATATGCACTCGCACGGTGAATTAGGGATTCGCAAAGGTTGAAGCAATCTAGGTTGCTTCCCTCTATCAAACTTCGTCTTTTGGCATATCACACATTTTGAAACATGCTCTTGTATGTTTGCTTTCATGGTAGGCCAATAGAAATATGTTTCTATCCCTTTTAGGGTAGAGTGAATCCCTCTATGCCCTCCATAAGGAGGGGCATGAGATTCATACATTACTTTCTAACGTAGTGGGTTAGTAATGCATAGTCTATTGCCATAGAGAAGATAACCATCTTGTAGGGTAAATGATTCTTCTTTCTTCGCTAGTGCAAGGGCTGAAATCACATCTCTAAAGTTGGGATCAATAGCATACTCATCTATCATAGAAGATAGATCATTGTGAGTTGCTATGGAAACCACATTCACTCTCGGTCGTCTTGAGAGTGCATCGACTACTTGATTATGCTTGCCACCGATGTGAGCAGTATGAAAATGAAATTGGGAAAGGAAATTTTCCCACCTCATTTGTTTGTCGGAGAGCTTGGTCTGCATCATGAAGTACTTAAGGCTTTGGTGATCCGTCCCGCAGAATGAAAGGAGTCCCCAATAAATAGTGCTTCCATGAGTCTAGAGCATGTAGAACCGCTAAGAGTGCCTTCTCATATATGCCTAGAGCTTGCTCATCAAGGTCAAGATTTTGACTTTCGTAGGCTATGGCATGCTCTTCTTGGAGCAAAACAGCTCCAAGTCAATCACCACAAGTGCCACATTGGACCTCAAATGGCTTTGAGAGATCCGAAAGTGTAAGCACAGGTTGAGAGATAATCTTTTCAAAAGAATTGTTCTCCTTGGTGGACCATATATGGGTGAAAGCATGTTAACCTATTGCGCTTTTTGTTCTAGTTAGCAGTTTCAAGTTAGCACATCTTCGAAAAGTTGGGCGTCCGGTAAATTTTTTACAAATAATATCAAAATTTGTCGGAGGTTGTACATTTGGATTCCTTGTTTCAAGTGCTTTCTATTGGTATATCATATGTCATAGATCTTGGAGATGTAGCTC